>NW_028321881.1:17993750-18307343 GCF_036245765.1 Copidosoma floridanum
ATTAAAACCATACAAGCTTAAACAAGATTCAATTAAACCTGAATACTAAAAAATACATTTTAGATTAAAAACAGATGTGTAAAAGTTTAAATAGTCTCAGTAAAAACACAAATTATCAGGTACATTGTAACAAAAACATCACTGACAAAAGTGTAAGAATAAATTTAAAAAATGGCGTTAAAAAAACTCAACTCTGACTTTTTTTTAAAGCTTATAAATTGATTATATGTTAATGATTATTAGCAAAGCCAAAGGTTGATAATTAACTTTAAATAGTAATAATGAGCGTCCACAATTCACTGGAAAATATATAAATAATAGTGGACTGCCAACTGCAGTTTTCTTATGCGGCATAAATTAACTTATTATATCTTGCAAACTAAATCAGCATGAAGAAGCCCAGCTTCTGGTAAAAAGATTAATGACTTATGCGACACGTAGACTATTCCCAAAAAACTTCTTTTATCATAATTTGTATTGAAAAAATTCGGACTTTGTATCAAACGGTTTTTTTCTGTAAGTGGCTACTCTAAGTTTTCTATAACATCAACAAGAAAAACTAAATAATTTTAAAAAAAAGTTTATATAAGCTATGATCCTATAGACAGTTAACAAAATCATTAGTAGCCAGACCATGACAAGTAATGAATACGGAAAACCTTGTAATTCTTAAAACACGAATAAATGGACACACAATAACATAAAAAAAATGAAGTTCAATATTAGCAAAACACATAGCTTTGATTATTGTAAAATCTAAGTTGTAGACAAAAGTTCCTTTGATTTTCCTAAAAAATTTATATCTACCATTGATTTTTTTAGTTACAGTATGACTGATTATATTTAGATTAACTACACTGTTTTTAAATAGTTTTTTGGTAGGGAATATATGTAATACATTGTGTACATGTTTTAAACTCAGTAAAGATTCTTAGAAAATCTACTAAGGTGACATTCTTAAACTGTTTGTTTCTTGAGCTCCTGTAAGTTGACTAATTTCTCTATTCTAAATGTGGTATTATCAAGAACTTTGCTCGAAGAATAATTTCTTCTTATGGTAAGAACAGGGGTGCTCTCAAAATAAAGTAGTGCTTTCCACCAGTGTTATGTTTGATGAAAAGGCTGTTTACAATAAGTTATGTGACACAGGTTTAATGTAAACGGAATCGGATTAGTAAAATAAAAAATTTGAAATACTTTTTGAGTGCCTTTGACGACAAGCTTCGAACCAAGACCTCATTTTATTAGTGTTCTGTGTAGTTAATAATTATAGAATAATGATTAATCTCATTGGAAAACTTGACAAAACGCTTAGTCAAGTAAAACGTTACTTTTTTAAATGAGATATTTATTTAAACGTGTGAATCAATTAGTTATGTCACTTACGTATGGGGCATTTCATGATAGATGTCCCAACGTGGCGCGCGAGCGCCAAAACACTCACTTTTCAGCTCACGATTGCAACCTCATAATGCATTGTAAAAAAATAATGTAAATATTTAATCGACGAGCTTTTTTCTCAGCCTTTCAATCATATTATTGGTTTTACAAAAACATGGCTGCTTAACCTAAGAAAACACAAATCGTCTTATATCTCAAAAAGGGTATTTTGAATATTCTTTTCAATAGTCCCAATCGAAAGATCAGGTTTTTTTACGTCGGATGTGATGTTTTTCTTAGTGTGGTGGAGCAATAGTTTACGAGATATAAGGTGACGAACAAGCGGCACGTGGCACCGCGCGAAACACATACATAAGGATGCTTTTACATGGACGTCTTGAACTCTGGAGCTGGCAGCCAAATTTTGGGCAGGCGATTCAATTCATACTAACGATTAACTGATACTGATATAGTTTACTTTTAGACGGGAAGTAGACTCTCAATTTGCTACAAACCTGCATTGCGTAAACAAATTTTGATATACAAAACGAATTCAGCTACAAACGGTGAAAATTTTTTTGTGAATGATTAGTCGACAAAAAGAGAGGTTGTTACCAAAAATCTAGTCCAAACGAAAGTTATAAATTATGTTTATTTTGATTCATGAATCAGTTTTGAATGCTAAATTGCAATTACACATTAAGTTTAATTACAAATAAAGTGTCTATTCTTCTTTTTAAAAAAAATTATATCAGTATCTGTTTAACGTCAGTTTGAATTGAATCCCCTGCCCAAAGTTTGGCTGGCAGTCTTGAGACTTCAAGACGTCCATGTACAGTCACCCTAAGGCGAGTGTTGATATCGCAAAAACAACTTGAGTATATATTTTTATTTTTTACTTTGTACTTACGTGAGCTAAAATTCCTGTTTATTTGTGGCTAAGATATTCGTACGCAATTTGTGAGATACCGTAAGTATATTCAACATGAGATATCATCCGTTATTATTTCATTAAAATAGACATAAGACCTTTTTTTACAGGTTAAGTAAAATTTCATTGTTTACACCATGCAAAAAGCATGGACAGTTGCTTGTGTGAATCCATTAGGAAAAGAAACCGACATAATAAGGTAAAACCTGAAGTTGTTTCCTGCAGTTTTTCGAAAAAAATATCCATCAGTGCCCCATGATGTCAAGATTTGCGAGCCGTGTGGATCAGATCTATATAAAAAAAGCCAAGATCTTGCGATTGACAATGATTTTGAAAAGGCAGGGGCCACGGTTCTCAAGCAGATAATAAATAAATTTAATGAATCGACTTCGAAACAGGACAGAATCTGCTTGCTCACACTAGCACCTACTTACTGGAGCCATTGACAACTAATGAAAGAATTTTCTTGCACTGAAAGTAAAGCAAGAGAAGCTAAGGAATTTGCTTTGGAAAATGGGATTTTCACATTTCCAAAAAAATCTTCACTTAATGCTTTGTCAGTAAAAACTCAATTATTAGTAACAAATTTTTATAAGCGTGAGGATATTAGTCGAATGATGCCCGGAACAAAAGATTTTTTATCTGTGAAACAAATTGATGGTAAGCGAGTTCACATGCAGAAGAGACTTTTGTTATGTAATTTGAACAAATGTTATGCTATATTTAAATCTGAAAATAAGGCTATCAAAATCGGTTTGACAAAATTTACTCAGCTACGACCATATTGTTGTGTCTTGGCCAAAAGTAGCGATACACACGTGGTTTGCGTGTGTGTTTATCAGAAAAATTTAGAATTAATGTTGCATGGAATCGACATTAAAATATTAACAAAAGATTCACGTTTGCCGTTAAAAAATTATCATGACTGTGTTCGTTTGATTGTTTGTGCTACGGCAACAGATTTGTGTTTTTTAGGCGATTGTTTGGATTGTCTAAATACAAGGCCGCTAAGGGAGTTTTCACTTGAAACACTTGATTATAACAACATTCATGAGGTCAAATTTGACACATGGATGCAAGCTGAGCGATGTGCAATAGCTAGTCGAACTATGAACACTCATGAGTAATATTAGCTGATAAAGTAATTAAATTAAAAACCCACGATTTTATTGCCTCTAAGCAAGCAGCTTTTATAAAAAACCTGAAAGAAACTCTTGTAGATCAATAATATTTAGTTTGTTTTGATTTCGCTGAAAACTATGCTTTTGTCGTTCAAAATGCAGCGCAATCATTTCATTGGAACAACAATCAGGCCACAGTATTTACAGTTGTGATTTATTACAGAGAGAAAAATGAACTGAAGCATAAGAGCTTAGCAATTATGTTGGATAATTTAGTTCACGATACAGCCGCTATTTACGAATATCAAAAACATCTTCTCCATCATTATGAAGACTTTAAAATTCCTGTAGAGTAGCAATCCCATGCTGCAACACATGGCAAAGAAGCTTGCGATGGAGTTAGGGTCAATTTAAAACGAGGAGCAAGGCACGCAAGCCTGCAAATATACAATTTTCGAATACTAACTGCTGAAGATATGTACAATTGGGCAAACGAATTCAGCAAAAAAACGTTAGTGATTTTAAGCCCTAAATCTAATTACAATACAACTGCAGAAGAATTAAAAGAGAAGTTTTCAAAAGCTATGCTAATTCCAGGTACTTAACAGTGTGATGCTTTCATACCCAATCTTGAAGGTAGACTTTTGATAAAATAATTTTCCCTTTCGACACAGACTAACATTTTTTCCAAAATAAAGAATTTGGATATAGAGACGGAAAATAAAAAAGGCAGAAACGTTTGTCAGAGGAAACAGTCATCTACTTCTTAAATACCAAAGAAAAAAATAATTACGAAAAAAAAGTTAAAGGGAGAAAACTGTGTACAATAAATGTATATAAGTGATAAAGTTGTAATTTATTGTAGGAAAATAGTTTTGACGTTTAGTATTATTTATTTTAAATGCCCAATGAAGTCAAACAGTAGGTGTGCTCCACCAGCGAACGAGGCGTAACGTACGGTGCCCCGCAGCACCTCGTTAGGCCGCACACCGCTTGTTCGTCACTTTATATCTCCTAAACTATTTCTCTATCACACCGTAAAAAACATCATATTCGACGTAAAAAAACCTCATCTTTCGATTGGAACTATTAAAAAAAATCTTTAAAATATTTTTTTTGAGATATAAGAGGTTTTGTGTTTTTTTTTTTTAGGTTGAGCAGCCATATTTTGGCAGAACCAACAAAATTATCGGAAAACTGAAAAAAAGCACGTCAATTATGTATATTCATTATTTTTTTACAATGCATTATGAGGTTGCAATCGTGAGCTGAAAAGTGAGTGATTTGGCGTTCGCGTGCCACGCTGGGACATGCATTATGAAGTGCCCCATATTTAAGTTTTGAAAATGTTTGTTGAATTACAAAAAAATTTTTAATAGAAAACAACAAATAGATGATTTAGTCACAAAAAATTAACAGTTTGTAGAAATATGTTGGAAAAAAATGCTTTATTTATTTAAATAAATATTTAATAACTGTTGTGTCTATGGTTTTAAAGAGTAGTGTCGGCGCACATCGACCGTGGCTTACCTAGCCTCATCTGAGTAGCAGCAGTGAGTTCGTTACGAGCAACCGAGAGACCCGCACGACACACAGCTCATCAATCTACCAATGTATACCTAATTTTATTATTTAGTAATGTTGTTTTTTTTTTTTTATATTATAGTGCTCTACGTCCGGCTCCTTTAATAAGGGCACTACTATGGGCACTTAGCACTTGGGAGAAGGAAAGGAAGAGGGATGGGAGGCCTCACATTACTGGGAGGGGGGTAGGGGGAAATTAGGCAATTTTTGTTGCGAGAAGGTTGCCTAAAACCCTCCTCGAGGAGCATTGCGTGGTGAAAAAGCACATGTGAAAATCACAGAGGTACTTGCCCGAAAAAGTCGCACTATGGATCTGGAAGGCTAAAACACAAAAATACAATAAATTTTTATGTAAATTGTTACCGCAGGTACGCGAGAATTCGTAAGTTTGGTTGACTTACTCGTCACCTGTCGTGCTGTCGACTGACAATAAATTACAACAACAAGCCAGCGCTTATAGAGGCGGAGCCACAAAGGTAGACGGTAAAGGGCGATGAACTCGATCAGGACATTTAAACTTTCGTAGTAAAGGAAGGTATGCTCTATTAAAGGAAAGCACATCCTCCTTTCTATTGATGTTGTGTTTGTCGAGTTTTATATAAAGCATTTCGGAAATAATTCTTTTTTTATTATTGGATTCTTTGTCAAAGATTTTAAAGTTATCCCAATCGAATTCATGGTCAAAATTGATTTGGTGTGCACAAACAACGGAATCGGAGTTTTTACTTTTCATATGTTCACTGATGCGGACCTCCGCTGCTCGCTTTGTTTCACCCACATATGACGCAGGACAATTTTTACAATAAAACTTATATACTACATTTATCTGTTTATGTTTATCCGTTGTATCTTTTCCTAAGCGGACGATATGCTGCAGTTTATTGTTGATAAGAGGGTAAGTGTGAATATTGTAGGGTTTTAACATGGTTGAAATTTTTTCAAAATTATCGTCAATATATGGTATGCCAATTTTGCAGAGAGGGTAGGTGTTTGTAGTGCCTCTGTTATGATTACTATATTTGTGTCTTTTTAATCTGACCTTTATGTTTTTATTAATAAAGTTAAAAGGGGAATTGTTTTTTATCAATAGGTTTTTCACCCTAGCAATATTCACACCGTGGAAAAATGTACTGGCAAGTAAGATCGCCCTATCAACCAAATTAAAAACAATATTTCTCTTATAGCTAACTGGATGACCAGAAAAATAATTTAAGATTCGTCTGGAAGAAGTAGGTTTTTCAAACCAGTCAAAATTAAAATAATTAGAATTTTTTATTATCGTCAAGTCTAAAAATTGGCATACCATATATTGACGATAATTTTGAAAAAATTTCAACCATTTTAAAACCCTACAATATTCACACTTACCCTCTTATCAACAATAAACTGCAGCATATCGTCTGCTTAGGAAAAGATACAACGGATAAACATAAACAGATAAATGTAGTATATAAGTTTTATTGTAAAAATTGTCCTGCGTCATATGTGGGTGAAACAAAGCGAGCAGCGGAGGTCCGCATCAGTGAACATATGAAAAGTAAAAACTCCGATTCCGTTGTTTGTGCACACCAAATCAATTTTGACCATGAATTCGATTGGGATAACTTTAAAATCTTTGACAAAGAATCCAATAATAAAAAAAGAATTATTTCCGAAATGCTTTATATAAAACTCGACAAACACAACATCAATAGAAAGGAGGATGTGCTTTCCTTTAATAGAGCATACCTTCCTTTACTACGAAAGTTTAAATGTCCTGATCGAGTTCATCGCCCTTTACCGTCTACCTTTGTGGCTCCGCCTCTATAAGCGCTGGCTTGTTGTTGTAATTTATTGTCAGTCGACAGCACGACAGGTGACGAGTAAGTCAACCAAACTTACGAATTCTCGCGTACCTGCGGTAACAATTTACATAAAAATTTATTGTATTTTTGTGTTTTAGCCTTCCAGATCCATAGTGCGACTTTTTCGGGCAAGTACCTCTGTGATTTTCACATGTGCTTTTTCACCACGCAATGCTCCTCGAGGAGGGTTTTAGGCAACCTTCTCGCAACAAAAATTGCCTAATTTCCCCCTACCCCCCTCCCAGTAATGTGAGGCCTCCCATCCCTCTTCCTTTCCTTCTCCCAAGTGCTAAGTGCCCATAGTAGTGCCCTTATTAAAGGAGCCGGACGTAGAGCACTATAATATAAAAAAAAAAAAAACAACATTACTAAATAATAAAATTAGGTATACATTGGTAGATTAATGAGCTGTGTGTCGTGCGGGTCTCTCGATTGCTCGTAACGAACTCACTGCTGCTACTCAGATGAGGCTAGGTAAGCCACGGTCGATGTGCGCCAACACTACTCTTTAAAACCATAGACACAACAGTTATTAAATATTTATTTAAATAAATAAAGCATTTTTTTCCAACATATTTCTACAAACTGTTAATTTTTTGTGACTAAATCATCTATTTGTTGTTTTCTATTAAAAATTTTTTTGTAATTCAACAAACATTTTCAAAACTTAAATATGGGGCACTTCATAATGCATGTCCCAGCGTGGCACGCGAACGCCAAATCACTCACTTTTCAGCTCACGATTGCAACCTCATAATGCATTGTAAAAAAATAATGAATATACATAATTGACGTGCTTTTTTTCAGTTTTCCGATAATTTTGTTGGTTCTGCCAAAATATGGCTGCTCAACCTAAAAAAAAAAAACACAAAACCTCTTATATCTCAAAAAAAATATTTTAAAGATTTTTTTTAATAGTTCCAATCGAAAGATGAGGTTTTTTTACGTCGAATATGATGTTTTTTACGGTGTGATAGAGAAATAGTTTAGGAGATATAAAGTGACGAACAAGCGGTGTGCGGCCTAACGAGGTGCTGCGGGGCACCGTACGTTACGCCTCGTTCGCTGGTGGAGCACACCTACTGTTTGACTTCATTGGGCATTTAAAATAAATAATACTAAACGTCAAAACTATTTTCCTACAATAAATTACAACTTTATCACTTATATACATTTATTGTACACAGTTTTCTCCCTTTAACTTTTTTTTCGTAATTATTTTTTTCTTTGGTATTTAAGAAGTAGATGACTGTTTCCTCTGACAAACGTTTCTGCCTTTTTTATTTTCCGTCTCTATATCCAAATTCTTTATTTTGGAAAAAATGTTAGTCTGTGTCGAAAGGGAAAATTATTTTATCAAAAGTCTACCTTCAAGATTGGGTATGAAAGCATCACACTGTTAAGTACCTGGAATTAGCATAGCTTTTGAAAACTTCTCTTTTAATTCTTCTGCAGTTGTATTGTAATTAGATTTAGGGCTTAAAATCACTAACGTTTTTTTGCTGAATTCATTTGCCCAATTGTACATATCTTCAGCAGTTAGTATTCGAAAATTGTATATTTGCAGGCTTGCGTGCCTTGCTCCTCGTTTTAAATTGATCCTAACTCCATCGCAAGCTTCTTTGCCATGTGTTGCAGCATGGGATTGCTACTCTACAGGAATTTTAAAGTCTTCATAATGATGGAGAAGATGTTTTTGATATTCGTAAATAGCGGCTGTATCGTGAACTAAATTATCCAACATAATTGCTAAGCTCTTATGCTTCAGTTCATTTTTCTCTCTGTAATAAATCACAACTGTAAATACTGTGGCCTGATTGTTGTTCCAATGAAATGATTGCGCTGCATTTTGAACGACAAAAGCATAGTTTTCAGCGAAATCAAAACAAACTAAATATTATTGATCTACAAGAGTTTCTTTCAGGTTTTTTATAAAAGCTGCTTGCTTAGAGGCAATAAAATCGTGGGTTTTTAATTTAATTACTTTATCAGCTAATATTACTCATGAGTGTTCATAGTTCGACTAGCTATTGCACATCGCTCAGCTTGCATCCATGTGTCAAATTTGACCTCATGAATGTTGTTATAATCAAGTGTTTCAAGTGAAAACTCCCTTAGCGGCCTTGTATTTAGACAATCCAAACAATCGCCTAAAAAACACAAATCTGTTGCCGTAGCACAAACAATCAAACGAACACAGTCCTGTAGTGAGACCGTCATGTTTATTTACAGTGCCTAGTTGGAGAGGGCCAAAACAGGAAACAAAATGATGCGATAAGGTGGTGTGGTAAGGCAGTATCTTTAGTGTCGTATACTATGCAAGGGACATTATTAAGTTGCTGCAAGTAACATAAAGGTCAGCAAGCTACGATGTGTGATGTCTCAAACGCATTATAGAATGTCAATATTGCCCGTATACTGACATGTAGACTTTAAAATATTTTATGTCCCACTTTAACCGTTATTCCACTATTCACACTGTATATATTAATTTTTTTTTCTCACCTTGTAGATCAAAGCTTGTAAAAAAGAGACACAAGCCCTTGCCCAATAGCACAACCCAAATTACACGTAAATGCAACGGTTTTACCTAATATTATATTATCTAGGCAAGGCACAACGATAGGGAGAAAATATATTATTAAATCAAATGATAAAACAACTAATTTATAATCTGTAAACAAATTTTAAATCATATGAAAAAGTAAATAAATAATGTGCACCAGATAAACAAATTACACAGTTAGCTGCGAGTACAGCACATGGTGCAAACGCAACATGGCTGCCGAAGAGCATCACGCCGAGCAACTTTCTTCAACAACTAGTCGAATGCCGCATAATGTGGTTGGCCATGCTCACCTGGCTATGAACAGAGATAAGTAGGGAGATTGCCAGTGCCTATGTTAAAGAGTGTGCCGATGTTTCGGCGCTGATTTGAGCGCCAATCCATCGTGGCCAGCAGAGGAACCGTGCACATGTTTTCTATTGGCTGGCGGCTTGTAGGCTCGGCTCGCGGGGAGAGGTAAGGGGAGATCAGTGAGGGAGACATGAGAATCCAAATGTGTGCATCGGTGATGGAGATGGAGATGGAGGACGGAGGAGAAGCTAAACCTATATGTATACAACGGGCTATATATCTATAGCTGTAGTTGTACACTGCTAATACGGAAAAGAGCTGCGCGTATTACTTTTCTCGCTTTTCCTCCCTGAAAGAAAGATAAGCTTTTTAAATGCAGTTGATCATTCGTTCAACTACAATAAACAAAAACATAATTGTCACGTTATTAACAATTTTTTTTTCATTTTTTAAAAAATGACAAGCTCAACGCAATTAACATATTTTTTTGCTTTTTTCAATGAACGAGCGCCTTTATTCCAATAATCCGGTGCGCTCAATAGTTCTTCACTTTTACGATAAGTGAAATTATTGAATAATATATGAAGGCATTCACCACAACGACACACTGTACGCACAAATATTTTTTGTACTAAGTAATATTATTTACTAATATACTGAACACCTTTACCCGAACGCTCCATTGCACTGACATCTTTTTTTTTTTAATTTATATTTTTTCACCATTAATACATAGCTTAACGGCAATAATACGATAAAGCTTAAATTAAATCTCAAGCTTTGAAACTTTACGATAAACATATGTAACTTTTAGTCTCAAATATTCCAAGCGCTAATAGCTGAGAGGGCTAGAGCAGGAGGGTGGATTTTACTTTTGCGGCTCCGGGTTCCAATCTCACTTGGAGCAAATTTTTTTTTTTTTTTTTTTTTTATTCCAACATTACTTTAAATGTTCATACCTTTTTTTGTATGATTACTTACGTATTTTAATTTATCAGTGACTAAAACGATTTTTTTTTTTTTCCTATATTGGTACACGATCCAAAAAAATTTTTTTCCATTCATGGCTAAAAAAATTATTTGACGCATCAAGTAAAAACTTTTCAAGTGCAGTTGATCATTCATTCAACAAAAAAAAGAAAAGCATCATTGTCAAATTATTAAAAATTTTTTTTTCACTTTTCAAAAAATGACAAGCTCAACGCAATTAACATATTTTTTTGCTTTTTTCAATGAACGAGCGCCTTTATCCCAATAATCCAGTGCGCTCAATTGTTCTTCACTTTTACAATAAGTGAAATTATTGAATAATAAATGAAGGCATTCACCACAACGACACACTGTACGCACAAATATTTTTTGTACTAAGTAATATTATTTACTAATATACTGAACACCTTTACCCGAACGCTCCATTGCACTGACATCTTTTTTTTTTTAATTTATATTTTTTCACCATTAATACATAACTTAACGGCAATAATACGATAAAGCTTAAATTAAATCTCAAGCTTTGAAACTTTACGATAAACATATGTAACTTTTAGTCTCAAGATATCCCAAGCGCTAATAGCTGAGAGGGCTAGAGCAGGAGGGTGAATTATAGTTTTGCGGCTCCGGGTTCCAATCTCACTTGGAGCAAATTTTTTTTTTTTTTTTCTATTCCAACATTACTTTAAATGTTTATACCTTTTTTTATGATTACTTACGTATTTTGTTTTATCAGTAACTAAAAAGATTTTTTTCAATTACTGTTTATGAAGAAGTAATTATGAAAAAAGAAAGTCATTACAGCTTTGTTTGTGGTAATACCTGTAATAGGTTATTATGAAAAAATGCACGTTCTCTCTGTAGTTTTTCCGGGCTGGAAACCGGCACACTAAATGTGGCTACATTGCGCGCGTGTTTTTTTTTTTTTTTTAATTTGTTGAGTGCTTGACGAATTTATTGAAAATACTACTTCAAGACAAATTGAATAATGAAAACTAGTGATTAACTAGTTACTACAACGCATTCATAATTACTGAAAATTTTTGTAACTGTTATAAAGGTGAGTTGTTTTCCGAAAGCACTATAATTATTTCGTTAAGCGATTATTTTACGACTCGAATTGAAAAGTATAATACAATTCTCAGTGACGCATACATTATGTACATAATTATAAAAATAATAAATATCGCGTAGTAAACAATATTTTTACAGAAATTTAAATTCATGACTCCTATCACACACAGTAGCGCATCCTATCTCGTTTGCATCCCATTTAGAGCGAGAAATTATTTTAATTTATTACGGCTAATAATAATAATAATAGTAATAATAATAATAATGATAATAATAATAATGTCTAGAAAATTTTTTAGACAACACAAAAACAGTCTTTATTCTTTGGCAATGAAACAAGTAATTTTTTCTACATGTCTATCTAAGACATACTAATCAATCATTTTTAATGTACAAAAAAAAAAGTATTTTGTTTATAATTTAAAAAAAAAATTTTAAATTACTTTTTGAAATACTTTCAAGCAATTCAAGAATTCGTTAACGTCAGTACTTGTAATGCAAACTAAAATATGAAATTGAAATGATTAATTGCACTTAAAAAGCTGTTACTTAAGGAGGCTTGGGCGTTTGGTGTCGTATCTATTGAGGGGCCCCTGTGGGGTACTTGTCATACAAATGATTCTTTGTAATATTTTTTTTATAATCATTTTGATTATACACATGTGTGAACAAAATAACAATAAAACGCGGAAAAGTCATTCGGAAAATCGATATTAAAAAATTTATTAGTTTTCCCAAGGTACCTTGTGTAAAGATGACGGCCCTGCCACGATAAAGCTGACAACACTGTACTCTCTTGCTCTTATCTGCTATTATATACCTATACTTGTGTTAGACTTAAATTTTCATGCTTGTATGTTTATGAATGTACAGCGCATGCGCACTTACAGTACCTGAACAAAACAATTCTCATGCTCGATGTTTTCCTCGCTATTTTCTCAAAATTTAACGTGTTGATCCTATTCTTTTTTTTAAATAATAGATTTTTTATACTTTCAAGTACATGTACCAATTTAATGTGTGGGCCCACAGCTTTTTATTGCGGTACGGTAGTCTATTGAATTTCGGGTTCCGTAAGGTTGCGTGTTAAAATGACGAATTTTCACAAGCGATTTTCTCGAAAATAAATGTGTTGACCTACCTATTTTGTTTTCCTAAAAAAATCTAGCAAACTTTATCTATATAATCTCTGAATTTCAGACCTAGCCAGCATTTAATTCAAAATCGCCCAAGCCTCCTTAATGCGTCAAATAATTTTTTTAGCCATGAATGGAAAAAAAATTTTCTTGGATCGTATATCAATATGGGAAAAAAAATCTTTTTAGTTACTGATAAAACAAAATACGTAAGTAATCATAAAAAAAGGTATAAACATTTAAAGTAATGTTGGAATAGAAAAAAAAAAAAAAAATTTGCTCCAAGTGAGATTGGAACCCGGAGCCGCAAAACTATAATTCACCCTCCTGCTCTAGCCCTCTCAGCTATTAGCGCTTGGGATATCTTGAGACTAAAAGTTACATATGTTTATCGTAAAGTTTCAAAGCTTGAGATTTAATTTAAGCTTTATCGTATTATTGCCGTTAAGTTATGTATTAATGGTGAAAAAATATAAATTAAAAAAAAAAAGATGTCAGTGCAATGGAGCGTTCGGGTAAAGGTGTTCAGTATATTAGTAAATAATATTACTTAGTACAAAAAATATTTGTGCGTACAGTGTGTCGTTGTGGTGAATGCCTTCATTTATTATTCAATAATTTCACTTATTGTAAAAGTGAAGAACAATTGAGCGCACTGGATTATTGGGATAAAGGCGCTCGTTCATTGAAAAAAGCAAAAAAATATGTTAATTGCGTTGAGCTTGTCATTTTTTGAAAAGTGAAAAAAAAATTTTTAATAATTTGACAATGATGCTTTTCTTTTTTTTGTTGAATGAATGATCAACTGCACTTGAAAAGTTTTTACTTGATGCGTCAAATAATTTTTTTAGCCATGAATGGAAAAAAATTTTCTTGGATCGTGTACCAATATAGGAAAAAAAAAAAAATCGTTTTAGTCACTGATAAATTAAAATACGTAAGTAATCATACAAAAAAAGGTATGAACATTTAAAGTAATGTTGGAATAAAAAAAAAAAAAAAAAAAAAAATTTGCTCCAAGTGAGATTGGAACCCGGAGCCGCAAAAGTAAAATCCACCCTCCTGCTCTAGCCCTCTCAGCTATTAGCGCTTGGAATATTTGAGACTAAAAGTTACATATGTTTATCGTAAAGTTTCAAAGCTTGAGATTTAATTTAAGCTTTATCGTATTATTGCCGTTAAGCTATGTATTAATGGTGAAAAAATATAAATTAAAAAAAAAAAGATGTCAGTGCAATGGAGCGTTCGGGTAAAGGTGTTCAGTATATTAGTAAATAATATTACTTAGTACAAAAAATATTTGTGCGTACAGTGTGTCGTTGTGGTGAATGCCTTCATATATTATTCAATAATTTCACTTATCGTAAAAGTGAAGAACTATTGAGCGCACCGGATTATTGGAATAAAGGCGCTCGTTCATTGAAAAAAGCAAAAAAATATGTTAATTGCGTTGAGCTTGTCATTTTTTAAAAAATGAAAAAAAAATTGTTAATAACGTGACAATTATGTTTTTGTTTATTGTAGTTGAACGAATGATCAACTGCATTTAAAAAGCTTATCTTTCTTTCAGGGAGGAAAAGCGAGAAAAGTAATACGCGCAGCTCTTTTCCGTATTAGCAGTGTACAACTACAGCTATAGATATATAGCCCGTTGTATACATATAGGTTTAGCTTCTCCTCCGTCCTCCATCTCCATCTCCATCACCGATGCACACATTTGGATTCTCATGTCTCCCTCACTGATCTCCCCTTACCTCTCCCCGCGAGCCGAGCCTACAAGCCGCCAGCCAATAGAAAACATGTGCACGGTTCCTCTGCTGGCCACGATGGATTGGCGCTCAAATCAGCGCCGAAACATCGGCACACTCTTTAACATAGGCACTGGCAATCTCCCTACTTATCTCTGCTATGAAAATCGCAGTGTGACATTTAATTTATTACTTATCGAAAACTAAAGGGATGAGACAGGTAATAAACACAGTAACATGCATAAAAAAAAGACACCAACGATCTTGCTTATAAATACCTTTAATATTAATACAGCAAAACGGTAAATATTCCATACGATTTTACGTTGCACTACTATCTGACTCTACCTAACCGGGTTAGAACTCAGTCTTCTGGGTGTTTGTTCAGCAGCTGCTGCTCAGCCCAATCCTCAGATATGAGGGACAAAATAAAATAAATTCGGCCTACCGTTTCACTGTTGCAGGTGTATTTGTTAGGCTGTTGAACTTGAGGCAGGCACTGAGAGATCCGCTAGGCAGTCGTTGGCACTGGAACTCACAAGTTTTTGGTTGGAAGCGTGTACAGGTTATTGCAGCAGCCAAATACGCCAACAGGAAGTTGTTTTCAAGGCTCCTGCTGTCACTTGGTGCTGCAAATGCTATATTTCTTGCATTTGCACCCAGGAAACGCTCACTAAAGATTTATGTGCTCCCTCGCAAAACACATGACTCACCTACACGTGCTACCTCAGTTCCCTAGTTAAAAATGTGTGTCAATACGCACACATACCAGCTGCTGTTTGCGATATACTGCCAATAACGGGAATGGGTATGTGTATACAGGCAAGGGGCTACAAGCTACTAAGTATCATACCACCTCTCCTCTTGTCTGCTAGTCAAGTATCATTAGTTCAAACGGTAATAAAATCCATTCCTATAATTTAATTCCACTATGAACAAAAAAAATACGTTTCAAACGCTCCTAATAAATGTCGGACGATATGACATCTGACAATTTTTTATATGAAAATGAGCAGAAAAACTTTAATTTCTAAGAAAACTGTTGAAAAATTGATAATATGATATCGAATTGGTCTGATTAATAATGAAAACATCTTCGAAAAGCACTATAGCTAGTTTTCAGCTCAAGTTTCATGTGAACGTGTTAAAAAAAATTGTAAAAGCATCATTTCAGACTAAAATCAAGAATTACAAGAACGATAACATTTTCTCCATTTCACGTATTAACTTAACGAATCTTTACTTGTTAACGATATGTAGTATTGTTTCTGTTTTATTTTTCTTTATTGCAAAGAGCAAAGAATTAAAACAAATTAAGACTGTACCTACAGAGCTCATAGATATAAACTGTTTTAAATTTAAGAAAATGAAAAACTTTATTTCACATTTGTGGTAAAGTTTCTATGCAGATTCTTGGTAATTGTTATGGAAAAAATAGTTCTTAGAAGACACTACATTAAGAAAATTAATTGAAATGTTAATAATTTATTAAAGTCAATTTAAAAATCATAAAATATGTTTTAGACAAAACCAATTTTTTCAGCTGAATAAAAAAATTGATAGCGATTTGCAAGTTGTAAAAGATAAATAAATTAAAAAATTATTAGCATTCTTTTTGCACGCAACATCCCTCATAAAATAGAACAAAATTAAAACTTTTTTAGACACTAATTAGTGCTTCAACTAAAACAAGATGCAGCGATACATCTTTATTTTGACAAATATTAGCCACTTAAAAATAATAAAAAAATAATGAAAAATTAAGAAAATATTTTTAAAGAATCAATGAACAAATAAGAAACCTCAACCATGAACAGAAAGTTTATTGCTTCTATTTTAATGATATATATGTTCATGTAATGGGAAAATGTAGGCATAACATATGTCTGCTATTTGTGCTACTACCTTAGTGTTGACGTATCTGATTAAACCGAAAGATCTAGATCAGCTACATGGGTGATAGTTACGTCCCTATTGCAGTCAATATAGATTGACTGATGGTGAAGGCAATTTGGCACTATGGTGGTTACCTACACATACCTACACTGGGTACTGCTTTTATCCAGCGATATTTAGTATTAGGAGCACTCTATATTACAGTTATCTTACAGTGACATGTAAGTAAAAAATAAGTACTCTTAAATTGCGGTATCTTTAACGCTTTACAGTTTTTTTTAGAGTTATTAAAACTAATTTAAATTCAACTGTTTCATTTAAACAAGAAGGAAGTAAATATCTCTCGAGAGTCATGATAGATACTATGAATTTTGAAAAAATTCCACAAATTAGATGTTTGTGCTATAAAAAGCAACAATGTTCCAAAGCTTTAACGAAAGTTCATCAATTTTTGCAGAAATGATTTACTGTGTTGGTATTTGTAAAGATGTTTCACTTTTGTCAAAATTTCAGCATGGAAGTCACTGGCAATAATAGTTGTACCGTAACACTGATTATACCTGCCATATAATAAAAAACTTATTATTAACAGATATCCGAAATCTTGCTGAATTTCTGATCAAGTCTAAAAATTTAATAACAGCTCTTTACCGCTGTATAGATATACTAATAAATTTTGATCACATTATTCTAGATAATATGGAAAATAATATAGTAGTATATTAAAAGATATCTACTAAGCAATTTTTTTCATATCGATTGAAACGTCTTTTTTAACAGTATGACAACCTATTTGTCCTATGTTAAGAAGTGCTACTTAAAAAATTATGATGTTTATGTTGTAGGTTGATTTTTTGACCAACCACCATAAATGCGTTACATCTCGAGTAAATACAGGTGCATCATACTGTGAGTAAAACCGCAATACATTCAACAAATTTATACAAGATGTCATATGTATGTACACTAACTCATATACTAAGTGGAGCTTAAACGTCACTTACATAAGAATTTTCTCAATTGCCCCAGTGCCGCGCGCCGCTGCAGACAGGCCGCGTGAGCGCAAAAGACGACTTTTTCATCTTGTTGTTTGGGCCTGAAAAAAATGTTTTAAAAAACACAATAACAACTTTTTCCATGCATTTTTTTCTGAGCTTTCTGATGATTTTATCAGTTTTTAGAAATTTTTACTCTATAACCTATAAAAATGCAAATATTGGTAAAAATGCGTTAAATCTCATGATGTGCCATTTTTAGAATTTTTTTGACCATCGAAATCAAAAGATAAGACAATTTTACGAAAGTATAGTCAATAAAAAAGAGGGGTTTTTTGATATTTTTATGTATTGGACCGATGAATTTATAGGTGCGAGTCACCGCACAGCACGGGCGGCTGCTACGTGCCCGTTGCTGCTCCTAACGCTGTCACACACCACAAAACATTTTTATTTATTCATTTTTTGATGATATAAATAACAGTTAATAAATGTAAATAAAAATTTAGAAATTAGGAGACATGTAAGTAACAATATAATATTTTATTATTAACAATCAAGGAGTAATAAGTTTACATTAATAAAAATAAGATTTAACTATTTTTTTCTATACTCTTCAGCATATTCACTTTCTTCTTTTTTTCTTTTTATTAACAGTAGTCATTTTTAAAGCCATCTTACGCTCTTTCAATTTTGGTAACGTTTTATATTTATAACTTGCAGAAGTATTTTTTAGCATAAATTTATCGCCACTAGTAGGTATAAAAGCGTGATGATTCGAAGTCCCTGGAATCATTTTTGCGTTTGAAATTCAATGTTTTAATGTTTTGGCAATTTCTTTGTAGTCAATTTTACTACTAAAAAAAACTGTCGCTCCCTTGCAATATCTTTCAGCCCAATGAAATAAATGCCGTCAAAATATGGTTTCCTGTCAAGAACTGCAAACTCGATCGTCGAGCACCACGTTTCAGATTTGCTCCTATTCCATCACATGCTCCTTTTTCATGGGCTGTGGCATGAAAATGCTACTTAGCTGAAATGTTGAAATCATTTTCATGATTTGAAAGAAGATGAAAATTCGTTTTATTTTTTAAGTGTTGTGCTGCGCCATCACTCATGTAGTAAATTTTTTTTTTGGATTAAAGGGTTTTTTTTAAATATTTAATTATAATTTTTTGATATACGTGTACAGCCATAGTATCACCGGATAGATTACCTGATATTATTGCCAAGTATTAACAAATTCTCAAAGAATTGGAAGTTATTGTGCATTGATCAGTTTGAGTCCATGTTGAATAATTTACCTAAAAAATATCTTCAGCTTTATTAAGGCTCTCCAGCAACATCAATCTAAGTCCTCTACAATTCGGACAATCTGAACAGCTTTCTAAAAAACAATTTTCAGAAGGATCGCGACATACAATTAGATTCAGACAGTTTCTGTGAGTTTTAAGAGGTGGTACTGTGTGTGTTTTGTCAACTCTTCGAATTATATTGCATCTAACATGAGTTTGACGTTATCAGGGTGTACGCACTCACAAACATTGTAAGTACCACTACTGCCTGCTAAAATACAATGCGGTGGTCTTAGCTGAACAAACTTTTTACGGCTTACCTCAATACTTTCATTTTCTTCTTTAAATAAAATATGTAACTCGTTCAAGTTGCCAAGTAAAAGTCTTTTTTGAACGCTAATTCAATCGCCGTTATTTTGCTTAAATGAAATGCAATCTTTTACACCTGGCATTAGACGACTTACTTTATCTTGTTCGTAAAAATTTTTTATACGGTTCTCACTATCGGCTGAAAATACCTTACCCTTTTTTTCTATCAGGTGAGGATAAACGTCCATATTTTGCAACTAAATCCAAGGCTTTTCTAGCTTCTCTTTCGGTGCATCCAAGTTCTTCCATCAGATCGCGTCGATTCCAAAATTTTGGGGCAATAAGTGAGAGCAGCGTAATTCTTTCCTTCTGATTATTTGACAATGCAAACTTTTCTTTGATTTGCTCTACACTGCGATACCTGCTTTAAGGTATTCATCGCTATGGCGTATTTTCTCATTTTTGAGTTTGGGAGCGAAAATTTGGCACTATAGGCATGTCATAGCCTTACCTTAAACGAATGGAAATTTTTCTTCCATCGATTTCGGAAATTTCACAATACTTTTGTTAACGTGATGATTCTCTTTATTCAAGAGATTAAAGCAGAGAACCATCTTAAGTACTGGTTGTAAAAACTGAAATATAACAATCAAATAGCTGGCATTCAAGGATGCGATACCATGTCTCTGTTTCAGATCACTACAATAATAGTACGTATTATAGGCAAATTACTTTCTAAATAGACTAAATTGAAAAAAAAGTGCCACTTACGACGGAAAATAAAAATGTCCTGATAATTATAATCCAAAACTATCAACAAAATACAAAGACAAAATTTTTTTTAATTAGTATTTAGATTAGGCGTACTTCTTGACACTTGGAATAAATAAAAATAATGCCCCACAGTGTGCGGTGGCGTTAGGACCGGCGGCGGGCGCGTGGAAGCCGCCCGTGCTGTACGGTGACTCGCACTTATACATTCATCGGTCCAATACATAAAAATATCAAAAACCCTTTTTTTTTTATTGACTATACTCTAGTAAGCTTTCGATCTAGATGGCCAAAAAAATTCTAAAAATTGTACATCATAAGATTTAATACATTTTCACCAACATTCTCATTTTTATAGGTTATAAAGTGAAAATTTGTGAAAACGGATAGTGCCATCAAAAAGCTAAGAAAAAAGTGCATAGAGATTGATGCTTTTGTGATTCTTAAAACATTTTTCTAAGGCCCAAACGATAAGATAAAAAAGTCTTCTTTTGAGCTCACGCGGCCTGTCGACGGTGGCACTGGGGCAGTTGAGAAAATTCTCCCCATATGTAAAGTTTATTAAGTACGTTAAACATTTATTTTAAAAGTTGAAAATATTTCATAGTGACTCTTTGTTATCATAGTTTGTCACAAGCTAAATGTCTTTTTTATTTTATATTATTTTTGCATTTATTTTTATTAAAGGTGCTACGAACGCCTTCTAGCTATAATTATCTATCAGAAAAATTTATGTATGATAAGCGCCCTTATGACGATTAGAATCTGATAAATATTTAACAAATTAGAAAGACCTTCATGATAACGCTGTCGTAAGCTGTAGATATAAGATGGCCTTATTAAAGCCAAGACATTAAGTCAGGTTTGACGAGTAAATTTATAAATTATTGTACTACGAAATTTTATTGCTTCTACCAAGCTCATAACCAATAAAAGATTAATAATAACTTGCCCAGTGCTTCATTTACAAAAAAAATTAAATTTGAAAATTAATTAATACATATAGTTATGATTGTTCCGACTTATTTTTTCGTATAAGAGTTATATACAACAATATGTTTATTGACCTTTTAAATACAATGTATAACAAAGCAAAAACCCTGCTTCATAAACTTTTTAATTTTTTTCAATGAATGATATTATCAATTTTCGTCATTAAAGATAGCTGACATTGATCTGCACAGTACAATATTCCAACACAAGATTGGAAATTTGATTTTCAACTAAGTAACGTACAATAAAGTAGGAACTTTATCATAGTCTCGTACATTTTTATAGTAAAACCTACTGTGAAATATCTACTATTATATATTATAGCGTTTACTATACGATCTAATTAGGGATATTATATATTCTACTTACAGGAATTGATTTTTTTTAACGTCTCGTGCAATTTCCATGCTGTAAGACATAGCAAAAATAAATACTGTGCTCATTTCATCACAGAAGCATTAACTTATTTGCAAATACCATGCCGGCCCTATAAATTATAGAGCCATTAAGCTTCTGCGAAAAGATATTAGAACTCAATTTTCAGATGAGATTAAAATATGAATACAATTTTATAACTGACTCCCATAACAGTCAGTTAAATTGTGGAGTCAAATAAATTTTATTTTCTCTCGAAAATACATATGAAGCCACCATTTTTGAACGATCTTTACGCAAATATAATATTATTAAAAAGGATACAATTTTTTTTCAGCATTATTTAACATTCATTTTTTGCCGCAACCTTCTAAAACAATGGTGGAACGTTTTTAATAGAAACAGAGCTTCGGCTGGATATTGCATCAAATATCAGAAGAAAACGTAAAATATTTCTTCTGTGTAAAATTTGATTATTTAAATTTGAGTAGGATCAATTACTATAAATAAAATAATAATGCAAGCGCCAATCCCCACACGACCCAAGGCACTTACTGGTTGCGTTAATTATTTATGATTAATAAAATAATACCGCAAATGCCTATACCCCCACACAACAAGGGGCACTTACTGGTCACTTACTTAAATTACTATGAATAAAATAATAATGCAAGTGACTATCCCCACACAACCAGGGGTGGTTACTGATTACTATAAATATTTAAAATCAATTGAACAATGCAAGCCCCTCGGGTCATGTGGGGATTAGCTTTCACATTATTCTGTTCATTGCAAATAATCAAAGCAACCAGTAGGTGCCCCGGGTCATGTGGAAATAGGCACTTGCATCATAATTTTATTGATAGTAAATTAAGTAAGCGACCAGTAAGCTCCCCCGATTGTGTGGGGATAGGCGCTTGCATTATTATTTTATTTATAGTAATTTTAGTAAGCGACCAGTATAAAGCTACCTTGGTTGCGTGGGGATAGGCACTTGCGGTATTATTTCATTAATCATAAATAATTAAAGCAACCAGTAAGCTCCCCGGTTGTGTGGGGATAGGCGCTTGCGGTATTATTTTATTAATCATAAGCAATTAAAGCCACCAGTAAGCTCCCCTGGTTGTGTGGGGATAGGCGCTTGCGGTATTATTTTATTAATCATAAATAATTAAAGCAACCAGTAAGCTTCCCTGGTTGTGTGGGGGTAGGTGCTTGCAGTATTACTCTATTAATCATAAATAATTAAAGCAACCAGTAAGCTCCCACGGTTGTGTGGGGATAGGCGCTTGCATTATTATTTTATTTATAGTAATTTAAGTAAGCGACCAGTAAGTGCCCCTTGTTGTTCATGGATAGGTGCTTGCGGTATTATTTTATTAATCATAAATGATTGAAGCAACCAGTAAGCAGTGCCTTGGGTCGTGTGGGGATAGGCGCTTGCGGTGTTATTTTATTAATCATAAATAATTGAAGCAACCAGTAAGCAGTGCCTTGGGTCGTGTGGGGATTGGCGCTCGTTTTGTTAATTAATAAATTTTATTATTTATTCAAACTCATGAGGCTGCTTATTGGCCCATTGGGTTATTGGGTTAAATGGCTTGAGATTAGTTTATTAAGTTATTGTGCATGTAATTGTGTCGAGTTATCTGGGTATTTGCGTCTTGCACCACATTGCCAATTTGAATTTCCCACAAGTTTGCCAGTCACATTTAGGGAGAACCACTGGCCTCCTCCCTCCTTCTATTCCGCTTTAGCATTTTTCTCACTAGGATCTGTAGCTATATATAGGTCCTAGTGATAAAAATGCAAAATCATATCCTCCTCACCCAACAGTGTTCGGACCTTCCATTTACAATTCTGCCCCCCACGGAACAACCGCTCGGTGTACGTGTGTAGGTACACAAACTACAGTTTTTTATTGCATTTGAGGCTAGTAGTACATTAAGTATAAGTGGTACAGTCATTATCTATAAATCATAAAAGTATTATAAACTTTAAAAATTCCATTCCTAACTTTTTCATTCCGACCGTACCTCAATTCAAAGTGCCATTTTTTTTTGTTTTAGAGCAATCAATCCTAGCCAAACTTTTTTTTCATCACTGTTGGGCTGAAAGATGAGACACGTGTCTCGGGCAGAGATTAGTAGGGGGATTGCTGACTGCCATGCTACGGAGTGTGCCCACTTTTTTTCAGCGGTTCGAGCGCCCTGTCACGGCCAAGCGGCTGAACCAGGAGCACATTTTTTTTTTTTATTTGAGAAGCCCAAGTGCCGCCCAAGTGTGGCTGCTCGAATTCCGCCCAAGTGCCACCAAAGTATCTCCAAAGTGCCGCCCAAGTGCCGCTGCTCAAATTCTGCCCGAATGCCGAATAAGTACCGCCCAAGTACCGCCCAAGTGCCGCTGCTCAAATTCTGCCCAAGTGTCGACAAAGTACCGCCCAAGTGCCGCCCAAGTGCTACTGCTTAAATTCTGCCCAAATGCCGCCAAAGTACCGCCCAAGTACCGCCGAATGACCGCGCAAGTGCCGCTGCTCAAATTCTGCCCAAGTGCCGCCTGAATTCTGAATTCCTTCATTTCCGTGCCTTTCGAAATGACTCAATGTTTTTTCTACTTTTACACGATGTTATTGGCTACTGTCAGAAATGTCTAAAAATGGCTGCTTTTTGGAAGTGAACGTAATTGGCTAGAACTCCATGGAGATACGCAAGAGCCCAACGTATGTTTCTTTCCATCATGGTAAACCTATGAATACACCCATGAAATTCGTGTGGACTCCAAACGGTCCAGGTTGATTTTCCAAATCAATACCGATAGATTGTTCATGAAAATATAGCTGGGCATGGACAACGAAAATCAAACTTCATTATCAGAAAATCCAGACGCTTTCAGATGGGTTTCCAAGTAATCTAGGTTGAGTTGTAATGTCTATCCAAGTCAACTTCCCATTTTTAGCAAGTGGGTTTTTCCAATTCCATTCAGGAATATGACCATGGAAAGCCCACCGGTATCAACCTGGAACGTCTACCTTTTTTGTTTGTAGTTTTCCGGAAATCCAGCTGAATGATGAGTTGCACGTTCGGGTACACATTCACCTTATTGTTTTTAGAGAGACGGAATGTAAAACCTTGTTGCACAAACAATACATATACAAACAATATTGTATCACATGCTTTTCTCAGCCTAATGGCGACCCTCTCCAAAAAATCAACATCGAATCATCATTGAAATTAACGTTGAATCCGTATCAAAAACTAAATCGAGTCAACATTGATTCTATGTTGTTTAAACGTTGATCAAATCATTGACATCAGTCTTAAATCACAATGTTGATTCGAAGTTAATTCGATGTTGATTAAATATTGTGTTTTGATACTGATTTAAATGATTCGATCAAAGTTAAATCAACCTTAAACTAATGTTGACTCAATGTTGATTTTGAAACGGATTCAACGTTGATTTCAATGTTGATTCAATGTTTATCTTTTGGATGCGGTAGTAGTACGTAAATATATACAAACGATTTTTGTTACTTAATAAAATAGCAGATTGACTACAGGACAAACATACTGCTTCTAATTCGCATCAATACAAATACAAACAGTCTCGATCGAATCAGTGTCTACTAGTGTTAGACATTTTTCAATATTGACTACTTCTTTCAGTATCTTATGATTCCTGCATATACTGTGCTCACGCGTATTTACTACATTTCATAGTGTTTTCTCTACGTATAATTTAGTCGCATCGTCATAACCAAGGATAAAATTAACCAATTGAACGCATGACCCATCTTTTAATAAAGCATGAGAATTGTCGGAACGTAAGTTTTGTTTGCATTTCGTTACGTATAAGCACCCATCCTTTATAATGCGGGAGTAGGCTTTACTATGTTCCGGTAGGTACAGTTTCAGCTGTTCTCCAATATCTGTAGCTACACCGAAATACGAAACGTTTTCTGGTTTTGTGTATTTACTGACTTTTATTTTGTCTACTTTATCTAAGTACATTTTAACAGCTACTGGAGCTGCTGGCAAAACAGTTTTTTCGAGAATAAATATACTTCGATGAACATTTATATGTCTCAGAATCTGTAAAACCACACCTCTTCCACAATTGATCGCTTGTAACAAATCATGGTTAGCTGCTTCAAACGAGAAAGTAGAGTGTGCCCATAAAGCTTTACTACCTAGGTCCCCAGTCCAATACACTTTTACAGAGATGCAACAACAAGTGAATGTTGAACGTCATTGCACTTTTTGTAAACAACTTTTGAGTCAATAAAACGAACTCGCGTAGTTTTTTCTCTGTTTCTTTTAACTGTACAATGGAGATATTCATACTTAACAGAATGTATAAACTTTCAACGAATAAAGTCCAAAGTATTTTTTTGATAGTTTCATGGAGAATAAAGGAGTGCTAAGATATACAATTCAATGTATTTTTTTGATAGTTTCATGGAGAATAAAGGAGTGCTAAGATATACAATGTCCAATTTTCCCATTCTTTGCAGTTCCAAAAACTGCTATCAGATAACGGTCTACTCAAAACGAGATATCTGATTTGGGCATTTGATCTTTTGCAGTAGCGGTTCATAAAATTCTGCATCTTTCCCATCAATTAGGTAATTAGAAACTTGTTTTCCAACTCCACTTAAGCACGCTTGCATGTAATCAACGACAAAACCAGTAATTATATTGAAAGAATTTAAATTAACTAGAGGAGAAATCGATTTTATCCTATATTGCGGCTGGTAGTTTTCATCGAGTGCTGACTGCTGCATGTAGTGTAATGTTTCCTCAACACTTCTGTCAGCTGGTTCTGGGTGATTTACAGGATACCTCATAGTAGTGCCGTCATGTTCTCCTGGGTGCAGGCAAAAGTTACAGCCGAAGTGGCCATTGAACTGTTTTATTCCTTGCACAGGTGCTCTGGCCACGCTATCTACAAAACAAACTAGCACGTACACTTTAATGTTTCGAACTTCACCTAGATTGTTACAAGGAATCCCCTGTTCAGTTACTCTACTGTATTGAAAATAACCACGTGGTTTTACCACGTGGTAAACCACATAGTTTTACCACGTAGTTTTTGTCTCAAAATGCCACATGGTTTTTAAAACCAGGTGGTTTTGTAATACCACGTGGTTTTTTCACCAAGAAGTTCAATAGTTTTCACAAATATAACCTTCTTCTTTCTAGTTCTATTGAAAAATTTTTTTCTTGTCTTGTTATATACTATCGTATAAAAAACTTTTACAAACAGTTTTCTGAGCGATTTCTGTTCCTCTATTGAAAAAAATCACGTGGTTTCACCACGTGGAAAAACCATGTGGTAAGCCACGTGGTTTTATATCATAAATCACGTGGTTTTGTTTCAAATTAACACAGGGTTCTAAAAATCACGTGGTTTTATTACGACTATGTGGTTTTTTAAAAACCATGTGGTATTTTTAGACAAAACCACGTGGTTTATGATATAAAACTACGTGGTTTACCACAAGGTTTTTCTACGTGGTAAAACCACGTGGTTTTTTTCTATTTTTGAGAATATCGGATAAGACAAACAAACATAGCAAATAAGGTAATCTTTATTTTATATTTAGAAGCTGCAATCAGTTCATCAATCACAATAAATATTTTTCTTACTACCTCCCCCGAAAGTTCGAGTTTCGGTCGCTGTAAATAGGGACGAAAGCCGATATTCCTTCCCTATCGATGCGACATTTATATCGCATAGAGGGGTCGGGAGAAAAGCTCCCTGCTCCTTACTTTTCTTTGCGTGAGAGAGAGGTAGAGAGAGTGAGCAGCAGTGCAAATGTTCATTAGTATTAAGTATTTACCTACGCAGCGTTTATTAATTTTTTTTCAAGCTGTGAGAAAATTTGGAGCACGTGTCGAACTAGAGTGTGATCATAAATTTGTCGTGCAATACATGTTATCTCTTTTGGTAATGTGTAACGTAGTTAATTTCTAACCTAAATCTGAATATAGAAACAATCGTAAGATGATTGTTAAAAAATCTCATCAAAATCTAACTCTTGACTTTTGCAGCAACCAATGCCGAGAGTCGAAAAAATAATCATATTAGCGTATAAATGATTGAATGCTGTTGATAAGCAAAAATAATATTTATGCGACATCATTTAGTACCTCATAAAATTTAAAGGATTTTTAATAAAATTAAATTGTTTTGACCGACTTTTTCGCATTTCGGGCCTGTTAACATCCACTAACCAACAACCCTCACTTCACTTGGGTCATAAATGTTATTGGATGATACAGGCTCTTTACTTTTGCCCTAAACATAACCTACCACTACTGAAGCTAATTATTTTCTGATTGTTAATGAACCACAAATTTTTAGCCGAAGCTGCCGGAAAAACAGTATACATTACACGGAACGTCACTTAATAATGCGTTCCGGCGGTTTACCCCTCGGCTTCGCCTCGAGGGGCAACTTCACCGCCGGAGCGGAGAAGTTGTCCCTTGTAATATAATGTACTATGAATTACATGTTGTGTGTAGTTTAAAAATCTAGTTGACACATGTTGAAGAATGATGTTTCTATATTTCAGAGTGTCTTTTTTGGGTTTTTTTGTGTCATAACAAATGTAAAAGTACAAAATAATCATACACTTCAGTTTAAGTTATAATTAGTTTAAGTTAATTAAATTTCATATATAATATTTAAAAATAATATATTACAGCGTCTTACATTATTTTATGGATAATTATATAATTTATTAATATGGTACGAAAATCACGTGAATTGTCACGTAAAAATCTCGTGATTTAAACTGTGATCAATCACACGATGCATAGCATGATATTTTCTTCAAATTAACGTAAGAAAAATATTATATTGTAATAAGTATTACAATTATCAAAATTATGATAATGATTATCATGACTAAGATAAGTACGATTTTACTTGTAATTACAATTATTACCGTTCAAAACCAGGATTATTAAGATACATGTACGTAATTAAGACTATAATCATCATTAAAATAATTATGTGATGATTATGATTATTCTGATTTTTTAATTATTGTGATGATAATAATATTTATAATAATAACAAAATAATAATAGTAATAATAATAATAATTATAATAATTTCTACAGTTACGACGGTGGTAACAAAAGTTATGATGATGATGAACATGCTCATTCTTTTTATGATTGAAATGAGTATGATAATGATAACAACGATTATGATAATTATAAAATTATGAAGATACTGATTACTATGATTTTTTTATAGTAATAATAGTTATTCTAATGAATGAGATGAATGCAATTGAACGAATCACAATGATAATGATGATTGTGTTTATGATTGAAATAAATGTTATGTCTATTACAATATTTATTAAGACTGAAATGCACACACATACACGCGCGGGCGTACAATGACTCCCAGGAAAAAATAATTCATAAGAACTTATATAAGATCTTAGGTAAGATCTTATGTCAATTCTTATATACGAACTTATATAAGATCTTCTTTAAGAACTTACAATTGATTATCGACCAAGAACTGACATAAGAACTTACATAAGATCTTGTGTCAGTCCTTATGGAAAAAAAAACTCAATAAGAATTAAAAAAAAAAAATCTAAAAATGAAATTTTTACACGGTATAACCGCTTCCTACGGGCTTACCATCCGTATGATAACACCAAAAATGGGGTTTTGAAGAACTTTCCATAAATTTTCAAAAGAATAAATAAATAAATATAATTTACAACTTTTTCAAAAAAGCATTAAAAATACTTCAAAACCCCATTTTTGGTGTTATCATACAGATGGTAACACCGTAGAAGGCGGTTATACCGTGTAAAAATCTCATTCTTAGATTTTTTTTTTTTAATTTTTATTGAGTTTTTTTTTCCATAAGGACTGACATAAGATCTTATGTAAGTTCTTATGTCAGTTCTTGGTCGATAATCAATTGTAAGTTCTTAAAGAAGATCTTATATAAGTTCATATATAAGAAGTGACATAAGATCTTACCTAAGATCTTATACAAGTTCTTATAAATTATTTTTTCCTGGGCTATGATAATGTTTATGATTGCGATGATTGTAATTATAATTATAGAAATTATCAATAGTATTATTGTTCTAATCGCCATGATAATCATCGCCCGATACTAAAAATCCATATCAATCCATACAGTTTTTTTTATTGGGCGTAATTATCGTCATAGTTAATATCATCTTTATCACAACAATCATTATCGCTATTAATATGACAGTCATTGCATTTGTTTTCTTAATTATTATCATAATCATATCAATAGCCTAAATAATTCATCCTGATCGTAATCACTACCATCTTAATTGTTATTACAGTCATCTCAATTATCATACTCGTTATGTAATCGTCACGACCATAAACATCACCCAATTTTCATTATTATCATAACAATCCTTATAAAAATTATGACCACCAGTGTAATCATCTCTATCTTCATTATTATCATAATTTTGATAATTGTAATACTTATTACAATATAATATTTTTTACTGCGTAAATTTAACGAAAATAACGTGTTTTATCACGTGACTTTTTCATGATGTGTAGCGTGACATTTTGCTCGAAAATATCATGTGATGCATTGTGTGATTAATCACCGTATAAATCACGTGATTTCTTACGTGACAATTCACGTGATTTTTGTAAGTAGGATATTATACTTTGAAAAAAAGTTTGCCTCATATGCGAACAACGCTAATGCTTAATTATTAACTATTGGAGATGTGTGTACTAAGACGCTGAAGTCATAAGATGCAATAGTAAAACAATGAAAAATTTTAGTCAAAGATGTTTGAAACATTCATGTACGAATCGCTTAAAATTTTTACACTTTTCAAAACTTAGTTTAAAAATAATCACGTCGTATCTTGAAGGGAAAGCAAAATAAATCAAAAAATAGGACTAAAGCTACATTATATAATTGATAGTCAACTGATTTTATTATTTTCACAGAGCTTTTAACTATAAATTATTTATACACTTCCAAACATTTACTTACGTTATGATTGTTACAGACTATTATATATACATCTTTATTCATACTATACATATTATATATACATAGTTTATCTATAATTAACTGAAGCATGCATCTTCATTGTAGACACTGTTGTACGTGCTGCGGCAACAAACTTTTGTTATTTGATCTGTAATTAGGTCCACCTACGGTCCCTTAAGTATATAATTAAATGAATAAATAATCTAGAAAAGGTATTGTAAACGTGGTGCTTACAGGAGAACAAAAATATTAAGATGCACCAAATGAAACGTATATTATTGATATATAAATACTTATACTGCTATACGAATTAAAGGTACGCTGTTGAAAAAGTTATTAAATTTAATAAGAATTTTATTAAATTTTATAAACTCTTACGATGTATAGGTATACTTAATCTACAGAATTAATAAAAAGTTTAATGATACAATAATACAAATTAATGACATTTTATAAAGTTTTGCCGAAAAATTTTCAACGGTGTACACATCAAGAAAAATATAATAATACTTTTTAAAAAATAATCATAATACTATAAATTTCGAGCATAAACAGCAAAGAAATGTACGGAAATCGTGCCAAATAGCTACATTTTGTTTACAATATATTATATAAGACAATATTATTCTAATCTTTGATAAATGATTAGTATTGAATATAATAATCTCCAAAATTATGATCATTTATACAAAACACTTCTTGTTCTTCAAGCTGTAAAAGATAAATATACAGATATAAACAGATTAAGAATGATTGAACAAATTGTAGCAATCAATTACTATTACAATCACTAAATTATATATTATATAAGAGTATAGATAAGTGATCTGTTAGGAGTGAAGCGGGAAAATGACGTATACGAAAGTATTTAACATTTTCCATAATAAAACTCTATATGCAGAGCTCCTTTTGATGTATAGGACGAAACGTGTTCAAATCCTTTCCTTTTTTCCTCTTATACCCAACCTTGCTGTGTATACACTGAGAGAAACCTAGCGCGTGATCCGTCCTTAAGGTGGCGCTGTTGAGCTGCCGCTTGTTTGGAACGCACGGGACACCAGACTAGCGCGTCAGCTGCACCACTAGACTGGCTTGAGCGTTGAGCTGTTAGGCTAGCGCAAGTACTGCATCATACAGTGTACCATACGTTAAGCATGAGAATAAAATCGTATCTGTATTTATTCGTCGATCAAAATGCGATAAGTTTGAACGCATTATGACTCAGAAAGCCACTTTGTTTCATTTTCCATTATGAAAAACTTGTTCATTTTCATCAAAAATTTGAAATAAAATATTTTTTACAAATACTACCACTTTTATCATGAAAAAACAAATATTCCAGCATACGGTGACTGATAACAAAAATAAAATGTTTTTCTTATTATTGTAGCCAGTATACTGTTCAAACAAACTTCACTATATCTTAAATCCCCTGTCAACCCGGCAATACATACTAAACGATTTATGAATATAGTTAATATAGGTGAAAGTTGTTAATTTTTTTAAATTAAACTTATTTCCGTTATTTCATTTAAATAAAGGCAAGAGAAGAATATCACTTACATTATATTAATATAAATGTACTGTCTAATAAAAATAAGGTTATGTGAGTTAAAAAAAAGGTCATTTATCATGACATCACTTCATGAAGTCATCGGAATATGCTGTATACCTTTAAAAGAAGTGGTCCATCTTTCATTTAACGTACATCCGCAGTAAATACTGAAGCACTATACGTTACATGAAATAGTTATAAAAAGAGTAAGTATTTATATACGGTTTGCTGTACCATATACCAAGTGCTGTACCGTATGTTTGACTGGCTGACGGACTATAGATACATTTGGTAGCTGCGCTATGTACAGTACGTAATGACGATCCACACTGGACGCTCAGTCGGCCCAAGTGGTGCAGTTGATGCGCCACTGATGTAGTCAAGGGCTGCTTGGTTAATTCGCGCAACGGCTGTACTTGTGGAGCAGCAGACGCGCGAGTTCTTTCTCAGTGTACTGGGCTAATGCAACTAGGGGTAAGTGTACCTATCTCCGTGCTCTGCCCTATTACCGTGGATTTTGAAAAACTGATGATTACTTGCTTAAAATAAGAAATGTTTCATATAAAATAATTTTTCAATTTTAATAATCTATAATGACGTTAATGTAGATGCAATTCAAACAGAAATATTTGTGTATATTTTGAGTAAATAATTATTTTCCACGGTATTCGGTACAACACGCTCATTAACTGATTGTGTACGTATTTCCGCGGTGAGCGTACGTAAACATAACCCTATACTTACAGAACGCACGACAGTTAACGCGTAATCAATTAGTAGGTAAGCACGTCGATCTAACGTAACCAAGATGAAGAAAACTAAAAAAGGGAAGAAAGGCAAGAAATCGATCGAAATAAAGAAAAACAGAAAGTGTTACTCTCCAGAGACATTCAAATTAGCTTTGAAAAGTATCTATTCTGGAAAATCTATTGCTGAGTGCTCAAAAATCTATAAGATTCCTACTAAATGAATGAGCAAGTACAAAAAAAAGTAATGTATTTTTAAAACAATAAATAAGTCATGTAGAAAGTGTAGGTGAAATTTGCATTTTTTTTTATATTCCGCAAATACAACTTTCTTCACCCACGGTAATACGGACACGGTGATTGGGACATCCGCGGTAATACGTACACGGTAATAGGTACACAACCACGGTAATACCAGCATACCATTTTTATTCGTTTTAAAAATATTCTACTGCAGTTTTTAGATTCATAAAATTTTTTTAAATATTCCGTAAGAGATTATGTAAGATTTAAAAAAAAAATATTCCAAAAAATTTTAGTATACCATTTTTTATGGTGCATTTAAGTTGGAATTTTCAGTACGTGCCACGGAGATAGGTACACTTACCCCTATTGGACGTATGCATCAAAAAGAGCTCTACATATAGAGTTTTATCATGGAAAATTTTAAATACTTTCGTATATGTCATTTTCCCGCCTCACCCCCAACGGATCACTTATCTCTACTCCTACATCATATGACAGTGGAGGGTGCTTTAACTAATTAAATGTACTAAATTATATTGTTTTTTTTGGCAGTCTAAGTCAGTTATTCTTTTAATAAACTGGCTTTTTCTTCTGCTTTTGAAGATTTTGGTGAAAAGGCATTAATTTTTTCCAAGTGTTTATTTGTTTTTCATTTTATTAATAACAAAGAAAAGCTCATATAAGTTTGTATCTAAGAATTGACATAAGATCTTACTTAAGATCTTACATAAGTTCTTATAAATTATTTTTTCCTGGGCATACGTTAGTTGAAAAGTTTACTCTCTCACTTAAGACATTATTATTATTTGTGAGTGTTTATTATTACTGTTAAAATAATAATTATCATGATCTCCAAGGTATAGTGGTTGTAAAATGTAATTAATAAGACATAATTATGTTTTATGTAATAAATAATACTTTTGATGTTTTTTGCCATCCAGAATTTTTTACTGTATACTATTCTTTCTATCCTTTATTATACATACGTATTAAAGTATAAATCATACATAAATAGTATGTCTCAATAGTCGTGTAGACTCTTATGCCTTACCATCTATTATAAAATTGCGAGAACAGGATCCATAAAATCAAGTTGTATAACTGAAGAGACCCTCTAGTGGATCATACAATGACGGATATTAAAAAATGTGAAGAGTTGGTACTCAAACATTTCGTAAACAATCGCTTGATATTTCTATTACGTAGATTAAAAAAACGTATCCTTGCGCAATAATCAAAGTCTATAATAAGGAAGTATACATAGCTTTCTAGTACGTTTAGTTTAGTTTAGTAAATTAATGTACAGAAAAACTATAAAGGTCATTATCTAGACTAATAGCATTCCTTGATGCCTTTTGAGTGGAATCTTATGTTAAGGATTCTATAGAAAAAAAACACGTGGTTATACCACGTAGAAAAACCATGTGGTAAACCACGTAGTTTTGTATCATAAACCAGGTGGTTTTGTCTAAAAACACCACATGGTTTTTAAAAAACCCCATAGGTTTAGTAAAACCACGTGGTTTTCAGAACCCTGTGTTAATTTGAAACAAAACCACGTGATTTATGATTTAAGACCACGTGGCTTACCACATAGTTTTTCCACGTGGTGAAACCATGTGATTTTTTTTAATAGAGGAACAGAAATCGCTCAGAAAATTGTTTGTAAAAGTATTTATTACGATAGTATATAACAAGACAAGAAAAAAATTTATCAATAGAACTAGGAAGAAGAAGGTAATATTTGTGAAAACTATTGAACTTCTTGGTGAAAAAACCACGTGGTATTACAAAACCACCTGGTTTTAAAAACCATGTGGCATTTTGAGACAAAAACTACGTGGTAAACCACGTGGTAAAACTATGTGGTGTACCACGTAGTAAAACCACGTGGTTATTTTCAAATATTCATCTCGTCTACAAATGCATCAAGGAGAACAGACATATTGGGTTTTTTCTTGTTAAAATAGAGCCCATATGGTGTAATGCACTTCCTTCTATCCTCGATTGGAACTTCGTTCAGTTGTAAATAAATCGACCACACTGAATATTTAGACGATTGAAAGGGTGCAGCACCGTCGGTGTTAAAAATAGCAGTTAAGTAACTATTTTTTGACTCAGGTGGGAGTGTACACACGAATTCCTGATACTTTTGTCCATCGTAAATATCTTATATATTACATTCATTACTTGATCTTCTTGATACCACATACTCGTAGTATTCATCATTTGTCTCTAATATCTCTTTTATCGGTTGTGACGGATTCAAGATTGCAAAAACATTATTGCACGACGGAGTTGTCTTATTTTGTTTAGTATTACATACTTGGCAGACAGTATCATCCTTGACTTCGTCAAATTTACCTAACTAAGCCGTACAATTATTACAAACGACGTGGAATGTTTCTTTGTCGTTGTTATTAAAAATCTTATCCAACATATACTTTGATTCCAGAAGAACTGGTTTTTCAAAAATTGAATTTACTAATGATACTAAGCCTGATGTTCCCGTCATTGGCAGACAATTCTTTTTCGAAAACTAAAGTACCATCATAAGTAATTCAGCTCTATTTACAACGACGGCTTTATTTATTGCTTCATAACAAATACTCGAATTCAATAAATCTTGTAAAGAAGATATTTTTTCTTTGCATTCAATATCTACAACATCGTCTTCCGAACGAAAAAAATCAGATCTTATGTAAGATCTTACGTAAGAACTTATGTAAGGACTTAAATAAGAACTGTTATAAGAACTTATAAAAGATCTTATGTAAGTTCTTATGAATTATTTACAGCTGGGTTTAGTAAGCGACTAGTAAGCCACCCCGGTTGTGTGGGGATAGGCGCTTGCGGTATTATTTCATTAATCATAAATAATTAAAGCAACCAGTCAGTGCCCCTTGTTGTTTGGGGATAGGTGCTTGCGGTATTATTTTATTAATCATAAATAATTAAATCAACCACTAAGCTCCCCTGGTTGTATGGGGATAGGTGCTTGTGGTATTATTTTATTAATCATAAATAATTAAAGCAACCAGTAAGCTCCCCTGGTTGTATGGGAATAGGCGCTTTCGGTGTTATTTTATTAATCATAAATAAACAATTAAAGCAAAACCAGTAAACTCCCCTGGTTGTGTAGGGATAGGCGCTTGCAGTATTATTTTATTAATCATAAATAATTGAAGCAACCAGTAAGCAGTGCCTTGGGGGTCGTGTGGGGATTGGCGCTTGCTTTGTTAATTAATAAATTTTATTATTTATTCAAACTAATGAGGCTGCTTGTTGGCCCATTGGGTTATTGGGTTAAATAGCTTGAGATTAGTTTATTAAGTTATTGTGCATGTAATTGTGTCGAGTTATCTGGGTATTTGCGTCTTGTACCACATTGCCAATTTGAATTTCCCACAAGTTTGCCAGTCACATTTGGGGAGAATCACTGACCTTCTCCTTTTCTCCCTCCTCCTATTCCGCTTTAGCATTTTTCTCACTAGGATCTGTAGCTATATATAGGTCCTAGTGATAAAAATGCAAAATCATATCCTCCTTACCCAACACCGGGTCCGAATGAAATGAAATGTCTGCACGCACAAAATACGCAAATAGAAGAGCTTGGCTATTCGAGACTTATAAGAACTTCTGGTACTACTGTCGCAAGGATTTGTTAATTTTGGTCCTATATACTTTAAAAGTGACTATTGGTTAGCATTTCTAATCCAAAAAGTTACTAGTTTGAACTGATTTTTGTTGTAACGGTGATTATGGTGTAAATATGCGAACAAAATGTATGCAATGAAAACTCACTCATCGTCTATGTCAATTTTTGGTGGGGTTAAGGTACAAATCCTATCCCCAATAGCTAAACAATATAACGCTTACGCACCTAAGTAGCAGATAAGCCTTATTTTTACCGGTAAAAGTTTTTATGAGTAAAATTGAGTTGTGGACATGGGTCGGAATGGAAAATTCGACTCTAAATGATCAATTATCTCATTAAAGGAATTAATATATTGGTATTAGGTAATATGTCAAGTAAAGTTGACAACATGCAACACAATTTAACGTTTTTAAAGTTTTGGATTCCATTATGGCATGCACGTGCGAGTACGGGACAAAATCTGAGCAAGATACGGCAGAATCACCTATGTACTCTGGCCAGGCCCTGATCATAGCCTGCGGTCAACCTCATTACACCGCGTGATACACTCTACATTTAAGCCTGCCCAGGCCCTGGCATCGATGTAAGGCTAGCCAGGCTAGCCAGGCTAGGCTCTGCTCTTAGCCTTTGAATCACATTCTTGTCGAGTAATTTACTGACCCCCCCCCCACCGTTGGCAATGTGTGTGAACGACACATAGCCATGTAAGAAAAATAGACTGCTTGTAGTGCTTGTTCTTATGTACGGCGCCAGTGCTCTCGACAGTGGCACCCAAAGAAGCGCGAAGTTCAAATTAGCTATATGGAGCAAGACGTAAAAACCCAGATATCACGACAGTATTTCATACACAAAAAATTAATAAATAAACCCTAAGCTATTTAACCCAATTACCCAGTGAGCCTACTGGTCACTTTGTCATTAAATGAATTTAATAACACAAGCGACAATCCCCACACGACCCGGGGCGCTTACTAGTCGCTTTGTTAATAAATGAATTTGATAACACAATCGCCAATCACCACACAACCCGGGGCGCTTACAGGTCGCTTTGTTAATAAATGAATTTAATAACACAATCGCCAATCACCACACAACCCGGGGCGCTTACTGGTCGCTTTGTTATCAGAAAAATTAATTTAATAACACAAGCGCAAATCCCTAAACAAGCCGGGGCGATAACTGGTCGCTTTATTATTAAATAAATTAATTTAATAACACAAGCGCAAATCCCTAATCAACCCAGGGCGCTTACAGGTCCCTTTGTTATCAAATAAATTAATTTATTAACACAAGTGCCAATCCCCACACAACCCAGGGCTCGTACTGGTCGCTTTATTAATAAATAAATTAATTTGGTAACACAAGCGCCAATCCCCACACGTTCTGGGCGCTTACTGGTTGACTTATTAATAAATAAATTAATTTAATAACACAAGCGCCAATCCCCACACGACCCGGGGCGCTTAGTGGTCGCTTTGTTATCAAATAAACTAAATTTAATAAAACAATCGCCAATCACCACACAACCCGGGGCGCTTACTGGTCGCTTTGTTATTAAATAAATAAATTTAATAACACAAGCGCCAATCCCCAGACAACCCAGGGCGCTTACTGGTTGACTTATTAATAAATAAATTCATTTAATAACATAAACGCTAATTCTCACACGTCCCGGGGAGCTGACTGGTCGCTTTATTAATAAGTAAATTAATTTAATACCACAAGCGCAAATCCCCAAACAGGCCAGGGTGATGACTGGTCACTATCGTAATTATTAAAGCTATTAATAACAGTGAAAGCAGTAATGTTTACATGGTAATAGAACTTGCATCATTGACTGGCACTCTTGACATTAAATTTATTTCTTTACTAATAAAGCGACCAGTAAGCACCCCGGCTTGTTTAGTTATTTGCGCTTGTAATATTAAATTAATTTATTTGATAACAAAGCGACCTGTAAGCGCCCCGGGTTGTGTGGTGATTGGCGATTTTGTTATTAAATTTATTTATTAACAAAGTGACCAGTAAGAGCCCCACGTTGTGTGGGGATTGGCGCTTGTGTTTTTAAATTAATTTATTTGATAACAAAGCGACCTGTAAGCGCCCTGGGTTGTGTGGTGATTGGCGCTTGTGTTATTAAATTAATTTATTTAATAATAAAGCGACCAGTTATCGCCCCGGCTTGTTTAGGGATTTGCGCTTGTGTTATTAAATTAATTTTTCTGATAACAAAGTGACCAGTAAGCGCCCCGGGTTGTGTGGTGATTGGCGCTTGTGTTATTAAATTAATTTATTTATTAATAAAGCGACCAGTAACCGCCCCGGCTTGATTAGGGATTTGCGCTTGTGTTATTAAATTAATTTATTTGATAACAAAGCGACCTGTAAGCGCCCCGGGTTGTGTGGTGATTGGCGCTTGTGTTGTTAAATTAATTTATTTATTAATAAAGCGACCAGTAACCGCCCCGGCTTAATTAGGGATTTGCGCTCGTGTTATTAAATTAATTTATTTGATAACAAAGCGACCAGTAAGCGCCCCGGGTTGTGTGGTGATTGGCGATTGTGTTATTAAATTCATTTATTAACAAAGCGACCTGTAAGCGCCCCGGGTTGTGTGGTGATTGGCGATTGTGTTATCAAATTCATTTAATGACAAAGTGACCAGTAGGCTCACTGGGTAATTGGGTTAAATAGCTTAGGGTTTATTTATTAATTTTTTGTGTATGAAATACTGTCGTGATATCTGGGTTTTCACGTCTTGCTCCATATAGCTAATTTGAACTTCGCGCTTCTTTGGGTGCCACTGTCGAGAGCACTGTACGGCGCTGAAGCACAAGTAGAAGGAGGTACAACATCGAACGTGGATATCTGTCTCTCTCGCACATTTCTACCTTTTGCAATGTGTGAGAGACATATATCTACCCTCGATGTCGTGTCTCCTTATACTTGTGCTTTAGCGGCGTACATAAGAACAAGCAGTCTACATTTTTTATATGTCTATGGCTTTAGCGCTGTACATAAAAACGAGCACATGACACATGAGCAGTCTACATTTCTTTTATGTCCATGACCACGCTTCTGATGCATTTCCGTAAAATTGCCCTAATAACGAGCCTGTGGTCGATTTTTATTGTTGTACCGTCCCAGCTCACTTGTAGGCAGGGTCGTCATAATAAATTTTTTTAAAATGATTGATGTCGACGATTGCATAGACTGGATCAACAAATGTCAATTTAAGAAGGTAATCTTTATACTATCTATCTAAGTTATTAATGACAAAGTTGTGTAGAAGTAAGAAGAATTAAATTGTGAATTAAAATTGACTGAAATAGATATAAACCTTAAATACAACATTTATTAATTCAACTTACATTTGTTACAACTTTTTTTTTTCGTTTATGTACGTAAGTTTTCGTCAGCAAAACTAAGTAAAATGTATTAATCATGAACTGTATAATGCGGTGTGTAAATTTTTTTTTTTTTGCTATCAGTATGTGGCATTTCGCGATCTTTCTTGAGACGTAACTATAATTTGTGAGCTTCTAGAATTGTATGAGCAGTAAACTTAGTTTTTGAAATATATAATAATAAGCTGCATATCTATAAAGTTACTACATGGAGGAATAACTTATAGCGAAAAGTGAAGAAACTCAATCACTTAAAACCATTATTTTTAATTTTCTCAACGCTTTAGTAAAGGATTAAGTAGCTGATGACAACACAATGGTTTTTGTTAGTCTGTGTAGGAGCTGATGACCATTCCAGTAAGGTAAGTTCTGATTTTTCCATTCTATTTGTTGTGTTGTTATCCTTATCTGAAATTCTAATTTCGCGGTTCATGAACCATACCTGACATGAAATGACCACTACCCGATAAGGGATGCGTTCTGTAAGCACTGGCCGTTTAATCTAAGTATTGTGCTAATGTCTAAATAACGTATTAGTGTGAGATTATATGCCATACTTCTTAGACCGAAAGCTGAGGCCAAAAGGTGGTCAAAATTTAAACCAGCCGCCACTCTTATCAGAATTGAAGAACCTTATGATTTGTCAAGATCCGAAATATTTCGGTCATATTTCATAGTGGTGAAGGGTTATGTGGTAATTATAGTTGTGCCGCATAAGCTTTCTTATTAACCAGCCGCAACTTACTCAAACAGATAGAAAATACAAAGTTTTTTCCAAGAAGTGCCATTTGCGGCAAGATTAGAATGCATCTTGTACCCGAAAATTGACCTTCAAGAAAATAGAACCCCTACCCGATCTTATCTTTAATACTCAACTTAGATAATCGACGAGACATTATAGATAACATAGATAAGAGTACAATATCTACATTTTTGGAGGTCAAGTGTATAAGTAAAAAGCACTACTATAATTACCACATAACCCCTCACCACTATGAAATATCACCGAAATATTTCGGATCTCCACAAATCATAAGGTTTCTTAATTCTGGTGAGAGTGGCGGCTGGTAAAAATTTTGACCACTCTTTGGCCTCAGCTCTTAGCCTATTTACTGTTACACTTAATTGTCATCTAAGATACCGAAATACTTAAAGATCAACTGCTGGAGCTTACGAAACGCACCCAAGAAATGGCCACTAGACATCCGTAGCTGAACACCAGGCCCTGGCCAGGTGGCCTTGTCAGACCCTGGCCAGAATTGTAATGAGGTTATCGAAAGGGAATGGCCAGGCCCTGATGTTGTACTACATTTATAGGTGTACTGTACAACCTTCGACCTTCGACCTTTGACCTTCGAGATGTGACGCATACATCGACGCCTCGGACGAAAACAAGCCCAGTTCAGATTTTCCCAATAAAAATAACATTGAAAAATCTGAACTGGACTTGTTTTTGTCCGAGAAGTTGACATACACATACACATATATGTGTACCTACACACTTTCATTAATATTCTATTCGTTATGCTTGTTCATTCGTTTCATAAATATATATTAAATAAAATATGAGTGCGAAAATTCAACAACTAAAAAAAAAAATTCTGAGAGCGCGCAAATTTTAAGAACAAAAACTAAGCTCATCATAGCATGATTACGAATGCGAGTAAGACAAAAAACCAACCTTAGACCGATTTTCAAGTGAATTATGACCAATGCGATGATCAAGACAGTATTTCTGAGTTTGTAGCTAGTGATGTAACAATGGACAAACTTAAATGTGTAAGAATTCTATCATCGTTTTCTTATGTGTTCTAAAAAATTTAACATTACATGCCACTAAAAAGAGTTTGAAAGCAGCGATAATCCATGTTTATGATTTTTCCTTGTCATTTGCTAAAATTATTTATCGTTCTGTTTTGATCCAAGAGCGTTGTATATGTAAGTGTATGTATATATACGCATACTTACTATAACCCCTACTGTAGTACTGTATAGTAGACATATGTTATTATACATATATTCACATACCCTGGCCAGGCCCTGATCATAGCCTGCGGTCAACCTCATTATACCGTGTGATAAACTCTACATTTAAGCCTGCCCAAGTCCTGGCATCGATGTAAGGCTTGCCTGGCCAGGACCTGGTCTTAGCCTCTGGATCACATTCTTGTCGAGCTACTGGATGCGTTCCGTAAGCTCCAGCAGTTAATCTTCAAGTATCTCGGTATCCTAGATGACATTTGAGTAGGCTCCCTCATGCAGAAATGCCAACCCTCGTCGTAGGTCTCGAAATTGCTCGCAAACTCAGGTATAGTTAGCATCACTGGCGCAAGGAAGCACAGACTTACCTATGGAAATAGAATGACTTAATTAATTTATAATAGAATATCTCTAAAATTTTCTAGGGTAACACTTACTTTGCTAGGCATCATTTGAAAGAGGAGATTTTTTCTACAAAATGTGTGTGCTTTTATTACGGGAACTGTTGATTTATTCGAGAACTTAAGTTGTTTTCATCGCGTGTGCGAGCTCCACCATAAAAATACGTGTTAGAAAGCGCTACATTAAATTCATAATATCCCGTAATTTTGCAGGGTAAGAGATATAAATTATTATATCATTGGATTTAGTAGATTTTTAACTATTAAATTCATATGGTCTAGGTTTGGGAACTGTCACGAGGGAGCCTCCTTAAGTGCAAGAGAAAAGTATGACATGTTATCTTTCACACTAATAAGTTATCTACACATTATCTAAATACTTAGATCAAACGGCCAGTGCTTACGGAACGCATCTACTATTTCTATTGCGGCTCTGCCAAAGACTTGGGCTGCGGTCCGCGGTTACAGGGGTGGAAATAGGCAGCGAAGCGTCACTGCTTCAAAGACAAGAGGTCTTTCACTACCCGTTTTATTTGTTACGCTAATGCGTTTTTCTTGTGTTGAAAGTGTGCATCTTGCACATGGAGCGAAAAAAAACGGAGCGTAACGGCGGAAGCTGACTGAATAATGATAGTATAACTTTTCACTCTAATTTTTATAAAAAATTTTAGATGCATGTCTATGATCATAGCTGTGATTGTTATGATATTATCGTAATGTATCATTGCTAATCATTCTTAATTTACAACAAATGCATGATAAGACGCGACCTTTCTGTTCCGCTCTATGTGCATGATGCACACTTACCCCAACGGAAAACAGCAATAGCGTAAGGCCGTGGTTATATGGCTGTGAAAGTAACCAACGGAACGTCACTACGTCAGAACAAAAAGCTTCCCCACCATCGGTTTAGCAAGTGACGCTTCCGTTTCTGTTAGACAAATAGTGCATCGTGCACATGGATGTGAAACAGTACGGTGCGTCAGAGTATCAGCCAATGGTCACGAAAAGTTTAAGTGGGAATAGGTTGGTATTGTATACTTAATTAAAATCATTATTGGATGATTGTCATTTTTTGGTATTAACTGACAGCTAACACTGCTATAAGTACAATCACACGTGAAAGTATAAAATAGCATGGTAATTATTATGTTGAATTAATATTTTGTTGACTTCCGTCGAAACGTGACGCCGAGTTCCGCATCCATGTGCACGATGCACTATTTGTCTAACGGAAACGGGAGCGTCACTTGCTAAGCCGATGGTAGGGGAACTTTTTTTTCTGACGCAGTGACCTTCCGTTGGCTACTTCCGCAGCCGTGTAACCGCAGCCTAACAATTTAAAAAGATAGTGTAGTGGGCTCGAATTAAGTTTTTGGCACCAGAAATTCAGACTTGTTCGAAAAAAATATGTTCCAGAGTATTAAACAATGCCAATCGGTTGTAATAAAATCGACCAAAAAATATTCTCCGCTTAGGCTTAAAAAAAATGGCAAAAATGGCAAAAGACGATTTTTAGCTACGGAAATGAATAATAAGCCTTAAAAAGTAAAAATAAAAAAATATAGGAGTATGCGTGGCAGAGAGATGAACAAAATAAGCTTCGGTCGATCCCAATTGGTCCAGTGCTTTCTCGGCAAAATGCAAAAAACCTCGTTTTTTTGATCCAATATTAAAAAATTAATAAATTTCTTTCGCATAAAAATTAAGAGCTGAAATTTAGCTGAGTTGTAGCTTTAGTAGTCTTCAAAAACCACACCAAATTTCAGCAAGATCAGATGAACAGTTTTGGCAAACCGCAGCTAAATGCAAGAAAAAGTACTTTAGCAAAAGAGCCTTAAAAAAGTTGCTTACAACTTTAGATGCAATTTTTTTGCGGGATCATTTTCTTGAATACTTAATCTACAATGTACTGTTATGTGGGATTCTCAGTGCGGGAATAAATAGAAGCATGACTTGTTGTTAACTTATGCTTTATTAGAATTACTTATATTTAAGGGAAGTTGTGCATGTATTCTCGTCTCGCTGACTTCGTCCTTACGCTCTCGCGTCTCTAGCTAATCTCCTTGGCCCTTCTCTCTCCCTTTCGTATCACCTTTCTTCTCTATTCCCCTACCTTTCAGGCTCAACCCAGCAGAGGCGCACGCACACAAAGCTATATGCTATCGTACGTAACAGTACTAAAGTATGAAATTTTTTTTATATGTAGAAGTTACTTAAAAAATGATAAACCTAATGGATATTTTATAAGCACGGTGATATGGCGCATGAGGGGCAATGAGCCGCCGTAGCCGCCACTGCATAAACCACCTCTACTTTCTGAAGCTTGACTCTGGTGTTATCGACCGAGTACGGTTGAACTGCAAGTGCTCTTAAGAATAACGATATCTTGTGAACGAATAACCAACTTCCACACCGTAAAAAAGTTTATTACTTTGGTAAACTGTAAATTAAGTATTCAAGAATAAAATCCCGCAAAAAAATTGCATGTCACGTTGTAAATAACTTTTTAAGGCCCTTTTGCCAAAGTACCTTTTTTTGCATTTAGCTGCGGTTTGCAAAAACTATCGATCAGATCTTGCTGAAATTTGGTGTGGTTGTCAAAGACTTCTAAAGCTATTACTCGGCCAAATTTTAGCTCTTAATGTTTATGCGAAAAAGAGTTGTTAATTTTTTTATGTTGGCTCAAAAAACGAGGTTTTTTTTGCATTTTGCGAAAGAATTTTCGGTTAAATTTTATTACAATTGATTAGCATCGTTTAATTCTTAACAACATATTTCTTTCGAGCTAGTCTGAATTTCATGAAAAATTACCAACGTTTCAGCTATTTCGATCCCACTAGTAGGGAATCTTTGTCTCTGAGGTTGGGACGTTCTGCTGACTATTTCTGTCGCATGTCACCAAGGCTTAAAGCCGTGGTTACATCCTGACAAGAATGTTATCTGAAGGCTAAGACCAGGGCCTGGTCAGGCAAGCCTTACATCGATGCTAGGACCTGGGCAGGCTTGAATGTAGAGCTTATCACACGATGTTATGAGTATTACCCCAGGCTATGATCAGGGCCTGGCCAAGGTGTATGGATATATGTACAATTGGGATTATGCCTCTACCACGTGACCTCAGTATACATATGACTAATATAGAGGAGAAATAACACAGGTCTTATGGGAGGAATCTTGTTTTTATTTTTTTTCGCACTTAAAAAGATATTGAGCCTAAAAAAAAATGTTAATTCCATGTTACTGACATAATGAGAGTTACGTAGTAATTTTTTTCCTTTGGTGAATTCGTTCATGAAGGTTGAAACAGCGTTTTGAACGTATACGGAGTGCCGTTTAACCCTACTTTGAGCTGTTTGTTTCAGCTGTTGCTGCTGCTGCGCTACTGCTTCTAATGCTCAGAGATAAACAAACAGCTACGTAACTCTCATTATGTCAGTAACATGGAATTAACAATCTTTTTAAGCTCAATATCTTTTTAAGTGCGAAAAAAAATAAAAACAAGATTCCTCCCATAAGACCTGTGTTATTTCTCTTCTATATTAGTCATATATATACTGAGATCACGTGGTAGAGGCATAATCCCAATGGCATATCTACTGTACATTACTACAGTATTATAGTAAGTATATTTGTATATTCAACGCTTTTGGATCCAAAATAACGATAAGTAATTTTAGCAAATGATAAGGTAAAATCTTATGCACAGTGGAAAGAAGAAGTGTTCTTCCACCACCATTTTAACGACTTACGAGCTCCGTTCCTTCTGGGAAAAATGTCCACTGTGCACATAGAGCGTAACAAAGCGGAGCGTAACGGCGAAAACTGACCGAATAGTGGTACATTTTTATTCTTCGACTAATATTACATTTTTCAGATATGTGAGACTGATAATAGCTATGACACTAATGTTTATATCGTAATGTATTATAGGTAAGCCTTGATAATTTATATCAAATGCATAATATCGAATGTTTGCTGCTGGAAAGCCATGCCCTCATTGACTGCTGTCATTACGTAGCCTTTCTGTTCTGCGCCATGTGCATGATCGACATTTTTTCCAAAGGGAGCAGAATGCGTATTTCATTAGAGTAGCAGTGGGGGTACTCTTTTATCCTTCCGCTGTGACGTTCCACTGGCTATTTCCCCCCATGTAACTGCGGCCTTAGGGCGCGTTTACATGGTGTCTTATGTTTTTCAGAACCATGGCTTTAATCTTCCAGATTCGTGTCTTACGTGTAAAAGTTTCATCGTCTTAAAACTGTTAGACACCCGCGCAATTTGTAATTATAAACACCATACCGTTCAATCGTGCAAATCAAGTAATACGTTCTTGTGAGGATAACCTTTAATTATCTAATAAAACTATCTACACATCAATATTATATTATATATAATAGTAACTTTCTATACATGCCAACAATTGTTCATGTCCACATATTTTCCACAGTCTTTACATGTAAATGTATTCTGAAAATTGAAATACATAACGTAAATATCATTTTTATCGACTCATAGAGTCAAATAATATTTTATTTGTAGGTTTTGAATGTTTTCCATCTCGTTTGTAAAAAAAGCCATTAATATCTTCTAAGCATAACTTTATTGATACTATCATCTACTAAACATCAATTTGCTGAACTCTTATAGGTAAATTAATAAATTGGGCGTCTACTTATAGGTACATTTAAACTAAAAGTCCGACCTAAACAGAGGGCTTTGCTTCGTTGGCTACAAGTCGCGCGGGATGTCTGACAGTTTATAAGTACAATGAAACTTGTACACGTAAAATACGAATCTAAAAGATTTAAAATATGGTTCTGAAAAACATAAGACACCATGTAAACGCATCCTTAGTCTATGGCAGAGCCCCAATGGAAATATTACAATTCATAAACTGCGAAATTGAAATTTTATAATTTTCATATCAGATAAGAATAACAAAATAACAAATGTAATTTAAAACTCAAAACTTACCTCGTAGTTCAGTAAAAATAGCTTTTAAATAATCTGTTGCCTAAAGTGCCGGCAAAATTTTCAGCTTTCTAAGTGCGTGGGTTCTAAGTTTTTTTACAAAAAAAATGCTAATATCTAGCGAAAAAAAATGCGTAACAAAAAACACCATTTGAAAAAGAAGCAACAAATACGTAGAAAATGATTATTTACTCGATTTTGGCCAATATATAATCTCGAAAAGAACGTTCGTGAAAAACTTAATGCAAAGTTACGTTTGTATATAGATATAGTAGCCTGATATTTGACAGCCAGCAGCAATGAGAGTTATTCTATCGTCAGGTTGCGATGGTGTGCTCATGTAAGATTTTTATAGAATATTACATAACCCTTATTCTATTACCACGCACGGGGTGAGGAGAGGGGGAGTGGTCAGCACGGCTTTCACTCAGCTCAAATTTCTTTTTTCTTTTCGCCAGACGCTCGAGAAATATTACGAATCTCAATAAAATATTTATAATGAGAGGTAAAAGAAATGTCTCTGAGGGAACATAAATTTTTACATTATCGATGATTCTCGATTGATTTCAGTGGGTCCTAAATCACACTTTTTTTTTCAAATAAAGATTTACCTATAAAAATACAATTAAAAATATTAAATGTGAATTGATAATTGAAATTTTAACAAAAAAAAATTCATTTGTACTTGTTTTGCGATCCTTGACTTAAAGTTTATACGTTGGCACTAGCTTGATAATTCAATTATTGCATCTTGATACATAAATATTTTTAAAAAACTTACGTAAAATGTAGCCAGATACATTACGTGTAGCAAAAAATTATGTAAATAAATTATTTTACTAACACATAAGAAACCTCTCGTTTCGAAAAAATTTCAACTTTTAAAATTGTATTGCTACTCTTAGCAATAATTCTTAAAAGATTGGATGCGGCTTACTTTTTTTTTATTTTTCGATTAATAAATATAGCTTGATACTTTTTATTCAGGCTTCAAATAAAAAAACTGGTACTAGTAAAGTGCTTTTTATGAAATTAAAAAAATATCGCAGAGGCAGTAAATTTAAACATTGTTTTGAATGCTACATCGGTTGAGCATAGGTTCGTAGTCCTAAAAGAAACAAAACTTTTTAAAACCAATATAGAAAATATTTTTTACCTCAGTATTTTATTTTTATTTGTTTTCGATTGTTTTAAATAACTATAAAATATACTAACAGAGAAATACAACTAATAAAAAATAGTTTATTACTTACCTATTGGAAGAAAAAAAAAATGTCTTGAATCGCAAGTAATTACGCCTTATGCGAAGCGGAGGGCGATAAGCATGTGATCTCCGGGATTCTTTGTTTTCTCTCATGGGTTGTATACGATTTTTTATTAATCCTACGAGTTTCCTTTCTTTTTTTTTTGGCGCAGTATAGTGACAAATTTTTTGTCAACCACAAAATGAGATCAGATGTGAAAACATATAGTGCAGTAAAAAATTTTTTTTTTAATTATAAAACACAAATCAATTTCTTTCATGTAATGGATGTGTGTGTATATATAATATATATAATATATATTTCTAGTATATTTCGTAACACTTAGATTTTTATTTAATACTATTGTGACTGCCTTGAGATCGCATAAACGCTAAGTTAAATGGAATCCGGTTGTTTTTTAATTTGTTGATAATTTACACTATGTATTTTGAAAGTTGAATATCTTCTTTCAATGAAAATAACTTCATTCTCATTTAAATCATTATACGTACGTTGATTACAAAAAAGGCTGTCGTGTACAATTAATGTCTTATTTTTATAATAGGTTAAATGTCAATGAAAATATTTTTCGTAATGAGTTATTTAAACGTCTTTTTTTATTTTTTTCTCTTAGTTTTACGATTTCTGTTGTTTGTGTAATAATTGAAGTAGTAATCATATTAAGATGGCGGTCACTTAAATTAAATATTTCTATAAATTTAATAATTATTACATCATCGTAAAATTCTTTCTCATTCAATACTTTTTTTTAATCGATTTCATTTTTTCTTCATACCTGAAATCCATTAAAAAATTTTTCAAATCATAATTTTCAGGTTTAAAACTCAGAATACAATTTTAAGTGTTGTCTCGTGTACTATCATCATTTTCCAAAAAAAATTTTATGGTTTTTATTTTTACTTTATCCATTTCATTAGAGGGCTGAAGTTAAAAATTCTTTTATGTTACGTTTGTGTTTTCTTTTACTTCATCGATTAAGTTAATGATTGATTCTGTTTTATTTATCATTTTGTCGGTTTCGAATGAAATTCCATGTCTTTAATTGTTCTGTTCAACTTTAAAATAATTGTCTATTATAGTTCTTATTTCATGTAATTCATCCTGAAAATAAGCACTTGATTCTAGTGTATCAATCACTTCTATTTCTTTTTCGAAAATTTCTGAATATAGCGTCTTCTTGAACATCACCTGAATTAATTTCGTCATCCCACGATCATTCTGTATATTGCTCAAGGCTCTCATATTGATCTTCAATATCCCCCCGTAGTGAAAGTTTCGTAAATTCGAAAAATTGGCATAAGTTCCATTACAATTTCTGCAACTATAACTACACTGTTCCAGCCTTTCTGCATGAACATCGATTATTTTTACCATCAGTTTGACAGGCACAATATTACTGCAATCAAATTTATTTTCCTTTGTAATAAAAATTCAGTCTTATAGAATAATGTAACCATTTATTTAAATAATTTAAGTTAAAGTTTTTAAACTCGGGTGAACAGATATTACAAAACACGAAGAGTATCAATAGGTTATATAAGGAATAATATTTTACAAGGTTCTTGTATCATTTAAAAAATCTTTTATAAAACATTTGTAGTAGGAAAAGAATGTAAGTATAGAAAAATCATTTATAGTGTAAAATATTTTTTAAGACGTTATTGTAGAACCATTTACCATTTCCAGCAACTCTTTCGGCAAAATTTCTTTCTCATTCATGATAAAGAACAACATATGACTTATCCTTTTCCATTCTCATGCTACATGTAAATTTAATTCTTGACAGACTTGTAATAATTTATGATGCTTCATGCTTGTTTTACCTTTATTATATATACTACTAGTCGAATCGCATCCAGCAAATGCATGTGAAAATAATATGTATTTTTCCAAGTAATTTAATTGCTGTACCAATTAATAATGTATCTGCATCTTCGTTTGCTGTTCTAACATCAATGCTATATTTTTCCACATATTTCGCTACTAAATCTACAAAATTTTCCTTATTTTTAATATTAAAAAGACATTTTTTTTCAATTGATTATAATCACTGCTTCTATATTTTTTTCTGGTCTACAACATCTTTCATAAGATTTTACTCAAATGTATTTGTCACTGTAACCATTGCTACATCCCGAGTTTATACTAATTACATTATAACTAAAAGCTATCCGTCCGTCAAATTCAGATAAGGCGTATTGTGAATACAAAGCAAGCTTATATGACAAGAGGAGCTCATACGTATTTATATGCGTGTGTGTAATAGCTTTAAGGTAAATGTTCAATAACAAGCTGACATATGGTACAGCCAGTCTCTTTTTACGAATGCACGTATGTATTGAAATCGTATTATATGTATGAATGAATTAATCGTATTCTATGTATGAATGAATAATTTACTTTTGCATTGATTGTCCACTTCTAATAACACTGATTTTAAAATTTGTAACGAACACACTATTTCACTATATTCAAAATTGATTGTAAAATCCCCAGAAGAATTAATTTCGAAATTTGTAAACTTATTGTCACACTTAAACGTGTATTTGACATTCTTATATTGCTGATGCGAGTTTTCATCATCACTGACCCAAAAAACTCAATCGCACTTGTCAGAAAAATGCAATTGGTATTGATGTATTGTTATTTCCTAATATGTGAAATCATAACACGTAACATCATCGTGCAAGCCTACTGTTTCGCTGTCAATGCAATCTGCAAGAACATCGCCATTAGTTGACGTTATTCAACCAAAGGCCTCTTTTACTCGCTCTGACGCTATAAAAACTTACCATTAAGAGGAAAAATTATTCTTTTTGCGTCTGTCATATGTCTTCTAAAGTTTTAATCTACTTTTGACTCCCGCGACTCGTGAGTACCTTATACACGTAAGGCATTATGTATTGGCTGAGGCAACTTGGGTGCAGTTCGAGAGTATCAATAATATAAGACTACGCTAAGGAGTGAGGTACAATGAAAGAGGCCTGCCGAAAGAGGTTCCGGCGATAGCAGAGAAAGTAGAAATCGAAACATCCTACTGGCCACGAACTCATTTGTATAGTTTAAGGAAATACTGAAAGTTACCGCACGAAGCATTAGGGAACTCCGAAGCAGCAGTAACAACAGTCAGTGATAGATGTACGTTTTTCATCAGTTATATAATTACTATCAAAATCTGTGAAGTGATATAAATGGACTGTATCGAAGCAGAGAATACCTGTTTTGAAATGTTTTAATAAAAGAATTCAAAATTAAACATTGATTGAATCATCCACATTATTTAAATAATTATTTTTCTTTACTAAAAAGAACAAATAAAACTCACGAGCTGAATTCTGAGAGATCCACGAATAACTTTAAAATAAAACTATTAAGACCATACTTTAAACAAGTTCGGTCGTAACAAGCATCAAAAACAACAGATACAGATTTTTTCCAAAATGTGCTATAATGTACGACAAATATAAAAACTTCTTCACATTTTCAACTGTGAGGCCAAACTACTGCATGCAATAACCAGCCCCCATCCATCACGTAATAAATCCAATCTACTGTTGACAACTGAATGTCATTACAAGGCTGGAACAATTTAGATAATTTTGATTTTGGTGTTATCCTCATTAATCCTTTTTCATTAAATAAACTGAGTGGGTAAGGAATGAGCTCGTATACAAAAGCTTCATTCATTTTATTAGAATTTCCACTGAAGACTGCACACATTCATTGAAATATTAAGAAAATATCTGTGGTGGATATTTCATAATTTTTTTCAATATATACATCAGTAGCTGCACTCACTAAATTTTTAACTTTATAAAAAAATGACATGAAAACATTTTAAAATTTTTTTCAACCGTGCTCTCCATTCCAGATAGTCTTTTTTCAAATGCGTGAAGTCAATTAATGATTGGCCCTGCAATGATCCCGGTGGAAAGCAATACTAACGTATTTGATTTAGAGCTACTGAATGGGTTATGATTATGAAACCAGGTAACAAATTCCTTTATCTTATCGTTGTCTTTTTTTATTTAATTCGGCTATGAGAAAGATCAACATGCTGTTCACTAGTTCAAATCTGTACCAAAAAATCTATGTAACGTTTGCTTAAGGACGTTCATTACAGTTAGTGGGAAATGTAAAGAGTACAGTGAGGGGAAGCGAGCATGCGGCTACGCTGGCAACTGTTTTGAATACATTTGTATACCTATATGTAGGTGTCTGACACTGTTATTTTTATTTAACTGCTAAAATAACTTGTCGATCTCTCTAAAAATTAAATATATACATAATACCAGTATTATGGGGAAGAAAGACTGGAATAATTCTACATACCATATATTTACTTATAAATTCCATTTTTATGTGAAAATTTAATAATTGAAGTTTTTTTAACATTCAATATCTGAAAAGCGGTGTTGTGAAACGGTTTTAAATTTTACATGTGACTCTCTAACATCATTACGAGTATTCTGTTGAAATTTCAAGAAAGATCGTACTGAAAACGATGTATGGGATTAACGTCATAATTAACTATGTCGCTCCATACACCAGACCACGGTTTATCTGACCTACGAATGGAAAAATAACTATCTTTGGTACTGTAGTGATCAAACTCTGTGAAATCCATTACAGTATCCAAATTTTTTACATCTTGAAGATATATTTGAGCACTTTTCGCGTCAGCGAACCGTCTACTCGCATAAAAAAAAAACGATAACATATCGTTTATGCTTTGTAAATGAAATTCTTAATCGCCTAAGCGTTCTGCTTCAATAAACTGTAATGCTACTGTAACACATTTAAAGTACTGTATCCATAATTTTGAAGTTGGTCCTTTGTGATTAAGATATATTAGTGTGTGATGAAACTTCTCTATTAAATGTTTCAAGAAATAATGCTTTTTACAGTCATCCATTAGCAAAAGATCTTTAGTCCAATTCTCAAAAAGTTTATGAACAAATTCTTTTATTCTTACTACATTATTCATGGACTTATAAATCATTATAGCAATAGCTGTAAAGCTTTATTAATTATGGGCTCTCTCTGCTCTGGAAAATGCATGACCTGCAAGCATTTTATAACAGATTCTGGCGCATACATAAAAGACCACATTTTTTCTAGTCCACTTCCATCCATAATATATCCGATTGCTTCTAAATAGGCCGTCAACAAATGAAAACCTCCTAAGCAAATGATAACATTTTTAAATCTTGTATCTTGTGCTTCTGCAATAATACACCGAGCTTTCCAATGTAATGGTTGGTTAAATGTAAGAAATTTATTTTTTTTAATTGATCTTTTTTGTTTCTTTGACTGCATAAAAAAGCTGTATTTATTGTCGTTAATTTTGAGAGAGGCTGATTTAGAAACGGCATACAAGTTATTTGAGACAGTGAATGAATCTTGTCTTTTGATATCTTTTCCATAAAACCTCTCCACGATAGTAAATATTCAATTTATACAGCTTTGCCCTACGCATTTTCTAAATGATATTCAAGAAGAATAGTCCGTTTCCAATTACCTAAATTAAGTTTGTTAACTGAAATAAATTAGATACTTTTCAAAGCATTTCAGTCAAAATTACTCAAATAGATTGTTTTAATCCATTTATGTAAAGATATGTCTGCAGCAGTTAGCATTTTTGAACATTTTTTAGATCCTCCCTCAAAAACAACTTCAACAACTGGGGTATACATGGCTATACCCCCTAATCAGTGAAAAGTTGGGTGACCATCCAATGATCCAACATTATGGTCAGTATTATCAAATATGTACCAAACAAAAGCTCAGTTAATACGTTCAATTGATGGATTTACAACTGTAGAAGCTTCATACAATTAAATAGAATTGTAAGATGTTGTCACTTCAAATTTTGCGAAAATGTCGATGATTAACTTTGATGCTGTTTTTCTGTAAATATATATTCCAATAGCTAACTGTAACTTTGAAATAAAATCTCTTTGTAAATTGGGGACTGTAAGATGAACAATCATATGTATTTTATTTGAATTATCTTTTTCGATTTTACGTTCACTTTTACTGAAAATATGCGCAAGAAAATCTTTTACTGTTTGTAGTATCTCTCAAATTACATTATTAAGAAGTTTTTCTGACGGTGGATACAGCGATTTTTCACATTGAGTATTCAAAATATCAGCTCGGATTATTTCTGCAACAAATGTTATAACAGAATTTTTTTCAAAAATTTTAATTGATTTTTTATTTGTCCAATCAAGGTAAAGTTTTGTTAAATTAATTAATTTGTAATAAACAACTGTTTCTCGCTCTGGATGTTTTGCAATGAAAATATCTTGGTAAAATTTTTCTATTAATTCATTACGTATACAGTACTTTCTTACTACATTTTTGTCCTATCATATCTTGCAATTCGGACAATGCAAATTGAAATTTTTTACTTTTAGTGTAAATATAGATGGTAATGAAAATGATAAATGACCTCTTTTCTAATTATTTTTGACGCTAATGATATTCCTTAGTAACACTGTCTACAAATTTCACGAAATATTATACTATCTTTGCCTATCCATTGTTTAAATTTTTCATCCTTTCTGTTCACACTTTTATTTATAAATGTTTGTAAGCCTTTCGATAAAACTGTAGCAATTTTATCCTCAATTTTTTTAAGTGGTAAATAACAGAGAGTACATATACTCGCATCTGCCATTTTTGGAAGGTGAACTAAAAATATTCATTTTTAAAATTAAATATGTATTTTAAAATAGATATTCTGTACTAAGAAATATGTAGAAAGAATTTTAGAGATAACAATTATCATTTTTTGTTCTTTTGAAAAATAATGCTAAGAAGGAGATAGGTAAAACTTGAACCAAGAAAAAATTAGACATCATTTTTTCTTAGTTAAATGAATACTAGTTGATAAACTATTTTTTTTTATTTTACAATAAATAAGATATACCTTAACCTCTCAGTTTTCGAGTAAAAATTTCCAAAGTTTTGAAGAATGCTTTTTTTGCCAGAGTCTTGCCAAATTAAAAATAAAACGTTATTACAAGGCACACCACCAGAATAATAACTATCTTTCCTCTAATATCTTCAAAAGAGAAGATTTCGAAAAATTAAAGGGAACATTGTTGTTTGTCATAAGCGTTCAGGGCGTTTTAGCAAGTGCGCCCATACTAGAGCCTCGTGTCTGAATGGGTTGGTATGTAAGTACATAGTCGTGCGTGCGTGCGTGCGTGCGTGCGTGCTGAAACGCTTAAAATATTAATTGCTAAAAAAGACTATTGCTGCTTAGTTTATCCAAATTTTCTTTTTTTGAGATTGTAGAGAAAGGTTGATAGTTAATGTGTACATGGCGTACCTTCTGAACGTGTTTTATTTTCATACTTTACCAAGGCTCAATAAATCTGAAAAATGCACTTTTCAAAGTTTTGGAAATATTTTTTACTCGAAAACTGTAAGGTTTAGGTGTATAAAACCCCATTACTTTTTCATTCTGACTGTGCCAAAGAATATGAAAATAATTTTGTTTTACCAAAAAAACCTTCGCTAATTTGTTTGAGAAAAAATTGTGTAGACAAATAATGAGTAGGTTGTGCGCTGGCCACATAAGTATCCTCATTCTGTGAGGTTCAGTAAACATAATTATTAAAAAAAATAGACTGTGAAAGAACTTAAGATAACGACGCCAGTTGTACCCTTTCTATTTAATGACCTTAAAAATTTCAATATAAAAAGTGTCAACGTCAGCCTTGACCTCCCCTATATTTGTTATTCCATAATAAAGAAATGTAAACATGCAATTAATTTTGAAATCGATTCTAACTTTTTAACGTATGATTTTCAATTGAAAAATAATTTTTCCAATTATAGAATTAAAAAACATATTTCCACGTACTGCTCATACCACATACTTCCAAACTTGCCCTGTTGGAGTTAACGTTAGCATAGTACATCAAAAAACTCATCTTTAAAGAGTTTGACTTCTATTTTTATAAAATAAAATTAATTAATTTAATTCTTTGGTGAGATCTCAGGTGCTTTTGCATATAAGATTTCAGATGAAATTTTACTTGAGAATTGAAAAAATTTATTTAATTTTTGAAAAATAGAAAGAAGCACTTTAAAAAATGTGTTATCCGATGCATCATCCAAATGGTAACATCAATTGAGCAACTTCAAATTATGTAACATTAATATTCAATTTTTTATTGAAAAAATAATTCTTTTTAAGAAATCTCAGTTAAAATCTCAAGTGAGTTACTGACATGAGATAGTTACCTAAGATCTCAGTTGAGATCTTAACTGATGGTCGTAGACGGGGAGAATTTTGACAAGAATATTTCTCGTGCATTTCATTTTCGACGGAGTCGCAGCGTAGAGCATACGCATGCAGGTGTCTTGCTGTAGTAGTTTCCTAAGCCTCATGTGTACGTGCCTGTGTGTGTGAGTGCTTGTCGCGTTTGGGTAATACCTACCAGGCCATGAGTCCTGCGCTCGCATTCGATGAGTAATGTTGATGTGACTCAAGCATGAGAGATGTGGCTTGTTGGTCATTGGCGGGTAGGTTGCTTGTAACAGTGCCTCCATTCTTGAGGAAGTATAGCTGACTGAAACGTAAGGTCCAGGCTAGTGGAGGTGCTGGTATGATTTGCTGGTAAAATTATTATGCCAATGAGAGTTTAGTGAAGATTAAGTAAAAGAGGGTGCTAGTGCATAATTAGCTAATAAGCAATCGTTAATCGACGGTAGGTGATCGATCAAAAGTTGTTGGTAGGTACTGTTCCGAGGTATCCAGCAGGGAAAAGTAGCTGGGTTAGTTAGTAGTAGATTAAAGTTTTTCAAATTTCGTGGTTTTGAATTTTCCTTGGCCAAAGCGATTAAAAGAAATTTTTTACATTGTAGAAAGAACTTTTTGTGTGGTTGGCGACTTACTGGGTTTATGGGTTACTGGATCTTATCCGGCTGCGTGTGGTTGGGTGGCTGCAAGACAACATCATGTCGTCGCACAATTGTAAAAATTAATCACTTAACTGTTAATTATAGACATACATACAAATAATAGTGTGTCTTGATTTAATAACAAGAGAGTAAAATTTATGGTTCGACGAAAAGAATGTAAAATAAGTAGTAATAATGGCACATTCAATGCGAAATGACACCTTACAACAGTCAGTGAGATCTTGTATGTATAGGGTAGGAGGATTCGGCAGGTAAGGAGAGGAGGCAAGGCAATTGGGTATACTTACAAACAATAAATATACAGAGCGGCGTTGGCTCAGTGGTAAGCGTGCTTGCTACTGATACAACGCTGTTCTAGGGGTCGTGGGTTCGATTCCCGATGAGTGCAGATTTTTTCAAAAAACTGTTTTCACCGGAAAAAGTTCCTATGTAACCCCGGCTGTTTCGGGGCGGGTTTTTCCGTGGAATTTTCCTTCAGAGTAATTCCAGGGTTTTTTCCTTGCTCCACAGGTCTTCGGGCCTGGGTGAATGCGAAACAGTGATAGGGCCTAGTAGGTAGGGATTAGCCGGCCCGATGCCAGGCAGGGATCGCCGGCCTTACCGGCGAGGAGTGGCCCCTGAAACATGGGGCTTCTCTGGGGATGCTAATTAGCCTGGATCCGATGCTTCGGACCCAGGCTACACAGTGGCGAGTTGACCCGATGCACTTCCTCCCGGTGCAGAGAGTGTCAGCTTAACTGACAAGGTGTGTTACACCGGAGATACTTCCACTGTGCCCATGGTATGATTTGTATGGTATAAATTAAAAAGAGAGGATTTAATGGGTGTGGCAATACACCCCCACACATAGGTGGTGAGTGGGTGGCCCCGGCGACTGGGCCAATAGGCTGTCGCGGTAACCCGATATAAAAAAAAAAAAAAAAAAAAAAAAAAAAAAAAAAAAAAAAAAAAAAAAAAAAAAACAATAAATATAGCATTGTGAAGAGCAAGAGTAGACAGACCCAAGCGGAAATAATTTTGTTTGATAAGATGGTAATTATTTTTGAAAATTAGTAGGAAATACAAAAAAAAAAAAAACAGTTTTTAATGTACAGATTTGAGACAAGTAATAAGACTTATTATTAACGAATGTCTGTCATAAGTTGTTATTAAAACTTTTCAATACTTATAATTAGTTATTATTTTTTTCTACCTGATGTAAAATATAAATCAAGAAATACAATCCGTTATTAACAATTATGAATAGTTATTAGTTTTTTAAAAATATTAAAACTCAAGTATTAAATATCGATCATTAGGCATAAAAGTTGTTTCTAGTTACTACTTTTTTCGATGTTCCCACAATGACATTTATGACAAAAAAAAAAAAGAATAATAAAAAATAAAAAGTAGTAACTAATAATAATACTTATTAAACTTTATTATAGCCTCAAATCTAGATTTTATAAAATATTACTATTAGTTATTTTTTTTTTTCGTTACTTAATCACAAAAAAATTTCCGCGTGGAAACAAAGCTGTATATCTCTAAATCTGTAGCTAACTACGAGGAATAGTCAATATACGTATTCCCTTACACTATAGTAGTTTAAAGATGAGGGGAGAAAAAAAAGTCGAATTAAAGTTACAGTTACAGCACATATAATGACTAAAAATATAATTACTCATCGTTGCATTAAAAATTTAGTTGAATTTATGATAAATAGCTAAACGTAATCAACAAGAAATAAAAAATACTACACAGCCTTGTTTCAAGTTTTATTCACTAGTAACTAATGTACTGAATAAATACATCGAGTGTTAAAAAAAATTTTATAATATGTACAATCTGTCTCTTTAGTATTGTAATCATTAATAAAATGATTTTATAGGCAACTTTCCATGACACTTACGATAAAGAACTTTTTTAAAACTTGTGTACTGTACATCGTAAAAATATGATTTTGCACTCTATCGTATACTGACTGACATCTAGGAAAAGATTCAGTCATTAAAAACGATTTACGTTACCGATATATTGTACCTACACTTACTTTAGGTAGACAATTTAGTCATACCCTGATTGGTGGAAGAGATTTAAAATGTTGCTACCTTGTTGGAAGAAATTTTGTCGACTGGAGAAATGTCCATGACTCCACGTTTCTTGTGCTGTAATCGAGCTCATAGTGAACGCAAACAAGAGAAAAGAATGTCCTTCTAAAAAGAAACTACTGCCTCTTCTGGTGCAAGGGCTGACCACTAAGAAGAAAATCACCACGGGTCAGAGGAAGTTGCTCCAATTGTTCAGCCACTGCTGGAGGGAGCGGCTCACAGTGTTTCCGATTCAACAATAATGTTTCAAAAATTGTACGTCAATTGGATCTAAAAAATAATACGACCAAAAAAATTTAAAAATGTTTTTGGAGTTAGTAGCCATTAGCTAAGCCACCGATAAATAGAAAAATGAAATTAAAAAAGACATGAAAAAGTACAATGAAATGAAACAAAAAAATGAAATAAAAAAAGGAATGAAAAAAAGGTTATTAAATAGAAAAATAAAAAAATAATTAAATAAAATAAAGGAAATTAAAAATGAAATAGAAAAAAAAAAAATAAAAAAAATAATTAAAATACAGTACTCACGAAGTTCAACTATCGTGAGTACTGAACTAAATTTTCTTATTTCTTTTTAAATTTGTTTTTCAAGTTTTTGTTTTCGTAAACTACATGAATGCAGTACTTATTTTTATAGAACTTCGTCTTTCCTATGGGTCTGGCGACCCCCTTGTTACCTGAGAAACTGTGTGTCTTTATACTTATCCCATGTTTAAAGAACTTCGTTCGTACAGTGGGTCCCATGACCCATTTATACCCCCTGGTTTGTTTCATTTAACTTAATTCTTTATTTTTAATTTCCTTTATTTTATTTTATTTAATTTCCTTCATTTTCCTTCATTTTTTTAATTACTTTTTTTCTGTTATATTTTTTATTTCCTTTATTTTGTTATTTTTTGTTACTTATTTTTCTATTTAATCTCCTTTTTTTTCATTCCTTTTTTTTAATTTTTTTTCATGTCATTGTACTTTTTCATGTCTTTTTTGATTTAATTTAATTTTTTTTAATGCATTTCTTTTTATCATTTTTAAAAATTTTATTTCCTGTATTTTTATTTCATTTCCTTCTCCATTTTTTTTCATTTCATTTCATTTTTTAATGTCTTTTCTGATTTTATTCCCTTTTTTTGATTTCATTTTTTAATTACTCTTCATATTATTTTCCATTTCATTTTTTTTATCATTTCATATTTATTAATTTGTTTAATTTTTTTTCATTGAATCTTTTTATTTTGATTTTATACCTTTTTGTATTTATATTTTTAATTGCTTACCATTGCATTTCGTTTAAATTGTTTTAATTAAAGTTCTGTACATAAATTTTTTTCAAATAATTTTTTTTCTTACTTATTCTTTTGCAATTGTGTAGCCAATTGATTAATTTATTTATTCATTTATTTATAAATTTACGGGACCAAATCCCATTGCATGTAATTGTATATCTTAAACAATAAAGTAGAGTAAGGCGAAAGATCAATATTAAATAAGTGCTATGATGGACAGTGCTCGGGTATCGCAGTACGAATAGTACAAAACAGTCAACATATTATACACACTGTCAACAGGCAACATAAGACGCCATTTCAATAGAGAAAATGAAAAATTACAAATTAAAATTTTAAGTTAAAAAAAAAAAAATTATAAATTATAAATTATAAATTAATACAGCGCAGTAATCACAGCTATAGGCCGCTACATGAAATTGAGCATAAGTGGGGCAATAAATGACTTAAACCGATAAACATTATCGAGCACACTGAGATCACAACCTAATGACGCGATATAGTTCCATACTCTTCTCAGTCTTGCAGTAGGTGTGAAAAATGAAAAATTGTTAGCATAGGTACGCTCAACGACTGGCGCATAGTGTCTCAAATTATATGGGATTAATCTTGTGGTGAAGAGACATGTAAGATTGGGGCAATTAACGAGGTCACGTGCAATTTTATAAATAAAACAACAGTCAATGAGATCATGACCAGACTTTACAGAACACACATTCAACATTGACGCAATAGCAGTGTAGTCATGACTTAGATACGACATCGGACACCGTAACTTATAAGACATGAATCTTAAAAAACGATGATTGACTCTTTCCAAAACTTCTACACGATTTGGTAATGGGGGGTCCATACGACCGAACAATAATTTACAATAGGCAGAACCAACGTTTTGTATAAGTAAATCAGCGTCCTGGGGTCCCTGAAGTCGGACTTATTTCTAATCAAGAAACCCAAACTATTGTGAGCCCTAGACGTGACCTTAACCAAGTGCTCGTCAAAAGAGAGCTTGTCATTCAGGGTTACACCCAGATCGCTGATAGATTTAACTGTATTCATAACACTACCATTGAAGTTGTAATCGTAAATAAATGGGTCTCTATGTTTACAAAATCTAACAATATGGCACTTGCGTATATTCAACGGCAAATTATTAATTAAAGCCCATTTATTGAAAGAGCTTAGATCATATTGAAGTCTGAAAGAGTCAAATGGTGACTTAATTGTAGTAAATAGCTTAACGTCGTCTGCGTAAATCAAAAACTGTGCAAAGCTCAAGTAGCGGGGTAAGTCATTTATGAATAAAACAAACAGTATAGGGCCAATATGTGAGCCCTGCGGGACGCCAGACAGTGCCTTAATGGGTCCGGACAAAGCATCACGGTAACGAACAAACTGAACCCGACCCGTAAGGTACGACGAGAGCCACGCATGCATCCTGCCCCTGATCCCGAGATTCCACAGCTTGCAGAGCAAAAGGTCATGGTTAATCTTATGGAAGGCCTTAGAAAAATCCGTAAATACAGCGTCAACTTGATAAGAATCATTAAGTGACCCGGAAACATAATCGACAAAAGACAAAAGATTCGTAGTGGTCGATCTAGCCCTCACGAAGCCGTGCTGCTGCTCTATGATTACAGTACTAAAGCAGTCAGAGATCTTACTTGCAACTATGGCATCAAGGACCTTAGGGATCGCACTTATAACAGATATGGGTCGATAATTCAAAATATCTCTCTTGATGCCTCCCTTGTGAAATAGCTGAACAAACGAATCCTTCCAACAGTCGAGGAAGACACCCGTGCTAACAGATTGATTATATAACAGAACAAGTGGATCGCATAAAAACATGTGGCAATTTTTTAGAAAGGCTAAGGGGATCCCGTCAATTAATACAATTATTTTTTAATTTTATATAATTACTTAATGATATTTTACCATTATTTGTTTCTTCAATTCAAAATAAGTGCACTAAAAAACCATTAAAATAATATGTGACTCAAAATCTACATGTATAATAATCTTACATAATTTATTTATTATTGATTTAATAAATTACTATGTTTAAATAATTATGTGACATAGTAACATAATTTGTTTGTCGAATTCGAAATAAGTGCCCTTAAAAACCATTGTTACGTTTTGCAACTCTATTTTATATGTTTATTTTAAAAATATGTTTGTATATTAAATGATTTACTTATAACAGTAATTATTAGCATTATTTTAATGCCAAAAAAATATCAGGTTAAAGAAAAATCGGTCGGTATTTTATGCATCGAATGCATAAAATACTAATATTTAATGCGTAATAACGGCCTCATTTGTTTCAATCTACACAACCATATTTATGCTTACTAAATTTTTTGTTTTTTTAAACTTATTATTTCAAAAAAAAATTTTTTTTTTAGAAGGAAAAAACTTCTAGTAAGCGACTTCCGTGTTATGGAAATCTGTTAAAATTCCAGCCCCACAACCATGCAAACTTCGTTTTAATGAATAATTAAATAAATCAATTTATTAATTTAATTATTAATTTATCATTAATTGAATGTATTATCAGTGAATGCATGTAAAAATGAAAAACAAGTTACAAGCCACACGATAAGTACAAGAAACCGAAATCTCATAGTCGGCAGCGCTCGTAGCAAAGTGAGTAAGATACTTGACTCGTATGCACGAGGTCAAGGGTTAAAATCTCTTTGCTAGAAAGTGTTTTTTTTTTTTTTTTTTTTTTTTAGAATTGTATAAAAAAAAAAAATTCAAAGTTAAAAATTGCTGTGGGAAAAAAAAATTAGAATTTGATGGAAAATTAATTAATTGCTTGGGAGTGTGAAGGGGAATGGTGGACGGAGGTGTGAAGGAGGATAGTGCAGCACGTTTGGAAAGACATAGGGTGAGAGGAAGTGTGTAGTGTACTGATGGTGAGGGCGACGGGGTAAGGGGGAAACTTAGGAGGAAGAGACTTCCGGTAAGTGACTGCCGTTTCGTACAATCTGTCCTTTTTTAAAATTCCAGCCCCCCCCCCAGTACGCGACATAAATAACTTTGTTCTAAAAAAATTTTCTACATACCGTGCGTGGGGACCTTGATTATGAGCCATCTGTTGTGGCTCTAAAGACCTTGAGTCACACATGCGACTCACAACTCGTGCGAGTGCGTGTGTACGTCTAGATCTTTGCAGAGCCACATTAGATGGCTCATAATCTCGTTCCCTGCGCACAATGTGTCGAAGAGTTGTATACACCACACTTGCGAGAGGTTAGGTGATTAACACACGCGTGTTTTCGCACACTCGCTAGCGCTCGTGTGCAAACTGACACGCGTGGGTCAATCGCCTTCCTCCCGCACTAGTATCGTAAAGTACTATTGTCAGTTAATGCAGCAAATCTATAAAAATGGAATTATTCATTAAAAGCTTGATATTGAAAACGTGGGAAACAAAAAAATCTACTATCCAAGATTGATATCACTTTCATGGTTTTTGGGGTGACTTGATCATAAATCTGACATCAGATTGGCATTATTTTAACCCCCATCACTTTTTTCAACCCTCCATGGTCGTTGTTTACCCGGAGGGTAAACTGCTATTTATGTAATTAAGTAGCCAAGTCGCACCTCGTTTCCATGTTTTTTTAAGCTGCTGATCATGAATCTGATATCAGTTTAGTAATATTTCAACTCTTCATCCTTTTTTTTAAGTATCTAGAGGATAAAATACTCTACATGTAATTTAGTAGCAGAAATGCACCTCGTTTTCATGGTTTTTTATGTCGCTGATCGCGAGTCTGATATCAATTTGGCAATATTCCAACTCCTTACTTTTTTTGTCAACCCTTCAGAGGATAATAGACGTTATAATATACTTTTTATAAAATAGTTTATACATATTGTCATTCAATTGCCAAGTTACACATCGATTTATATATATATATACATGCATGTAGACTAGAGTGTTATAATAATCATATTTAACAATTAATAGTAAGCTATTGGTAGATAAATTTCTAATATCGCATTCACGAGTTTAGAATTCAACAGTTTCTCCAAGTTACTTCTACAAATGATGCATCAATGCATCTTAGTTGTTGACTAAAATAAAACATTAATAACTGATTGAATTGCATCCATGAAACGTTGACTAAAAGTTTTCTTACTGTACTTAATTTTTGAACCTAATTATCGAAATTCGATCTCTTATAATATAAAAATAATATTTCTTAATAAAAAACAGAATTTTTTTACCTAAAAAATTAACAAAAAGAGTAGTGGGTTGAAATACTGCCATCGGATTCGTTGTCAGTAACATAAAAACTATGTAAACGAGGTGCAACTTGGCTAATAAATTATAATTAGAGTACTTTACCCTCCGATATTGGATTCATGATCAGTGACCCGAAAAATCATAAAAAATTATATTAATCTATGATCGTAAATTTTTTTTTCCCACATTGTCGATATCAAGTTTTTTAATAAAAAATGCCAACTTTGAAGCCTTGCTGCATTCACTGACGAAATCTTTTTTATTCATGGGTAGCCTAGTTAATAACTACAGACTTCAAAAATATTGAAAAAATTTTTTTGGTTGTACATCTTCCAAATCCACATGTCTCTCCACGTACGTCTTCATATGTGACGTAGCTGCGCTCTTTCTTGCGTTGGCGTACTTGTTTGTTTTCCGGAAATACGTGTATACCTATTAATTATATTTTTAGCTCACAGGCACAGTGAGTAATCATCAAAATTTTTTAGATGAGAATGCCGTGCGAAAAATAGATGCATGCAAAAAGATGGAAGAATGTTTCAATAAATCTGACGTGGTGAAGATAACCATGAGCGATTATTTAGTGGTGTTCTTAGTTAAACATGAGTTGATATCATATCTCGGTAAATAATAAATTATAAATTTGTAATTGTTGATCATACCTACTGTGCCCTGTGTGAGAATTTTGCTGTTCGTGTACGTATGTTTGACTCATGTTTTCCATGGAAACAGTCTGCGTACGGCCGGTATACGGGAAATAATAACTTGGTCTGAATTTTCTTAGGTTATGGTGCAACTGCTGATCGTGACATGAATGACGTTTCAAGTGATGAAATTTCATGGGGTTGGAATAGCACTTAGGTAGATATCACAGCAGAAAATTCTGATTAATGATTCTTTTGATAGAAAGACAGATACAATGAAAACTATGAATGAAGTGAGTAGATTGAAAGAAATTGCGTAGAAAAAAGACAGTTTTAAGAAAAAAATAGATGATTAGCAAAAAAATGTAGCACGCATGAATAAAACTTTAATGATAGATTTCATGTAAAAAATCACCTAAAATAAACAGACTGGCAGTAAATCACCTAACAAAATTTTAGGTTGTACTAAAATGGATCTAATAAAGATAGAAAAGGCCATAGACAATGAGTGTATTAGGATATATTCCTGAGTCTTCATACACTTTCAAAACTCAGAAAGCAGTATTAGCGAGCGACAGAAGGAAGAAATCCGCAAACTTTGGGAGAAAGCTTAGCGACAACTCGAGGAACATAAGTTAGAAGCCAACCATTGGACATAAACAAATTTATTACTTCTACTTACCAAGTCTCTGTCAATCTAGTATTGTTACTCAATACAGGGTGTCGCCAAGAGCATGAGTAATACGATTACTGTTGACCTTTAGTATTCCCGTTTCTTGTTATTTATTACAGTGACTTTTAAGTTTTCGCACTTTTTTAAAATTTTTGGAACTATTGGAGACGTAAATGTGATCTACATTATTTTTCCGTCTGTTGCTGTAACTTGGGCTTATCTGAGCACGTCAAGGAAATGATTAATAGGACGAAGGATAACATCCCTATAGCTTAAAAAACTTTGCGAAAAGTTTACATGTCCACTCTCCTACTGCTTTTGATGACAATCCTGGGATATGTCAAGAAATAATAGATTTTGCCTTCGAAATGGCTAGTGATGTGTAGATAAGGGCAAACAACTAGTTTTAATATTACATTTGATAAAATTAAACATAGAAAAATGGACTTTTTTTGGAAAAACACACGAGAGGGGCTTGGTTGACTTCCGTGGACAGTCAGATTAAGTCAATAAAGATGGAAAGCGACAACAAGCTAGTAAGGCTCTGGTATTTATGCCAGTTAGCATAAATGAAAGTCTTAAAACACCTATAGCATACTACTTTACTAACTTACTATCAGACACAGAAAAATGAATTCTTAAAGACTTGTTTATTGAACTTGACAAGTATTTCATCAAAGTTGTAAGTGTAAGTTTTGATGGTGGTGAGTCCAATTAAAAATCATGTAAAGTACTAGGAGCTTTTTTTTTGACTCCAATAAAGAAAATTTTAAGCTTTTTTCCGCACTCTACAAGTAGTGACAATGTTAACATCTTTTTTTATCTATGTGACATGCTGAAACTGGCTACAAATTACTTTTCTTTGAAAGGACCAATTATTTATAAAAATCATGAGTTTTATTAACTGGAACTACATTAGGAGCTTAAACGACTTGCAGTACTCAGAAAAAATGCACTGTGCATGCAAGATGTAGGACACATGTAGAATTTCACAATGAAAAAATGAAAGTGTTTCTTGTGGCTCAGGTTTTTGAGTTCGACTACTTTAGCTCTGCAATATCTGGATGATGAATATAAGTATTCGATATTTTTAAGAGCTTCTCAAACAGCAAAATTTCGTAAACATTTTAATGATACATTCAACTTTCTAAACACTACAAACTTTTTTTGTAAGACGTCTGCACGTACTGCTGTTACTGTTGAAAGTTTTTCAGAACTGAAAAGGCGAGTTGAAGGTTGGATCGAGTAACTTGAGAACTTAGAGATATCTGTTCCCAGTTAAACGGGATAAAAAAAAGATTAATAATACTGAAAATGTTGATGTGTCAGGGCTTCCCCCCACAAAAAAAATATAAATCAAATTCCAAAAATTTAATTCCAATACTTGGTTAAAATAGTTGAAAAAAAATAAACAGTCCCCTAGTTTGTACTTGTTTGATAGGATTTATGGTTTGTCTAATAAATTTAATGTCTATATGTGACGAACTTTTGAGTAAAAACTAAATTTACTATCTACTTTCTTATCAGCTGTTACAACATCATGTAGAAATTTTGTTTGCTTTAATAAGAATGATGAATGGTTTTTGCAAACAATTCAGCTGTTTTACAGTTTCAATCAGTTTTTAAGATGCTTTTGCTTTATACTATTAATGTTTCCATCCCAGCACACGGAGAAATTCAGTCACAGCTAAAGGCAGTGCAATGCTGCTGGTGAAAACAGTGTGCGTGGTTGGAGCGCAAAACAACGTGCGCAGACAGCCAAAAAAAAACGGTGCGAACACGGGATTTCGAGCTGCAGATGCACGCTCTTTTCCCGTGCAAGCCACTGGAACTTTGACTGAGTGACTTCAGTATAGTTCAACACTTATTTATTAATGCTTTATTATTATAAATGATAATTTATCTATGTAACGTATACGCACACATGCATATAAGTTACATAGTAACGCATGAATAAAAAAGTGTCGAACTATACTGGAGCCACTTAGTCGAAGTTCCAGTGGCTTGCACGGGAAAAGATCGTGCATCTGCAGCTCGAAATCACGTGCGCGTTCGCACCGTTTTTTTTGGCTGTCTGCGCACGTTGTTTTGCGCTCCCACCACGCATACTGTTTTCGCCAGCAGCACTGCACCGCCTTTAGCTGTGACCGGATTTCTTTGTGCATTTGCTAATTGAACTCCATAAAATCAAACTTTATTAATATCCGACACTACCGGGAAATCGCTGGTTACATAATAAGATACAAGTGTTATATGAAACTTATCATGCAATTGCTATTGTATCAACTATTGAGTTACTGCTTGACAATCTAGAAGTCTTTTTCAATTAAGTTAATACATTTTCAAATAAACTATTTATAATATTGGGATGATCCAACATTCATTACATTGAAATTTTTATTTTTATCAGTGCGATCTTCGCATGCATGTCATTATATATTGTTTGTTTACTTTAATAAGTAACAATTACACTTGTTACCAAACTTTTTAAATATGTGGAGTCTTGTAAAGACTTTTATATGATTGATTTGTAATGATAATAATATATCTGATGATAACATGAAAAAAGTTACCTATATAATTTATGTAAAACATTGACCGTCTATGGATAAAAATTTACTGTTTCTTTCATGAGTATTGATTATTCTGTCTGGAAAGTTATGACATTGAGGGTTTTTATTTGTTTACTTTCTTTGATATCAAAATATACTGGGTGCCTGCTGCACTGCTTCACCTCTTATATTTTTTTCCTTATCTTATCTTATAGCAAGACAGCAGCCAATTAGAGAAGAAGTTGGAGATGGATGCAAGATCGAAACAGTATCCTTTCTTTCTGTACAGATCGGATGTTTCCACTTACCAGCGAATATAGAGCTCGCTTCCACTTTGTATAATATCTCAATGGGAAAGACTCTATTTAAAACCTTATATTTTTCACCATTATGTTTACTTCACATGTCAGTATCGCGTTTATCATTTTTATAAAACCTTTATCAGTTTTTTCAAATAACATTAATTGTAAAATGACTACAGTATTGTTGATTGTTAAATTTAGTTTCTAAATTTTTGAAGCAACATCCATTATCACACTATTTTTTAATTTCTTGCCAGTTTTCAATATTGTAATCTATAAGTTCTTGAAGCGTACAAGTTCAAGAATCTTTTGGCAGAGGAGTTTATTTTTCCCTTATAGATATTTTTTGTGTGTGTGCTTTTTTGCATGCGAAATCTTGTAAAATTAAAAACAATAATGAAAAAAAATGTTAACTTCGATTTCCAGAACAAAAAATACGTAGGTCTCTACCGTTACCCAAAATGCACCGTGAGGAGGTAGACCTACGTGCACTCCAATGTATATATGTGTAAGCGTATGTGCATGTGTATATTTGTGTGAGCTTACGCACGTAAGATTGATCGTTGGTTTAAAAGTATGTCTGTCACTTCAATGTCATTGTCGTCGTTCTTTTCCTTGTCCTTGTTGTCCTTTATTTCGTTGATTTTTTCGTCTATGGTAGATACACAAGTACGTTTAGCAGCAATTCCTTCTATATTTTCACTTTCAACGGTAGAATAGTCGATGGCTTGTACCTTAAAGTAACTTTTAACCCACACGTTCATCACCATCGATGGTGCCGGGATAAACTTTTGTAATATCGTCCAAGTCGTTTTTAAACTCTCACTTTTTAATAAAAAATTTGATTTTCCAAATTGTTTATTGTTATCGCATCTATTTTTTCCATGGATTCACCAATACTGCAGTTAGTCGTCTTATATGTCGCATGCTCAAAAATATTGTCAATACCAACGTACTGTTTTGCACTGTCTGTGCAAATAAAATCAGTTGTTAGATTGACATACTTTTTTATGTAAGGCCAAAGATCTTCGTTGCTCTTGGAGTTTACCCTGAAGAAGCCTTCTCCTCCTTGCAATAAAGGTCTAAAGCAATGATAGTCATCTGCTCTGTGATTCATCCCTTATGATACTTTCTTTTCGTGAGGAGAGTTTCATCGACTTTCATGGTTTTTTCCTCACTGTCAAGTTAATAGTCAACGCGAGACACTATCACTTTAGCAATCTTATGCCAGTAGCGGTAGTAATCTACTACTGTGCCTGTGTTGAGCTTGGGATCGTTTTTTGTAGTGATGCCAAGCAAGTATATGCTAAAATAGATGAAAAAATAAATGCTTATAAAAGTTTATATTTCTAGAAAAAAAATTACATTACTACTATACATGTACATTTCTAGTATGAGATAATACTATAACACTACAATACTCACCTGATAAAAGAGTTACATAGGTTTCTCGGTATGGGAATAAACAAAAGCGTGACTTGTAGTTAAGTTATACTTTATTAGCACTACTTGTATTCGAGGAAAGCTGTGCGTGTCTTCCAGTCTTGCTGGCCTGGTCCTTTCGATCTTGTGTCTCTGGCTAATTACCCATTTACTTTGTTGCTTTGCTCTCCCTTTCCTATCTCTTCTTTTCTCTATGCCTCTACGTTTTAGGCTCAGGCCAGCGGGGCGCATGCACGCATACGCTATATGCTATCGTACGTAACACAAGGCTATCACAGGAATTTCAGCTATAAAAAAAAATTATTGTGGCGAGCACTTCTCGAATAAAAAGATGACATTTCCTCCCGTCAAAAAAAGTATCTACAGAAGAATTCTTCATTTTTTACAAGACTGTGGCACCCTTTTTTATTGAGCTTTTTGTAGCACATTGCCGAATCCATCCTAGTTTGCCGTGTTTTTCCTCGAACTTTATTAGCAAGGCTGCAACGCAATGAAAAGGTCGAAAATTTTGATAGAATGACACCAACTTCTTCTTAAAAAAGAAAGACATTTCTCATCTGTCTCCAACAAGTCGTTGGAGGAGCAGAAAAAGAAGTTAGCTAACTTTGGATGTAATTGTTAATGTCTTAAAATTGTTTATACTTGACAATAAAATATTAAAGACGTAAAAGCTGCAAGAGTTACAATTAACACTAAGCTTTGATGATTAAAATTTTTGCCTGATAAATAATAAAGTGACCAATAAGGGTGCTGCATGATTATCTCTGCTAGTTCATGAAGTGCACAAGAATTTAAATTCCAAACAGTGACTTATATTCTATGTAAAAGATCTGCATTTCACAAAATCTAATAATAAAAGATATTCAAGTGGCTGCAAGTAATCATTTTATTAAAAATCTAATAACCCTTACGTATGGATCGTATCAGCTTTCAAGCTGATAAAAATAAATAATACACTGGTGTGTATCAGTGTGTCGGGAAGTTACAGTTAAATGAATTAAAATTCTATTACGTTTAAAGAAATGAAGAAAATTACCTTATTTAATGTTTTAATATTAAAATTTGAGATGTTTGAGACTTAATTTTTAACTTTTAAGTCGCAACATTTCAAAAAAAAAGCAAGTCAGAATTTTTTAATTTTTTTTAATTTCTTACTGTCAAATAAGTAAGAAATCACCCTAATGTCGTATTAATACGTAATACGACTTTTTGATTTTTGAGTTAGATATCTCGAGAAGTAGGCAGGTACGAATTTTTAAATTCTTTTTCTAATATTTATAGCATTCTCATATTCTCACATATGGTGTGTGGTATTTGTTGAACAAGGAAAGGTGTAGACCAATAAATAAAGATATTTAATGCCTTAATTTTTAAAGAATAAACTTAAATAGAAACATTAAAAATAAATAATGTACAAAAACGTTTAAGTTATATTCTTACAAAACAGTATAAAAAGTATCTGTGAGAAAGAAAATTATATTTCAAATCAAATATTGTTGGTTTAAAAATTATATAAAAATAAAAAGCAAGATTCACTGTAACGAAATTCTTCCTCAATAATCGTTTTTACTTCTACTATCTCTTTCAAACACAACTTCCAATGAACAGCGATATTAGCTTGAAAACAATATAAAGCAAAAAGTAAAATAAAGAAAAAAAAGAATTTAAATTTAATGCAAATTATGTAAAACTTAATAAGCACTTCTTTGAAAGAAAACCACCTTTACTTTTTTTGATACAATTTTTGTGGAATAATTAGCTCTCTCAATAAGTTGCAAAAATATAATCATACAACATACAAATGATAAATGTAATAATATAATTTTGTAACAGTGAAATGTCTTGATAATCCTACAGTAAGTGAGGAGTATTTCCCAAGCTAATTATTATAAAATCAAGAAATCTTGTTGCGACTAATTTTATTAATTCGCTTTGTACAACACTTATACATTGAGATCAGACTGTAAAATAAATTCTTAAATACAGGTAAGCTTAACAGAAGAAACGCAATATGAAGTATCGAAATTGGAGCACGACACAGGATTCAACGGTGTATCGGCTTTTAAACTACGTTGTATCACAATTCCTCTACGACGAGGAATTGTCAGCAACAATTCGCGAGCTGTACTCAACCCTTAGAAACTAATAGTCCTTACTTACGGTTACCAACTAATCGGATGAAAACTTCCCACGAGGTAAAAGATGCCACCAGGTACAAGACTGCTGCTACTAAGGAAAGGAAGAAGTTCTCCTTGTAGTCGAGCTCCTCGACGAAGTGTCCGAATTTTCCACGGCCCTCTTCTTTTCACCATGCCATCCCCCCTTATTACTTAAAGCCGCTGAAACCGCTAGTTACCTTCGTTGGTTTTTGCATTTCTTCGCATCTGGTCGTGGCCTTATGCGTGCTTTACGAGCGCTTTTCCCATATCAGGACCCTGCAGTGGATTGATAAGTGGTCCAAAGGCAGTTGGTAAATAATTGAAAACAACGTCCAATGGTGGTACTTTCGTATTTTGTTTTTTAAATAAATACAAACTGTGACAGTACCACAATTTGACGTTGTTTTCAGTCAATTATGTATAGTGTAGTATAACAACGTTAATTAAAATTGCATAGATTTTTATAACACTGTCAGTCTAAGATTTACCAAAACAAATGTTTTTTTTCAACTAATAATTTCTTTTCTGTTTCTAAAAAAATTGCAATTAAAATTCTCAAAAGCTAAATATAATTTTATTAGAAAAATTATCGATCAATTATTGCTCTGTCTCTGATTAAAAGCGTACAATTGACCATGAGAAAAAAATTTCTCTTTAAGGTACAGTCCAACCTTATCAAAACTTTATCCTTGTGATTTATTTATTTTCACTGCACAGTCATTTGATTGCAGATTTACTGTAAATATTATCATCGGTTTAATTTAGTAATTAACGCTCTAGTGAGTTACAGTTTCATCTTTCATATTATTAAAAACTTGCTGTTTAAAAAATACGTGTATTTATTGTGAGTAATTAATACAATATTATTGATTAAAAAATCGTTGATGATTTTTAAAATTTTCAACTTACATCATGTGTTTATTATTTATTTGGTATTCTAAAATATCAAACTATTCCATCTTTAACATCTAATAAAAATTACGTCAATTTCTTATTAATTTATTAACGTAATACGTGAAATGCAAACTAAATATTTAAGTACTTCATAATTTCTTCTACGCAATCTATGGAGAGATTAACGTGTGGTTGTGAATAAGATGTATTTTTTAAAATGTTTTAGAACCATCTTTTTCACGTTTTTTGTAGACGTTGTCAATGAACTTACAAAATAAATTCTTACAAAATAAATAGTTATATGAAGAGTTGCAAAATCGGAGAGCAAAGGTTAGTAAAAAAGTTATAAATTTGAATGAACAAAAAATACTGAATGATATTTAAAAAAAATTCAAATTGGCAGCAATGATCCCTGTAATAGTAGAAATTATAATTTTTTTTCATTATATTTCAAAATCATATATTATTTGAAACAATTTGAATAATTCAGTTTATTTCAATTGTATATGTACAAAAAATAAAATGAAACATGATACTAATAAATTTGTTTCATTAAATCAAATGCATGATGTAAACAGTAATTGACAACGCATGAACTGGATTTTGATAGTACGGCAAGTCAATAATAAGTTTAGTCTTTGTTACTATTCAGAGATAATATAAGTTAACAAATAACATAAGTTATTCTGTATGAAAAGTGTTACTAAGTAATTATGTATTATTAATAGGTAAGTATTAAAATAAATAATACAAAGAAATACATCAAGTCGCGTGGGAGCGTGACAAGGTAAGTTTGAGAAAGCAGACGAAGCCTCGGTGACCATGCTACTATTAACTTCAGATTTTTATACTCGAATTTTCAAATTTCGAAAAATAAGTATTCTTGCTGGTATGCCTAATGTATTTTGGTTTAATTTAGTCTCTTTAATCATACTCCACAGCTTTACTGAAAAAGTGGTTTTATCATTAAGTTAGCCCCAAGCCAAATTTTTCTTGTGTATAATTGGTATAGACGTGTTCTTAAAATTAGTCAGAGTTACCAACAGTATATCACCTTCAGATATTTCCTATCACGTCACACGTCTTATATGAGCGATATCTAATGTAATGAAGTTTTTTAAAATAAACATATACAAAGTAGTATTTTTCTGAAAAGTTATGATATCTCCATAAAAATACTTTTTAACAAAATAAGAAGGTTAGGTAAGTTTGACGTGTTTAGTTAATATTTTGTAAGGAGTTTCTAAAGCCCTTATACATTGGCAATTAATAGTACTATTCCTAATAAATATGTATCCTTGAAAAGTTCTGAAATCAAAGTATAAAAACGGTAAAGTTCGTCTTTTTTTTTTACAACATACATAGTGTATGACATTTTTAGTATAATACTGTTTAGTACTCATACTTAAAAAAATCAAACTAAGTAGTATTGACTTTTGCCCTAACAGTTTCATATATTTTCGACACACCAAGACATTATATATATTTGATGTAAGGTTTGCATAAAGTACCAACCAAAAGTCAGTATAAATATGGTGGCTGATTTTTGCTGGACATTGAGAAGGAAAACGAATGAAAGTAAAAAACGTTTCAAAAATCTCCTACGCAGATCCTTCGAGGATAAAAAGATACGTAAACGATCAAAAAATTAAATGAAATATATTGAGTCATCGGAATTCTTAATTTTTTTAAACTCATTTGGTCGAAGTCTGTACCTTTTGTACATTAAAAAATAAAATATTAATGATTCTTGCACATCAAGCATTTGAATATTATGAATAATGTAGGGTGTTTTAGACTGATTTTCTGAATATTCTGACGTTGAACAGAGATTTACTCGAAATTTTCTCGCGTGGCCCCCCATTCTGACTTCAGATTCAGATTCAGCATTAAAAAATGTGAGAAAATATGTTTTACATGCCCATTTTAAAAACCTTTTTTTTGTGGGCCTGTGTAATATTAAAGATGAAATTAAAATGATTTTGTTATGCAAGCATGTCCAAAAAAATGTAGTTATATATAATTTTTGATTGTTAGTATATGCTCTAAAAGCATGTGAAGTCTTTATAAGTTACCTCACATAAAGATATATATCTTCCTATATTATACAGTTAACTCAGTGGGGCATTCAACACAAACCCCCCACCACCCCCCATTTGCCCTCCACTGCCCCCCACCAACCCCCCACAAAATACAGTTAAAAACCCGTTATTTTCTTGCTTATTTTGACATATCGTAGTTTTTCTCAACCCCCCTCACAGCCCCCCACCAACGCCACAACGCCCCCCCACCGACCCCCCACGAATTTTTTCATGGCCCCCCAACCGACCCCCCTCAAAATATTATATGTATAGTATAGAAGTATAGTATAAGTCTTTATTCAAGCCAGGAAGTTCAACCAAGTATAGCTTCATGGGATGATAATAATGTATGTAATTTAATATTTAATCAAATAGTTACAGGTTAGTGCACAATACTATAATCAACTAAACTTGAATACAATCAATTGCATTTCAATTTATTGGATCCCTTGGTTTCTTTGTAAGCATAAAGTTTTTGGTGGGCTGACTTTTTTTGTTAGCATTTTGTAACGTTGCATTTTGCCAGCCCTGTCAATGTTTTAAAGTCTATCACCACATTTCTACCAAATCACATGGAAATATTGTATAGTATTTTTTCTCAAAACATCCAACATCCCCCCACCTACCCTCTACGGCCCTCCCACCGACCCCCACGAATTTTTTCATGGCATAATTATTATATCATCATCACTTATATAGTCCTTTAATACACAATTCTTCTTTTTACGTACATAAACTTAAGTTAAATTTAGAGTATCATTAATATCAACAATAAAAGTTTCGCATCACTTTATGAGTCATCTTATAAAGCCTGATTAAACCACGAAGACTTACGTCCATTTCTATTCTGTTTTAAATTAATGCTGAAATTGGTACAATAGATGAACATGATATACATTCATGATATGTATTATTAATTAATAAATTTTACCTATACATAAAAAAATAAATAAAAAGGAATGTTGAATGTTTCTATGTCCCCTTCTCTAATTCTTAACAATAATTTTGAAAATTCGTTATTACTAGAACGGATATTATTTTGTAATCTTGAAGTTTTGAAGAAGTTTCATAAAAATAATGATTTAATAGTTTCTTCTATTATTATAGTTCTATTACTGTTTTTTATAACTGGAAGGATTTGTTAAGAATCTCCTCCTAATACTATTAATTTATCACCAAAGCAAAGTTTTGTATTACACAAGTCTCTCAACGTTCTATCAACGATTTCTAGAGCTTTTTTCGGAATCATAGAAGCCTCGTCCCATATTATTAAATCAACTTCCCTTAATTTTTTTTTTCAGTTTCAAATTCTAAAAATACAAGAAATAAAATAATAAATGAGTGTCTTATATAAGTAGGTTTTTCCGGATCAACCAGGAATATCTATAAAATATACTTTTTTATCTTGTTCACAAATAGTTTAAAAAATTTTTTTTTGATCTTCATTTGAATTTGTGTATATTATATCGAACATTTTTTTACTAAAAGATATTTTTTCAATATTGCAATTATTTATAAATGGTTTGTGTCGGTAAACTAGAAGACTCACATGATTTACCTTCCGATACAAAAATTTGATTAATATGTAGAAGAGCACAATTATTATTATCATTATCGAAGTCTTCCGTAAAATATTTTTTATATTCATTCCATATTTTATCTCCTTGAATGTTTTCTAAAATCAAAAACCAAGCAAAAAATAGTCTTAACTGGTATGGAAATATAATTATTATTGCTTCTTCAAAAATATTGTCGATTTCAGAATCATGTTCTATTAAATCCATTGCAATTGCAGTCCCCCTGAAATTTTTATATGTTATTCCATTATGTTTTTTAACGTCTTCAAACGATGTAGCCCCATGTAATTTATTTAAAATAAGTTTTTTAAATTTGAAAATAAAAAAGTTAAGAACAAATAAGAATAAATACACAAAAATTGAAAAATGTATTTCTCATAACATATTCAAAAGTTGGGGAGTTGGCGCGCGAAGCGCACAGGGGGACGTCAGCCCTACTAGTAAATAAATATATATATACGCCCCCCTGCGCGCACTGCACGCCAACCCCCCAGTAACGGATTGAGTAGACAAAATAACATCACTCGTGTAATTATCAATATAGGTTGAGAATGAGTTCGCTACAGCAGAATACGTGACTCACAAAGGAGTTGATAAAACAGATGATAATATAAATATTAATTTTCCAATAGAATTTTTAAATAATATCAGAGAAGGTTTTCCGCCACATGAATTAAAATTAAAATTAAATGCTATAGTAATGTTGATAAGAAATTTAAGTATATCAGACGGTCTTCGTAATGGCACAAGATTTTTAAAAGTAACAAAATTATTTAAGTATAATATAAAAGCAGAAATAACATAAGGAGAAAAAAAGGAAGCAAAGTATATATTCCTAGAATAACATTGAATACTGGCACCTCATTATCATTACCTTTTGTCTTGTATGGAACACAGTGTCCCTTTGTATTAGCATTTTCTATGACTATCAACAAATCACAAAGACAGAGTTTTGATTCCTTAGAATTGTGTGTTAAAAAACCTTTATTCTCTCACGGAAAATTATACGTTGCTGTATCAAGATGTAAGAATCCAAAAAGAATTTTTATTCAAATTGAATCTGAGAATAAATCAGAAATTGAAAACATTGTTTTGATAGAAATTTTTTAGTAATTTAAAAATATGTAACTTCAAAGATCGTCACATTTAAACAGACATATTTTAATTCATAAAAACCATGAAAAAAAATAAGTGGAAAATGTGGAAAGGGTTTTAAAAGAACAGATTGGTTGAAACGACACATAAAGTGTCACAACAGTAAATTAACAGAATGAATTATTGTTCTAAAAGATTAATTGTGTTTGTCTATTTAATTATACCTGCTCCTAAATTCTGTCTTTTTGTAAATAAAGTCCTCAGTTTATCAAGAATTTTATAATAAGGTAAAGTACACATGGACCAAAAAGAGATTTCAAATGTAAAAGTTCAATAAAGTTGAGCAAATAATGGTCCTTCAGAGGCATATAAAGAGTAAGGGGGAGAGAATAGACAGAAAGGGACCTATGATCAGTGACTGGAAAAACCCTAAAAACGAGGTATGACTTAGGTACTAAATAACATATATTTTTTAACATTTCAAATGGTAAAGTATTCTATAAATAAATATTTTGGGGGGGTGGAGGGAGAGCGTGGGAGTGGGGGGAGGTTACTCAAATATAATTTTATCAAAAATGTCGTAAAAACAAGCAAATAACTATGTGAATCGAGCGGGAGCTAAGGGGAAGCTAAGGGGGAGTGGGGGACTGAGATTCACTTTCGTCAATACAACTATACAATAGATATATGTATATATATACTATCGTACTTTTGCACTCTGTCCACGATACTTTTTAATATCAGTCGTATACATCTTGAATGCTTGTGGAGTTTGCATAAATCACCTTTACTAAACATATGTATATATTTCTGTTGCTTGTGTGAAGCGTTCTTCACAAATTTCCTATGGCCCCTAACAACCCCCTTACGGCCCCCTGTCCCCCCTCCACTGCCCCCACCCACAAAATATGATGAAACTCCGTCATTTTGTTTATCCAGACCCCTACCGCCCTCCCAGGACCTACCAGTTGCCCCCACATACCCACAATACTCCCCAAAACTTTTTCTTGTCCCCCTACACACCATTTTTGTAGTATATAACTGAAATCTTAGGAAATATTATAGACCCTGACGCCTACCTACACACAATAGTATTTGATTAAAAATTTGTGTTATTGGAAAACTACAATAAGACCTTAGATATCCACTTATTTATTAAAATAAAAAAGTATGTAAATATAAAAGTAAGTAGTGGTTAATTTCACATTCAGAAAATGACAAGTCGTGAGAGAATTATATTTATTTCAACGATTTAACTTTCTTATTAATCAAATAATATAATCTTATAAATACGTATTGATCATATCTTGACAATGACACTTTTACTCAAGTTATAGCAGGGTTTTTAATTAATCTGTTCAAAAAATTATTGTCAATTTGTCCACAAAAATATAAAAACTAAAAATAGTCGTGTAAGTTATGCCATCATTTTTTAATATAAGCACATAACATCAACGGTACCTACAAAAACAATGACCGATAAAAATTGCGGTGAAAAAAATTATGCTAATAAAATGCAGTTAAAATAATAACTTTAAAAACATTGTGGCGAAAAAAATTTTGCCTCTATGATGTATCGCGAAAACAATGATTTCTTAAAATGTGCGGCGAGAAAAATTATGTCACTGAAGTGTGTGGTGAAAATAATTTCACCACCGAAATGTGCGGCAAAAAAAAATTATATCACTAAAATGTGCGGTGAAAATAATTACACCAACAAAATGTGCTACGAAAAAAATTACTCCATTTAAGTATGCAGCGAAAAAAATTTTATCAATATGTGCGGTAAAAAAAATATACGCTATCAAAAAGTTCGGCAAAAAGTGTCATTTAAATATGTGGCAAAAAAAATTTCTCTATCAAAGTGTGATACAGAAATAATTGTATTATCAAAATCTGCTGCGAACAATATTATTAAACATGTGCATGGAAACAAATTCTTGCTATAAAAATGCAGTAAAAAAATGTACATAATACTGACTAGGTAAATTAACATTAAGTTAGGAAAATTTTGCTTGAACTCGACTAGCACATTAATACGGTTTTGAGTATGCATATTGTTAAGGTTGCAATTTGACTGTTAAATATGTTACAGATGAGTAACAATAGTATACAAATAATTGTTGCCGAAAGTGTAGGTGGGCCTATATTTGTTTCAACAATTTTAGAACAAATTAATAAAAGTAATCTTCCTACGTCGGGCGTTTTAGGCGTGCCCTCAGTAGGAAAAGTAGGATTTGGCACATAAGCGTCATCGCTCTAGGGCTAGCGTACGTCCCTCGAGCCACAAAATAGCCTCGGAAACGATGGCACTTATCTGATGAAAACTACCATTTCTGCGGGATGCTGTCACTCTTCTTCGGTCTCGCTATCTGCTTCCCCACCCGTTACTCTAGCAAGGGACCCCAAAATGTTATGTGTGTTATAAAAAATATTTTTATCTTGTTATAATGATAATTAAATGCTGAAATCACAAATTATAATATTTTAAAAGCTTAATCATCCTACGAAATTTTGAAATATTGACACAAGGAAGGATAAAAACGTATGCGCAGCAGATCTAATCACTTGATCCTCAATTTTTCAAAATTCATGCGGACAACAGAAAACTTTTCAAATTCAAACAGAAATCATAATAAATAAATTATATAAATACATATTCTGTTTTTAGAGTTTCCAGCTTACTTCTGGAGTTATAGTCGTTTTATTGACCATTCCCATAAGATGACTTGTTAAATTGACGACTCCCGGAAGAAATTTTCTCGGATATTATATAGTTGACTACAGCATTTGTTTGCATCAATTCTATTTAGAGAATTTCGTTAACATAACAGCAAAATTTTAAGAACATGGGTGGCTACGTTTTCAAACGCCGAAGCCTCCTTAAAGCCGAACCCGATTTTGCTCTTTAATATACTTAATTGTTCAGCCATTACTTTCGCAAATATTAATACCGTAAAATCACGGTAAAAATCACTGCATTTCTTTTCTACGTGTATACTTTCTCTACTTATAAATAAATAAATAAAAAATACAGTTCTTACATTTCTATCTCAGCTCTCAGCTCTCATTTAATTACTCACATTATTCACAATATCATTTTTCTCACTTTAGCATCTAATCCAAATTATTTTGCTTCATTTTCAGACGGAAATTCCTATCTATACTTTTCATCTGCTTGCCTCTTTCTTACGCAATTTTTTTATGATACAACTGCCTCTCTGTTTTCAAATCCATAGTGTAACAAATAATTATAACGCGCGTATAAACACTATAGAAAAATAACCATATAGTTATTATGAATAGTATAATAGTATTTTTTTGTTGCTGACAGACTTAAGAACTGTAGATTATGGAGATCTATTTTGTATACATTTTCGTATGTACGGGCAGTGTATTGGCATTGTATGGGCAATTCATGGCAATACGAATAAAAAAGAACCGTATACAGCCTATATACTCATCGGATAACACAATTTTTACGGTCCCCAGGGCTCCCAAAGACAGTACCCGCAACGGGCAAAAATTCGAAACTTCAAAATTAATAACTCAAACGCCTATCACCCAATAACCGAAAACGCTTACTGTTCACTCTGATAAATAATAAATTGTTAAATAATATGACAAGCGCTAGTAAACCCAATGATCCAGTGCGCTTACTGTTTGAACAAAATAAATAAAAACGTCAATTGAAAAAAAAGCTCTTATCGTCCTATTGTATAGAGTTACATAAGTATGGGCGATAGCTCATTTATAAACAATCTTGATTATTACAAAATCAACGATTTAATCGCGACATGTACTAAACATTAAGAAATCTGTAAAAAAATTGTAGAATTCATTATTTATCAATTAAAAGGCCTTAATAAAATTAGGCTAATGATATAGATTAAAATACTTATTCTTTGTATTATTAATTCATAACTTAACGTCTAAGGCGTACTTGTTTATATTGTTTTAGTGTCTGCAATTAAATATTTCGATTAATTGTGAATTACACACAACCTTCGGAAATAGGCACTTATGTTGTTATAAATATAATTAATATAATATAATGATAATATAAAGTAATAATACAATTCTTAATACATTATTTCATACTGTGGCCCGTAAGCACCCAGGGTATTTAGGTAATTGACGATTGTATTACTAATTAATATTTTGTTATTTATTAAACAGGTCAGTAAGCACCCCGGGTCATCGAGTAATTATTATAATTTTTATTATTTAATAGAGTGGCCAGTAAGCGCCCTAAGTCATTGGGTGATTGGCGCTTGTGTACTTATCCAACATTGTATTATTTAATAAAGTGGCCAGTAAGCAACCTGGATCACCAGGTAATTGGCGCTTGTCTTATTAATTAATATTTTATCATTTATTAGAGTGGCGAGTAAGTGGCCCAGATTATCGAGTAACAGGTGCTTGTGTTATTATTTAATAGAGTGGCTAGTAAGAGCCTCGGCTTGTCAGGTAATAGGCGCTTGTGTTATTATTTAACATTTTATTATTTATTTAAGTTGCCAGTAAGTGCCCCAAGTCATCAGGTAATTGCCGCTCGTGTTATTACTGATCATTTAATTATTTATTAGAGTGGCTAGTAAGCACCCTGGGTCATCAGGTGATAGGAGCATGTGTTATTAATTGACATTTTATCATTAACTAGAGTGGCTAGTAAGCTCCGTGGGTCATTAGGTGATATAAGCTTGTGTTGGAAATTAACATTTTATTAGAGTGGCCAGTAAGCATCCCGGATCATCGAGTAATATGCGCTTGTGTTAGTATTCAACATTTTATTATTTAATAGAGTTGCCAGTAAGCGCCCTGGGTCGTTGGGTGGTTGGCGCTTGTATTATTATTTAACATTCTATTATTAAATAGAGTGACCATTAAGCGCCCCAAGTCATCGGGTGATTGGCGCTTGTGTTATTAATTAATATTTTATCATTTATTAGAGTGGCCAGTAAGCATCTTGGATCGCCGGGTAATTAGCACTTGTATTATTATTTAACATTTTTTATTAATAGAGTGGCCAGTAAGCACTCCGGGTCATTAGGTAATTGACGCTTGTGTTATTTATTAACATTTAATTATTTTTTAAAGTTTCCAGTAAGTCTATTGGGTTATTTGATGAAAGTTGCTGAGGAATTATTTTTTTGCTTGTTATTTTTCATATTATATAATAATTCTCAATACTTTTATTAAAATTATTTTAAAAAATCCTGAGGTATGACTGATTACGCATGTCTATATACTCACACACACAGACGGATATTTTTTCTAGAGTGCTCTAGAACTTTTTGCGGAAGCAAAAATGATTTTGATAGTTGTTTTTGTTTTGAGTAGTAATTGAAATTTGAAAGAAAAAATAATAAGCCTAACCTAATATTACATAAATACTTCAATGAAACCCTTAAGTTTGTATGACTGATCCCATGCATGGGAAAGCTTAGTAAAAAAATTTAACGAATAAATTATACAATACATACCGATGAAAGCATTATATATACTCAATTGATCAATTACTTAATGTACACTAATTACAACATTTTATTTGCTTCACATTTTAAGAAGTAATTTTTTTCACCGCATACTTTAATGAATAATTTTTTTTTGAGACACATTTTGATAGAGATCATTTTTTTCTTCGTCCTTCTGTAGCTGTAATAGTTTTCGCGGCACTGTACAAAAAAAATTTTTTTTCGTGTAACATTCTTAGGCTATCATTTTTTTTGCCACAAATTTTTAGCTTGTCATTTTTTTTGCCGCACTTTTATTGCTGTAATTATTTTCACACTGTGCAGTATACAGTTTTTTTCTCCTCAAATTTTTTGGAAGTCATTTTTTTCGCCATGCAATTACAAGAAATCGTTTTATCATCCGCACTTCAATAGCTGAATTAGTTTACTTCGTACTTTTCAGTATACACTTTTTTTCTCCGCAATTTTTTTGGGATGTAATTGTGTTCTTCGCACTTCTATACTTGTAATTGTTTTCGTAGGCACTGTCGACATGATATGTAAACATTTCATTGTTAGAACTTTAATAAAAATTATTAAAGTAAGAATTATATGATTTGGCATAGCTATTCACATTATTGTTTTTAATACAATTATTTATTGAATATTTTTCAACAAAAGTTTTTTTTCCATAACTTACTACATGCATTAGAAAACAATAATTTTAAAGACGGCAAATTTTAAGATTCAGTACTAAAAATCTTATCCAATAAAAATAAGAGTTGTACCGAATCATAACCGTTATATGTAACAGCGGTGAACAGGACTGTATAAAAAAAGAAAATAATGAGCAAATACGTAATAATTTAAATAATGTAATGTAACTGAACAAAATTATAACAAGTAAACAGATTACGATGAAAATTGATTGCTGTTGTTTTTTTGCTGCTTAAGTTCCCATACAAATGTATGATCATATCACGTCTTAGAATAATAACAGATAATTATTTTAAAACGTAACTTATGACCGAAATAGCAATGTACTTACAAAAGAAAAAAAATTAACAATTTCATGAGGTTAAACTAACAGACATATCTATTAATGGGGCTGTTCATTAATTACGTAAACACCTGGGTAGGGGAGGGGGAGTGTGTTATTTGTTTACTATTGATGATATGGGGGGTAAGAAATATTTTGATATTATGCCATCCAATTTATTATCTAATATCGCAAATTTTCTTCTTTCCTCTTTTCATACTTTTTCATAATTGACATCCGATAACTAGTCAATCCAATTTTTATCGATAAAACAAATTTGTTAACTTATTTTCTCATTTACTATTATTTGAATAGTATCTTTAAGGACAAATATGTTGTTAGACATTTATAAATATGTATTTATCATGCTGCAATGTAATACACATAGCAAATAAATGTAACAAAGACAGTCACGTCTTAACTTTTATTTTATCTTTTTTAATTTCAGTAATCTTAGATATTTTGAGAAACTAGGATCATCTTATCCTTTACTTTGTATTATGTTAATAAAAAAGAAAGAAAGGGGGGTTCCCAAAATGTTACTGTAGTTTAATTAGGGATGAGGGGGGTTAGAAAAAAAAAATGTATTGACGTAATGAATGGACAGCCCCTAAATTAAAAAAAATGTGTAAGGGGCAGTTTGTTATTTAATAAAGTAAAATTTTTCATTCAGTTCTCTTTAGTTATCTTCACAACTCTTTTCTAACTTCTACTTTAATGAGAATTAAATATAATTCTTTCGTTAATTATTTGTGTAACATGTTGATTTCCTGTAAAGTGTCTTATAACCTCCTTGGAATATCAAAGTGGGGCAAGTTTTTCCATGGATTTTTCCTTCAGAGTAATTCCAGGATTTTTTTCTTGCCCCACAGGTCTTTGGGCCTGGGTAAATGCGAAATAGTGTTAGGGCTATAGGTATGGGTTAGCAAATCTGATCCGCCAGGCAGGGATTGCTGGCCTTACCGGCAAGGAGTGGTCCCTGAAACATGGGGCTTCTTCGGGTATGCTAAATAATAACCAGCAAGGAGTGGACGTCCGAAAATATGGAGACCTCTCCCGGGAAAGGCTACACAGAGACGAGTGGACCCAATGCACCAACGGTGCAGAGAGTGTCAGCTTAATTGGCAAGGTGTTTCACTGGAGATACTCACACTGTGCCCATGGATTCGGGTACGATATTAATAAAGAGGGTTGGAAATGGGTGCGGCAATACACTCCCACACATAGGTGGTGAGTGGGTGGCTCTGGCGACTAGGATAGTAGTCTGTCCCGGTAACCTGGTAAAAATAAGCTTTGAAGCAGGAGGCAAAAGGTTTAAAAAAAAGCTATTTTTTTATTAAATAAAACTAATTTAATCAGTATTAAAAAGATATTAACACCTCTTACAATAAGATAATTATGGTGGTTAGACGAAAGAAAGCTCTAGTAGTTCTGTGGTAATCAATACAGCAAGGTTTACAATAAATATTAATTTTTTTATAGAAATGCTAAATAATATTCGAAAAGGCTACCACCTCATAAATTGAGTACAAAAATTTGAAGTATAGTAATGTTTATAAGAAACTTATCTACATAACATAGTTTGGGTAGATACACGGGTTTTCAATAAAAAAATAATATTTAAAAACCTTACTTTCTCAATTATTTTAATAATCGAATAAAGGATAGTAAAAAATCAATAACTAATTATTCGTGGTTTATAGGGCGTTATACTACGGTTCAAAAAAAATGAGTTATATTTATAGGGCGAAATTTCCACAGTTTCTACAATCTTATAACTATGAACCGTTTAGGTACATAGTTATATAACGTCATTAACAGATAAAAAAATTGACGCTCCAAGATATTTATACTTACTGATAAAACTTGTTAACATTGTTACATAAGTCTTTATATGTATTAATAGATAATAGAGATAAATTATTACGTGCTTATTATATACTTTTTATACGTATTATTTAAGTGTATAAGGTCCACCTATTTATCTCTTAAGCAGTGTGGAAAAATAGATGGACGAATTTTTAATTCTAAAAGAAATTTTTTAACCTAATAAGAAAACTTATTCTTAGTGAAAAATTGACAGTCAATTTTAAGGACATTTCTACGCAGACAGTAGAAGTGCAATAAAGGACAACATAAGTATGGGGAGGTAGTGGGGCATAAGAGAGAGTTAATAAAAAGTGTTTGGTGGTACGGTGGGGGGCACTAAGGGGGGCCTGGACAAATATTAGTATATAGATATTTTGTTTTCTAGGACCCTCTTCAGCTTTTGCCTATATCAGAGACCTATTTTTGTTTTCAACTTGTTGCCCAAATTGAACTAGCTATGATCAAGATTAATAGAAAGATATTTTCCAACAAACCATCCAATACTCTGTACCGATCTTCATTTTACCTACAGAGACTTAACTAGGTAAGCTGGCCAGGTGTTTGCTTTCAATCAAAAAGGAACCCTCTGGAGATCCAGACATCATCAAAAAAAATTGCTATTGTTTTTAAAAATTGGATAAGTGGTGTTTTGGCACCCTGGGTACTCATCCCATCGAAAAAGCTCGAGAAAAATATCTTCAAAACTTTCGACAGGATTCGAACCCACGACCTCTCAGTATCTCCGGCTAGAAAACTAGCATGTTAACCACTAAGCCACCAAAGCTCTTGGCTTCGACCAATATTAATTGGGTTCAAATAGCCCTTACTATCTACCACTGACCATCCGTTTGCTGCCTCTTTACCACCCCTTTGACATCTTTTTACCACTTCTACATTGAACTATAAAATTTTCTTACCAACTTGTAGTTTAATAGGATTAAGAATATTATAATAATGATCCATTTCAATTATACTTTTTTAATTCATTTAACTTTTAAGGTACTGCAATGGCACATTGGATTTGTAAAAAAACTATCGAAAATTGTAGAAGCCATCGCAACATTATCATAGTATAGAGTTAAGATAAGTATGAGGATTTAGTAATTACTTAAAGTATAATGTAACCAATACCACTGAAAACAAAAGATATTTTCATTAAAAAAATGTTCTCAAATCCACAAAAAACAGATTTCTTAGTTGGCTAATAATTCTTCCTATTTTATATAGTTGTAAGGATTTCCTTTGTATCCTCAAATACCCCATGCACCCTTGGTCCCTGCTGTGTCTTTTGTATCTAAAAAATTTCAAATCAAAATTTTAAAAGCTAAATAAAATTTTATTCAAACAATTGTCGACCACATATTTCTGTTCAAAAATATTTTTCGTCCTGAAAGACCCCGTAGCCACTCAATGGGCTTCTGATTCTCGGTGATATGGGCTAAAATTAATAAATGTTGTAGAATATGATCTAGTCCCGAAAGAGAACAGTTTTTAAGTAAATATTCATTCACTGAAGTCGCCGATTCTGCAAAGGTTAGTTCAACAGGTGACGCAGTGCAGTCAATGGATGTAGCTCGTTCAATGTTAATAAGAGATATAATCGAAAAGGGTTATGTCTAGTGCATTTACTGTTTTTGACGATCAATAAGAGCAATATAATTATCCTTGCTTAAGCAGTAGTAGCGTACCTCACTTGCATTATTGTCTTTTATGAGAAATCTACAGCCTTTAGTACGAGATTGCGCTTATCGTATAATGAACAAATAAAAAAGTGGTTTTATTATTTTTTAAATATAAATGTCAGACAAAAGTACTCAATCAGGTTGATAATTATGAATCGTAACAATTACCCTTGTACAGATGGATAAGCTGACCCTACTTTTTAATAAAGAAATTCTTAAACGACTGTTAACATTAATATTACAAGTAAAATCCATTTGTTGAGTTATTATAATTGGATGAATCATTTACTAATAATAAATAGTTTCCTCATTTCATCAACTTAATATTTTATTTCTGTAATTACTTACAGGTCCAGTCAGCTTGGATATTGACTTTACTACCACTTTCTCTTCGAGTTTCTAAGACTACTACTTGTAAAACCTCTGTTATCCTAAACCTTTTCTTGATTGCTGATTCCCAGATGCAAGATCAAGTTTTGATAAGACAAATAACTATCTTCTGCGACACATAATACTTTTTTTTAGGAATAATGAGAAAATATTTCATCAAAAAATTATAAGGACATTAAGATTTATGAGTGTTATAATTGAAGTTATGTCATAGAAAATCATGCGTTAAAACTAAATGTCCAATCCTAAAACCCATTAAATTATTCTAATTTATTTTTAGGAGGGTTTAAAAATTCTATATGGAATTTAAAAAAAATGAAAAATAAACTTTTTGTTACAATTCCACGTAAAATACTTAAATCCCCTTGTTTTGGTGTTCCATCCAGATGGTGGATCTTATTAGTCAATTAACTTATGTTTCAACTTGTGTTAATAAACAAACAAATATAAGAAGCGTCAAATTTTGAACGTTATAGTGTTTTATATGGTTTTCTAAGTGCAAAAACCGACTAGAAACAGACAAAAAAAAATTATCAGTTTTTATTAGACTTTTAATTGGGATAGCTCCAAGTATGTCACGGTGTCTGAATGTATGGCTAAAAATATGGCTCAATGTACGGCTAAAAGTATAGCTAAATGCTAAGAGTATGGCTCAAAGTAGGGCTTACCGTATGGCTCAAAGTCTGACTTAATATCTGTCTCAATGTCTGGCTACATGACCGGCATATTGCCTAGCTTAATGTCTGCCCTTATTCACATAATATACATAACTGTTCAATCTCTTCTCTAAACTTAATTAACACAGAGCATTTGAAAAATGATTGTATTTATTCAAGAGTAAAAAATATATAATCAAACACGATACCGGACCTCGGACTTCATACTTTGTCATTTGTTTTTTCTGTACAGGTTAAGAACACAATAAAACTGTTTGTCATAATAATACAATTATTTTTCGTAGCCAAGGAAAATTTTCCCTGTTAATTAACGAAAGTTTTGAGTCGCTTAAAGTTGTGTATTGTAAATGTAAGACAAAGTTTCATCCTTGTATGCGAATAATTAGAGTTCTTTACGTAAGTATGCATGTATGCGTATGGGTTATTCCGACGTAATTGGCTCAGACGATGCCTCGAGTACGCATAGACACTCGTACGTAGTTAAAGTGCAGTGATAGACTGGTCTGTATTTATGCAAACAACGATGCTCTTTCTTTTTTAATAATTAAGTTGGTTATTGGCACTATATAACGTTAGTTTTTTAAACTATAATATACAAGTAATCAGTAAGTGGCGCCGTTCTGGCTTAATGCCTGGCTCAAAATCTGGCCGAATGTTGAACCTAATGTCTGGCAAGTAAGGTTTTTTCTCTTTGACTTCCAGGTGAAATGTAGCTGATATTAAGCGTTACATACTTATACTACTTAATGCAATAATGGACTTAGTTGCAATATCACTTACAACAGTTATGAAAATAAAATTGCATCATTCGCAATGAAAATGAACTAGAATAATTTAATGAGTTTTAAGATTTGACATTTAGTTTTATCGCATGATTTTCGATAGCATAACTTTAATTTTAACACTCATGAATCTTAACAATGTCCTTATAGTTTTTTAAATGAAATATTTTCTCATTATTCTTAAAAAAAAAGTTGTAAGGACAAAAGTATTATGTGTCGCAAATAATAGCTATTTGTCTTTTCAAAACTTGATCTTGCGTCTAGGAGTCAGCAATCAAGAAAAGGTTTAGGATAACAGAGGTTTTACAAGTAGTAGTCTTAGAAACTCGAAGAGGAAGTGGTAGTAAAGTCAATATCCAAGCTGACTGTACCTGTAAGTAATTGCACAAATAAAATATTAAGTTGATGAAATAAGGAAACTATTTATTATCAGTAAATGATTTATCCAATTATAATAACTTAACAAATGGATTTTACTTGTAATTTTGATGTTAACAGTCGTTTAAGAATTTCTTGATTAAGAAGTAGGGTCAGCTTATCCATTTTCACAAGGGTCATTGTTACGATTCATAATTATCAACCTGATTGAGTACTTTTGTCTGACATTTATATTTAAAAAATTAATAAAATCCCTTTTTTATCGGTTCATTATACGACAAGCGCATTCTTGTACTAAAGGCTATAGATTTCTCATAAAAGACAATAATGCAAATGAGGTACGCTACTACTTCTTAAGCATGGATGATTATATTGCTCTTATTGATCGTCAAAAACGGTAAATGCACTAGACATAACCCTTTTCGATTATATCTCTGTACATTGAACGAGCTACATCCATTGACTACACTGCGTCGCCTGTTAAACTAACCTTTGCAGAATCGGCGTTTAAAATAATTATTTTCTGAAACAAAAATTTTGTATGTATGTATACCATAGCCTAGAGGTTTTCAAGCGGAGCTAGCTGGAGGCAGGGGAATATATATACTAATGTGGCTCCCAGTCCCTGTGCGCTCCACACGCCAACTCTCTGATTCTTGAGTCAGATGAAGTTAAAAAAATAAAAAAAATTTTGTAAAGTAGTTAGAGAATTGAAACAGAAGTAGTGTAAATTTAGTAATTACCTTTTTATAATTTTTTAAGAAAATTTTGTGCCTCGTTTATAATCGCTGAATATATCTGAGGGGATAAATTAAAAAAAAAAATTTTTAATCGTTTAATTGATTATGTAATGTTTCGGGAAAGCGAGGTCTTATAGGTTGTTTTTACTCCACTTTAACATCTTTATGTGGAATTGTAATAAAGCCTGATATTAAGTGCAGATACCGTTATACTTACTTTTTATAATGAATGTACTTTCATTTCAAATAATAAGATTCTAAATCATCAAAAAGAAGAAATAAAAACATATTAAAGCATAGATCATACTTCTTACAAGAGTTGATAAATTTGATAATAATGATTATATAAAGTTTCCAATTTAAATTTAGATTCAAATGAAATGTTATGATGATTTAGAAATAGAAAATATCGTTCAAAATGAAATTTTGACGTTAACTAATCGAAAGCAGAAAAAAAAATTTAATTTTTTTGAATTAGCAAAAGTATGAAAGTGTCCGAATTATTCGTGCAGAGCTTATTTAAATAACAAATTAATGTATTAAATTAAAAAAATTATTATTTAAATATTGTTTTATGACGATGCGCATTATTTGATATACTTCAATAAATATGATTTCTATCCTTTCGTGGTATGTAATAGGGCTACGAGCAAGGTCCACAGCTGGTTCGTTAATTCAGCTATTTCGTTAATTTTGTATTGCATTAGTATAATTTCATAATGTAGTGAAATTATACTTCTGAATTATATTATTAATGAACTTATTGAAAATCTAATGATAAAAAACCAACACGCCATTAGCACTAACTCATTGGTGGTGTGGAAATCTGCTTATCATGTAAGGGTGGTAGGGCGCCCGTGGTTATTTCTAAAAATTGTGGGCGGCTTAATTTTAATCCAATTGGAATAATGCAGAAATATTACAAATTTAATTTATTGTGTTGGGGGCCAGTGTGGGGTGTGTAGGGGTCAGTGGGGGGAGTGAATGATAAGTCAAGGTCAAATATCCCGTGAAAATAAGCAAATCTTACCTCTAGTTATTGGGGTCGGTTGGAGAGTGTGGGGGCATGTTGGTGGCATTGGAGAAGTGGTAGGAGGTCTTATCGCCAAATACACCAAAATCCTTATATATTGTAGAAAAAAGATATACATATATATATTCCTACATTATGTTGTTATTTCAAGTGGATTCAGCCTCTTTGTATTCCGTAGGATTATATGTAAAAAAGCCATTATTTTCTCATGGAAAGTTGTATGTCTTCCTTTCGAGATGTGAAAATCCAAGTAATATTTTATTTTCATTGAATCTAAAAATAAATTTGAAATACGAAATTTTTTAATAATTCAAAAAAATTTAGATACTAATTCATCCACAGTATCAACATTGAGAAATGTTTGAAAAAAATTTAAGAGTAAAAATTTTTTTCACCCTTCTACGAATGTTTTAAATTTTATGATGCTATCCGTGATTTGTAAATTTGCGAATTCAGTATATTTTATTTTGAAAAATAAAAAAAAAGTAATCATCTGTTCTTTATATTTACACAAATACTTTCCACGTTCTTTAAAAATGATATGAAAATAAATGAAAAAAAACATTACAATGAATAAACATGCTCAATTGGGAAATTGAATTTGTTACTTATTTTAAGTCACACAATGCAGTTTAGTTAAAAATATATCATTGAACTCACACAACTTTTCAAGTACAACTTGTTATAAGAAATTGTTTCAGTTGGAAAGATTTATTTATCTGCAATGCATGCAAAACAAAATTTTTAAACCCTTAACAGTTAAGATATGAAAAGGAACACAGCTTAGAAAAAACAATTACATCCATATATTGTAATAAAAAATTCAAGAGATCAACACATTTAAATAGACGTATAAGAATTCACAGTAAATGGAAAATTAAGCAAATTCGTACAAAATATAAAAAAGGATTTTCAAAGTTACAAAATTAAAAAAGACATGAAAATTCACAATTTATAAATTTATAATGTGCAATTTTTCGAAATAAATTATCATTTTAGTACATAAATAGTTTATTTTTCTTTATTATTACAGGAAATTAACGAAGTCTCTTGTACAACACTCGATTTGACAATCAAAACAATTACCCAAAAAAACGCAACCATTTTTTTAACCGTTAAGGTTGTTTAGTTAAGAAGTACGGTAGAGATGTAGGGAGATGAGGGATCATGGAGGAAGGTTTGAGGCTAAATTCACTTGAAACAACTATGTAATATAGAAAGACGTATATACAAGAGTGCGCAGTAGCTTAGTCGGCTAGGTCGTGAATCGGCACGCAGGAGACTATTGTGCGATACCCGGCCAGTGCAGACTTTTTCAGGCAAGTGCCTCCGTAATTTTTCATATGCGCTCTTTCAGTACGCAATGCTCCTAATGAAGGGGATGGGTGACTGCTATCTTTTCACTACAAAATTTCTATATATATATATATTTTTATTTTTTTTAATAATATTATAGTGCTCTACGTCCGGCTCTTTTTAATAAGGGCACTACTATGGGCACTTAGCACTTGGGAGAAGGAAGGGAAGAGGGATGGGAGGCCTCCCATTACTGGGAGGGAGTAGGGGGAAATTAAGCAATTATTGCTGCAAGGAGGTTGCCTAAGCCCTCCTCGAGGAGCATTGCGTGGTGAAAAAGCACATGTGAGACTTACAGAGGTACTTGCCCGAAAGTCGCACTGGCCGGGAATCGAACCCGCAGTCTCCGGCGTGCCAATCCGTGACCTAGCCGACTGAGCTACCGCGCGCTTGCTATATATATATATATTGTTGGAAAAAAAAGTTGGATAATTTTGGCTTCTTTCTTTTTTAAAAAAAAGGTCTTCTTACTCGTGACAATGAAAAAACTTCTCCGTTATTCATAAAAATACAAGACAGACGGTCTGATAAAAGAAAAATCAAAACCAAAATGTGTAGCAGCCCAGGTGAGATGGAGGCTCCAATCTTTTCTCCCTGCTTCCCTCCCCATACCGTGCATATGCGCGTGAGATTCTTGGTCGTCGTCTTTCTTTCGGTGCTAGAATCTTGCATCGATCAGACGAACGGAAGTTTCAAACTAACATCCTGCTCGCGTCATTTCTAGAACGACTATACAGTCTGAAATAAATCGAGCTTGCCGCTCACCGTGTTGAGAAAGTTACACTGACGGGTTCGTACGTTTGAGGGGATAGGGTCGATAGGTAGTAAAGTCTACTTGATAATTGGGCGTGTTTTCACATGCCTTTAGTGGTCTTAATAGTGGCAGAGCGCATCAGGCCATCGTTACCAGAATGGACCTCGACGACACGTCCGCGTGGTCACCAGTCATCAGAGCGAATCAGCGACGGATCAAGTACTATATCGAGGTCGTCCACGTTAAGATTAGCCCTTGGACTGGTCTACTTGGCTCGTTGCTGCAAAGTATGTAGATACTTGCGACTCCAGTGTGACTAAAAATGATCTCGCAGTCCCCGGACGAGGTTCCAATGTGTGGCATGATCTAATTTTGACGATTCAGCAGTACCAGGACGCGGGATTGCCTTTAAAGACTCACCTATAAGAAAGTGCCTGGGTGTCAGAGCCTTAAGATCCTCCAAGTTGCTGGACAGCGGCACCATTGAACGATAATTAAGTGTCATGTCTATCCCGTTAAGTGGTGTGCTGAATTCTTTATAGGTAACCTTGCGGGGTTTAATGATCCGTCGAAGGTGAGCCTTCGCAGACTTCATCCCAGCCTCCCAAAACCCTTTAAAGTGAGGAGTGGATGGTAGACTAAGGCGCCAAGTTATACCCTCTCTAGTGAGAGAGTCATGCACGTAGTCCCAATCGAACTTAGCTTTCCAGCAAAAACAGTTCAGCTCGTAATTAGAGCCCTGAAAGTAGGTGCCATTCTCGCTCCAGATCTCCCCAGGCAAGCCTTGACGTCCGACGAAACGCGTAAGAGCTCCGAGAAAGCTCTCCGTTGAGAGGTCTTCTACGGCTTCGAGGTGTACGGCCTTGTTGCTGAAACATACAAAGAAGGCAGGGTAGCCCTCCACGGCGACGAGACCTCATTCCTTAGAGCAAAGGATAGCAAATAGTCCCGCATAGTCCAAGCCGCAAATACTAAATGGTCGTGATGGAGTGACTCGTTGGGCTGAAAGGGCTGCCATTGCTTAGGATCCTGGACGGGCGTTGAGTCGTGCGCACACGATACACTGGCGTACAACAGAACGGATACGGGACCATCCTCCGACGATCCAAGTGCACTGAAGGACATATGCATTAGTCGACAGAAAGCCTTCATGCAAACATTTTGTGTGCACCCACTGTATTATCAACTGATTGAGGTGACTCGGTCTATCGACTATGAGAGGGTGCTTTTCGTCGCTGGTAAGTAACGAGTGACACAAACGACCTTCAACTCGCAAGCAACCTTCCTCATCAACTATAGGCTGCAGGAATCGGAGGTGGCTATCAGCGTGGATGAACTCCTTCTATTTTAAGCACTGAATTTCAGTTTGGAAGACTCTTGACTGACTTAAGTGCACACACGTAGAAAAAAACCTGTCGGTAGTCTGCCGCAGTAGTCGAAGCGTTGAGTGCAATGACCGAGCCTCGTTTGATTATGATAAAGCGTAGGAGATGCACGAAGCCACGGAGTAGATGATTCAAATTATAGAATGCTTCAAAAGAAGGTCCCCTGGTTTGCTCAGTCTCTGTCACCAGACAGGCCACTGTTTGCTCAGAAGGATTGGGGCTGGAATCGCAGTGCTGCTGCCGTTGTCGCTGTTGCTGCGTCGACCATTTCTAACCTTTGAGCCAGAGCGGACCCGACCACCAGAGTCTGGACTCGACAAAAATCGAATACTCCGTCCCACGGGTAGCAACATCAGCTGAATTCTCCCTGGCCGGAACGTGACACCATGGCACGCCAGAGGTCAAACTGTGTATGTGGTCAATGTAGTTGTCTACGAAATCATTTTTTGTTGGGTCTGTGGCGCAGAGCCAGTCATGAACTATGCAGGAGTCAATCTAAGCGTGGCAGATGCTAAGTGGCCACTTGAAACTGTCGGCGACGAGGCAAAGAAGACATGCCGCGATGAGAGCCGCACGAAGCTCAAGACGAGGGATAGTCATCCGGGTGGCCGGCCTTTCAGATGCAATTAAGCTCCTGATAGGGGCTAGTTTTGTCATGGTCCAATCACACCTACCTCGCCTCGCGGTTAACACCTCGCCCACGCCGTCAGAAACTCAGGCATAAACACAAGCAGCCATAGCGTGGTGGCTGGAATCAACAAATACATGCAGTTAAATCGTGGACATTGAACTGCTGCCAAGCCATCGAGGTATGCTGATGTTCTGTACGCTCTGAGCGTGTCTCAAAAAATCTTTCCATTGTCAGGCCCATAGCTCAGAAATAGGCTCGTCCCATCTAAGCCCTGCTTTCCAGAAATCCTAGATTATAAATTTGGCACGTACAGTAGGGCCAACCAGCTGGCCGGGTCAAATATCCGGGCCAGTTCAGATAGAGCCGATCGCTTAATTAAGAGGGCAAAGCTGATGATCTGCAGTTGAAATTGAAGTTGATCGTTGACTGAATCTCAAGCCACGCCACGCTCGTTGACTAGACCGTCTGTGGCCAGGTGGAACCAATCAGGTTGCAGTCGATCGGCTAGATAGACATCCGTGAGGAGCTCTGGGTAATTCGAGACGCTCTTTTTAAGGGCTAGACCGCCTGCTTTCAGGAACTGGACGAGCTGGTATTGTCGCATCATCGCCGTGGACAAATCATCGATGCTGATTAGAAAGTCGTCCACATACAGGTCCTCTTATACAGCTCGGACAACCTGCGAAAATCGAGCCCCCTCAACTTTTCAGAGCTGATGTAGAATCCGAAGAGTGAGGTAAGGAGCGCATACCTCACCGTACGTAAAAGTCTGTAGCGCGTAGTGCTTAGTATCCTCCGTAGGTGATGGGCTCCAAAGTATCCGTTGAAGGTGGACATGGTTGTGGGGGGGTCTTGATCCGGTGGAACGTCATTTTGATGCCAGTACAAATAATCACCCGGTGAAGCTTCCAGCGAGTAATTATCATGGCGAGATCGGTCTGCAGTTTCGGCCCAGCATGCAGGATGTCATTGAGGCTATGACCCGAGGAAGTTGATCTTGAAGAGTTGAAGACGGTTCTGAACTTTTTACCACCGTCACAGTGCTGCCAGATACCGTGGTAAGGAATGTAGCGCGTAGGTACTGATTTGTTATGCAGCTCCTCAAACCCAACAAGTCTCATATGACCCACGGCAAGATACTCTTCTGCAAAGTCTTGGTGTGCCTTACCAAACTCTGCTTCTTTCTGCATCCGCCTGTGTATGGTGGAGAGTGTGAGACGAGCCTGTGGCAGGCTCTCACCGAGCAAGTCTAGATAATGTTCCTTCAAGGAGAGCGGAACGATGTACCGACCATCAGGATCACGAAAATGACTGTTAATGAATATCCTCTTACACTCAGTGTCAGCCTCCGAGTGTCTCTTTACTTGTGGCACATCTTCGAGAGCCCCAAATCGTCGTACCAGACTGATGAGTTGATCCAGGCTCTCGTCTTCGTTGAACGTGTTGAGAGCTGTGCAGGTACTCGAACGGGTCGTCCCTTTGAATTGAGAAGCTCCACCAGTAAGAACCCAACCGTATATAGTGTTCTGTGCCAAAATTTGATCAGTACGAACAATTCCAGAGACGAGCAACTGGCAATAAATCTCAGCGCCCAATACTAGCCGCACGGCACGAGCTTAGCCAAACCGGGGATCAGCGAGTTTCAGTTTGCCAAGCTCCGGGCCCATGACAATCAATATAGATTGCAAGGAAGTGACGACTCTAATGGGTTTAAGGATGTATGCCTCAAAGTTGAACGCTTGGTCACGTGTCGGCCCCTGAAGTTGTATCAGCCCACGATATTGCGCAATTTCCATTTAATCAGCCGAGACACCTGATACTTCGGCGTGTACTGGTTCTAGTGACGGTTAATCTGCGTGCAACGTCCTGGCTGAGGAGGATGCTCTCTGAGCAGGGATTGGGCAGGGCACGCACTATCTCATGCTTCCAGGTTCCGCCACCAACACAGACAAGGGTGGTCGATAAGAGTGAGGCTAGTCATAATGAAGGTGATTTGGCCTTCCCACCTTGTTCAGAGAAGGTTGGTCAGCCCATGCCGTCCTCACAGGTCTTTGTTTTCGAAGCTCTATCCTCAGCGCTGGCGTCTCCACTGCACCTGCCTGCTCCCTTGTGAATCAGCGTGTTGTTATCCACCACAAGCTCGGCTGCTAGATTGTGACGAGTAGGTGCGTGCAGAGTGCCTTCTCCTAAGGCAGTTAAATCATAATGACGCGTCGATCACAAGCTTGTGGCGTCGAGCCGAGTTGAAAGCCTTAAAGGTATCACTGTGTCTGACGTAGTGTTGTTGGCTGCATGTAGGACACGAACTGTTGGAGGCAGTTGTGTCAAAAACACCGACTCGTCGCGGGCCTCCTCGAGAATCGTTGCAATCACTGCCCCTTCCAGCCAATGTTGGTGACTTGTTCGCTTCCAGGGACTTGAGTGTGAGGCATCTTTGTTGCCGAAAAGCAGAGAGTCTATGATGAGTTGGAAAACTCTTAGAATCAGTCTGATCCCTCTCCCCGAGCTCGTTTTCTTAGTCGTGGCGCGTAATCAGGTCCATACAGTTGGATGCCAGCGTGATAAACCAGTCGTCCCACTGGTTGACGGGCCTTCGAAGGATTCCAAGTTAATTACGGTGCTGCTCAAGATTGTCCAGTAGTTCCTGCAGGCAAGACGTATGTTCTTCTTTGACAGGCTGGAGGTGGAGCAAAGCCGTAATATGATCTTGAATCAAAAGACGCTTACGATCGTACCAAGCCTCCAAGACACTCCATGCTAACTTGTAATTAACGCTGATGATAGCAAGGTTGTTTAAGGCTCGTTTTGCTTCGCCCTCAACATGAGTTTTATATAAAAAGAACCTCTGTGCATCAGTGAGACAGAAATCCTCACGGGTTAAAGAGATGAATAAATCTCTGAATGTCTTTCAACCCTCTCGAAGGCTGCTGAACTGAGGCAACGTGATTTGAGGCAGCTTGGCCCTACCAACAGTCTGGCCGAGTTCCCTGAGACCGTTGTCAGCTGCTTGTAATCCAAGCCATGCCCGTGTGTCAATGAGATTACCTTTTACCGTGGTATACCACGTTTCCGTTGAGAAAAACTCATTTTTGACAAAATACTCGTGCTGCTGGTCTTCTTCATGTACAAGTTGTACGTGATTATTCGTGAAAGACTCCCAGTAGCCTTCAAGGGGGCTTAGTCTTCGGTTGATCAGCCCCTTTGTCCAGCTTTCTTTTGGCTGACTCGTGATGTACGTATGTGATTGCTCGACCACCTTGGTGAGAGCTTGCTGTTTTTTCAGAAGCTCCTTGCCTGAAAGCAGGATTACGATTATGCATCACTATCTGAACGTGATCTGCGTCTGCAATGTATCGAGACCAATTTCCGCATGCGAATCATGATTTCAACATTTTTTGAAAAGAAACCTGAGAGAAAGAGAGAGGGACTCATGTCGTCTCCGGTGTTCTCTCTTTCGCAAGTGGTCACCATAACCTCCGAACCCAAGACAATTGGATTGATGAGTAGACAGGGAGAGAGGGGCCATCCATAAACTACGTAACGCTGTTTTTGGCCTTTTTTGACCCCCCCTCCCCCAAGTAACTTACCGTAACGTTTTTTCTGACCCCCCCCCTCCCTCAGTAAATATTGCAAATTTTTTTCTATTAAAAAAAATTTTTTTTGTTAAATAAAAATAAAAATTGAGTTATTAATTAAATTCATTATTAAATAAAACTTTTATTTTAGCTCTACATCACATGCACTTTCAAAAGGTGCTACTAGCCACTCGTGTATATCACTGATTACAGGAAAGGAAGCTATATCATCTGTAAAATCATTATTTGTGAGATCAGAATATTTAATTTCTACGTCTTCTTCTTCGAGCCACTCTATTATTGGCTCAAGAGTATCAAGTTCACAAAGTAGTTCTGTTTCTCTTTTCGCTAAAATTTCTTTTGCACGTAGCTTTTGATTATTGAAAATGAAATGAATACAAACATTCGTCCAGTTCATAGGAATTTTCCTAAATTACTTTTAGCTATTGGAGAGGAAATATAAAAATTACTGGTCATTCCTGAAAAATGGGAGGCCCATGATGTATGTTAAAATGTTTAGAAAAAGTAAACAGTCTCTATTAAATAGTGTTTTTTCGACTACCTATAATAAATACACTATTTTATTAATAGCAATATTTTTAATCTAATGAAAGAAAATACGACATTTTTTTTTAGCATAAATCATGCCACCTATAAAGGCGTCAATAAATCGAATGATTACATTTACACAAATTTTCCTACTGAAATATTAAACAATATTTGTGAAGGTTTGCCACCGTATGGATTGAATTTGAAAGTTAGAGCAATAGTTATGTGAATAAAAAATTTTAATGTAGCAGACGGTTTGTGTAACGGCACGCAAACAAAGATTAGAAAATTATTTAAGTATAATATTGAAACTGAAATGATCATAGGAGAAAACCTTGGAAATAGAGTATTCATACCGAAAATAACTATTCGACACGCCGTGCGTGGGAAACCAGATTATGAGCCATCTGTTGTTGCTCTTAATCTCGTTACCCGCGCACGATGTGTCGAAAAGTTGTATACACCATACGTGCGAGAGGTTAGATGATTGACACACGTGTGTCTTTGCACACTTGCTAGCGCTCATGTGTGAACTAACACGCGTGCGTCAATCGCCTTCCTCGCGCACCAGTATCGTAATGTACTATTAAGAGAGTTTACTGGCTAAGAGAATTAACCTCAATATACTGGTAATACTTTGAAGAGAGAGTAATTAGTGTATGAAAAACCTTCGATTCAAATTTCAAGTCCCTTTATGGCTTTTAAAGTGAGATATTGATAATTTCACTATTGAACTTTTAACGTGCAGTCTTATGAGAATCAGTACTGTTCTGATACATAACCGGCAATATCTGGATAATCGACGTCAAGATTTGATTGGATATTTTTTAGAAAATAGCTAAAAACTTAGTGATTACGTAGCTATAGTCTCATCTGCATTTAGGGCTTATGGAATAAGCAATAAATTAGTGAATTGAATAATTCTCCATCGACAGCTACCGTTACTATGCCGCGTTTTATCTGCATATATAAGCATGCAGGTTACAATACTGCTGATCTTATGCATCAAAAAATTAGGTACGAGTCAACTTCCTTAAATACAGGTAATATAATACCTCGTCGTTACCTCTCATACTTTACATCAAGCAATTTTATTTAGTTTTGACATAAACAACTCTCAAGAGAAAAGTTTCGATAAAGTCCGTATATATTAAAAAAAACCTGTATTTTCTTATGAATAATACGTATCGTTGTGAGGATGCAAAACCAAAGAAGGGATATCAACATGATCGCGTTCAGTACAGGCCATGCTTTTTGCAGCCACAGACGTTCGATCGGCAACCACTGACGCAACGGCACAAGATTTTCTTAACGACATCTGCTGGAATCAATTTATCCTGCGAGTACGTCGGTACTAAACCATTTGGTGACATACGTGTCTAAAAACGCATTATGAAACTTATTTCCTGTATGTACAAATTAATTTTTTTATAAGTTTTATAATAACGATAATAATAATAATGATAACAATAATTGTTATTTATTGCAATGTCGACAGTAATCATGACATACATACCGTCAGAAAATAAAAATATATAATATCTATTACAAAAGTACTAAAATTTGCAACAACTAGTAGAATAATTTTCAGAAGTACCGTTTTTCCATGACTATTATTATTTTTATTAATATGTCGATACGCGCAATATTAATATTATTGAAAGCTACCCCAGATTGAAAAAAAAAAACATCAATTTCTGATGCTTAGTTCCGGAGATATCGTTGGTTTTACAACGCGTAGTCATTTTAAACATTCACCCTCGAAAGTGCGCTGAGCGCTCAGCGAGGAAGTGGGCGTGGCCTAATTCGGCGGCTTGCCCCCCACGCGCCGCTGACGGCCTCCTGCGAGAATCACTGTTTTTCGATGCAATTTTAACAGTACTTCTAAACAAGATGGGATTATGAAATTTAAGCATTTTGAACACTAACTCTTGATGTATAGCAGCGCGTTTGAAAAATGGCCGTAAGTGGTCTCAAAACTTTTTTAGAGCCATTTTTCGAAGGGACCATTTTTTGTTCAACACGACGGTTTGCAAAAACTATTAATTGTATCATCTTGAAATTTGGAGCATATGTTAAGGACTACGTAAGGAGCATTGTATCAAATTTTCAGCGCTTTATATCCAAATGGGACTGAGTTATGAATTTTTCAAGAAACGGCAAAATTTGCGATTTTTTGCAATTTGCAAAAAAACCATTTAATGAAATTAATTTCAACAAGGCTCCTTTTGTGCGGCTTAGATAGGCGCATCTTTTTTGTATTCAACTTTTTTTTCCATCTATTACTGTTTTCGATTTATTCGCGATTTAGGTGATTTTGGCACTTTTACCATTTTTTTGGGCACTTTGCTGACAAATTTAGAGGTTCGTTTTTGGTTGCAGCAATTTCTACCACTTTTATCTCGCTAATTCAATTTTTTATTTGCTTATAGGAATTAATTTTTATTTTAATGGTTTGAAATCTAATTCTATCAGTCTAGGATAAGTGGGTCTTGGCTAATATTTTGTTGGGTTAAAATATCATTGACAGTAACCAAATTCTCCCTCATCTTGCGAAGGGGTTGTGGGGGGGGCTGTGGGCGGTGGGGGTAGTGTTGAAAGCCCCGCCCTTATCACTATATACTATAGAATGACGCGTGTGTGTGTGTGTGTTTGTGTGTGCGCGAGTGGGTTTGTTCGTAAGTCCCACTCGTTTGATCGATGCAAGATTCTAGCACCGAAAAAAATGGGATGACGAAGAATCTCGCGGGCATATACACGGTAGGGGAAGAAGGTAGGGAAGAAAGATTAGAGTGGGCTGCTACCCATTTTGATTTTGTTTTTATTTATTTTACCGTCTGTCTTATATTTTCATAAACAAACGAGAAGTTTCTTTATTCTCACGAGTTGGAATCTTTTTTTCTTATGAAGAAAGAAGCCAAAAGATCATCCTGTGATCCCATAATCAGACATGTGGTCTTTTGAGCCGGATAAAGTCATTTTAATTAACGGTAAGTCAAGCACGATAATTTTCTCTCAAAAATGAATACGGCACATCATTAGTGCAATGGCTGCACTCGGCTGCCTCGTTAATGGTGGGGTCGATTGGCGGTTGCAATCTAACCTTACATGGAGGACAAAAAAATTAAATAACCATCAAACCCTCTGGGGCCATCCATAAACTACGTAACGCCATTTAGGGGGGGTAGGGGTATGACAAATTGCGACATTAAGTAATGTGGAGAGAGGGGGGGTTTAATTAAAAGTAACGTAACTTCACTTTATACCACGAAAATTTAAAAAAATTAAATGCACCATTATATTTTTTCAAATAGAGCGCATAATTGCAAGTTTCTCAGTCGTGCCACGCTAGGCGCTGTATTGTACGTATATACCAGTGACACTACTACCTACCTACTCGTATTATGCGTTGATCACGCAGCAGGGTTTTGTTATTCTTGTTGACAACTTGCGACGAAAAAATCATACGATTTTTTTTGTATTTTAGGTAGGACATGCGATTCATGTGGAGTATATTTTACTTCAAAAAAACAAAAAAACTTGCCCCCCCCAAGTTATTCATGGAAAAGTCAATAATCAAAATCTACGTGCAAAAAAAATTTTAAAATATGAAAAGAACTTCAAAGAAATAATGACTTGAAAGTTTTTGATCTAACCATACTTTTATTACCATTTTTATTACAGAAAGTGTTTAATAAAAATCTCCTCCTGAAATCATTAATTTACTTTTAAAATGTATACGTGCATTAAATATATCACGTAAAGTTCTGTCTACTTTCTCTAAAGTTTTTTTCGAAATCATAGAAGCCTCATTCCAAATCATCAAATCAATTTTACGTGAATTTTTTTTTCCAGATTTAATTTAAAAAATGCAGGCTCAATACTATTTAAATTCATAGGTAAGCGAAAAGTTTTATGATTGGTCGTACCTTTTGGTAGTTGTATTGACACAATGCCAGTCTATGTCATTGACAATTTTTTTTATCTTTATAATATGAAGTAATCAATTTGAGATTTATATAAAAAGTTTTTTCCTGATTCTTCAGAACAATGTATAAAATGAATCTTATTTACGTTTTCACATACAATGTTGAAAATATATTTTTGTTTATTGTTTAGTTGAGCATACATTTAATCGAACGTATGTTTACGGAATGGAACTTCTTCTGCGTTATCTTTGTTTTGTATTTTTCGTCATATTTTTAGTTGATGATTAAAAACATAGTTTACTAATGTATTAGGATACTCCAAAGATTTCGCAAAATCATCAATTTTTACTCAAACCCAGCTGTTCGATGCGTTTGCCATTTTTTATTATGCTTCTAATTTTGTTTATTCAAAAATTAATTTTTGTTCATTCTCAAGGTGTCCAGCAAGATTTAAAACCTTGTAACTCCTACCATAAATTAAATATTCTTGTAATCTTCATGCTGCTTCGATGGGACTGAAATACCTACCATCAACATAGTTTTTTATTTTATCTAGAATTTCTTCATCAGAATTACTTAAATTTGATAAAAGCTCTATCACTACCTTTATGAATGTAGTCGTATAAGTATCTTATGCTTTGAATGGATGCACAATATTCATTGTTTATGTGGCATCTATATTTTATTAACCAAATTTTATTGCCCGGTATAACTATTATCCACTATAATTTTATGTTTATCCTTAGTTTCATGCACGTGATTATTAAAAATATTTTTTTCCCGATATCTTCTGGATAACCATTTTTTTGATGATGTTATGGTAGCAAACGGTTAAATAACCAATTTGGCAAGTTTCTTAGTATTTACAGGAGTTTTAGCTGATATAATAACATTACTATGTTCAGGTAAAATTATTTTATTGTTAGTTTATAGTGTTACATGAAGATGTACATGTGGTAAGCCACGTTTTTGAATTTCCATAGTATAATCATAGGTTATTACTTTTCTAAAGAGAATAATTATTTTAAATCCCAGATAATTTTAATAATGAAGTAAATGTATTCAGTTCTTAACATTTGCGTATCGCTCTAAAATTTCAGCGAATGAAAGGTGAGCGCATCAAGTACAATGTTTTTGAACTTAACTATGAACTGATAATGGAGAGTCAGCACACAAAGAGCGCAGGAGGGTAAAAGCAGTATAGTTGTAGGACTATAAATCTGCTAAGCTCACCCTCAATCAGTTTTTCTTTTTTTAGTAGTTTAATTTAACTAAATTGAAATAGGTTGATTAACCTTTAAATAAATAAGTGTTAACACAAGCACCTCTAACTAAGTAACTTACTGCTGATACTATATTATTATTCTGTTAATGAAGGGTTGGCGCGCAGTGCGTGCAGGGGGAACGAGGCCCCACTAGTATATATGTATATACACATATATATCTACATTGTCATTTTCTGGTATTATACTATGTTTTCTAGTATGTACTATATATTGTAGATGTTCTTATTCTCGCTTTTTAAGTAATAACGAAGTCATAGGGCCTTACTCGAATTCATAATAATTATTTTCCTAGTAAACGAAAATTCATTTTCGATCGAAAATTTTATATAGAATACGATAGTGATGTTACAAACTATCTGTAAGGGTAGGGCAACTGTTAAAAATCGATTTAAACATTTTAATTGTTCATAACAATTTAATTTTGAATATAATTGTTCTTATGATTACTTTCACTGCGCCAGACTCTTGGGATCTCAGATATTGCCAGAGTGTAAAATGATTAATAAACTCTACAGTATACTTCACACAAAATATATAGAAGCGGTTATTTTACTTATCCGTACTGTTATACAAAGGCTTACCGTCGTATCAAAAACTGTTCTATAAACACACACTGTCTAACAGCTCGTGTTCAACTGACTAGGTTGATGCGCAGCATCGGGCAGGCGCTTACATATTACATATACTCATATACAGATAGCCCTCTGTGTAAACTGTAATCCCAATAATAATGATTTGTGAAACAAGATTTTTTAATGAAAGTTTATTTTTTACCTTCAAACTGAAAAAAATAACAGATTTTTGTTTGAATAGAACCAGAGTTATTAATTTTTAAAAGTTAGTCCATAGGCCAAAAATCATCAAAGTCTCAAATTTTCAACTGCATCTATTTTCGCTTTGATCAGTTTCGTAAAGTTTGACAGTTAAAATACTTTTGTGACGAACTTTACAAATATTTGGTCCTATACTTTCTGGGATTCTCAGTTTATTAAACAATTTTTCCAATTTATGAATTCCACTTGACACGAAGTAAACTTATTTTTCAAAATATTAAGACACCATTTACTGCTGTTCGAGCAAAGCTTCTTATCAAGACAATTAGTAAGTACAAAAATTCTTTTTTTGATAATACTGTTTTGAACAATTTCAATTTGACAAAAAATTTTGTAAAAGATTACACAAAACTGCTAGTCACTAGGGTAGACAAGAAGGTGGCACTGATATGTTATATAGAGACGATTAGTTATTTAAGGTCAATGCTGTTTTGTCTGATGATTTTTATTACATTTAATTGGAGGATATTGATAGCAACAGAGTTCTTTCTCGAATGATTTTTTCTGTCACAAATCTTATTAAAAAATGGTATGACGAAGGCATTTTCAATGCATTAGAGATCCCTGTATCTGCTATTTCTAACTTAAATAGTAGTTATTTGTCCAAGGCTTATGGCCTAATTAGGGTATGTAAGGATGGTTTTTCAGCAAGATTAACTACTTTCTTGATTGGTTCCCTTATTTATCAACTGGGTAAATGGTTTTTATCACTTTTTCATAAAATTCTTTAACAAATCTAAATATTCTGTTAAGATTTCTTATAAAGGTAGAGAGATAATTAAGAAATTAATAATTCCTGATAATTTTTCTTTTGTTTCTTTCGATGTAGTATTTCTATACACTAATCTTCCCTTTTTCCTAATTAAAAATTGTACTTCATGCAAAATCAACAACGCTATAAATCTTTTAGGTATTAATATAACATATTTTAAAGATAGAATTGATTTTCTCAATAATTCTAACTGTTTATCTTTTAACTGCAAAGTTTACAGGCAATCCTGTAGAACTCCCATTGAAGATTGTTGCTGTCCCTGGTTTGCGGAAGTAATTTGGAAATTTCTGGAGAGTTTCGTATTTAATGGATGCATAGACTCAGTCTTACTATGCTCAAGATATGTTCATGATTGGCTATTAGTGATGAAAACTAATAAAATAAATAATGTTCTGAAATTTTTTAGTAGTTTTGACCCCTTTATACAGTTGACAGTTAAAAATTCAGTTAATAATTTAAAATTCTTTTTAGATATTTATATTACACGTTTTTCAAATTCCATTAGCACAATAGACTTAAATATAAAAATCCCCAGCTTCAGGTAGATAACTTAACTTTTTTTCTCATAATTCAGAATTTTTTAAGGTTGCTATTTATTTCTCTTTGATTAACAAAGCCTTTATACTTGCAGGTTGATCTTTTGAATCTTAAAACATTACAGTATCTCGTATGGTTCTTTCTGATAATGCCATACAAAAGTTGATTCTTGTTTCTCTTATCCACAAACTTTGGACAGGAATTTGTTACTCCATGTTCCTTATTTCCAGTCCATAGAGACGACTTTCCACAAAGCTTTGTGTAAATATAATGTACGTGTTGTTTACACAAATTCTGGAAATCTATCTTACATTTTAGATTTGGAAAGGACTCAATGAATAACTTGGACATGAAAGGCATTGTCTATTTCATATCATGTAGCTACGGATTGCGATACATTAGCCAAAGTAAGTGACCATTATGCGTGCGTTTGCGTGAGTATAAGCGTTGCATAAGATACAGGGACGAAAGATTGGCTTTGTACGCACAATCTGTACATTGTCTGCAGGGCTTTGACTTTGAGGGAACGGTGATTCTCGATCGAGATCCGAATAAATACAGGCGTAAATTATCTGAAATAATTTTTATTACATTAGTGAATAATAACATTACTAGACAATCAGAAACACAAAAACATAACAACTTATACAAGAATTTCTAGATTTAAATTAAAAATAAGATAAAAATTAGGCGATAGTTTGTAGGTTAGTCGTTATTATACGTAAAATATTTTTTAAATGTCTTTAAAATACTTATTACATTTCATGGTTGTACACGTTTTGTAACATCTTACCTTTACATATTAGTTACAAAGTGAGTGACGCTATGAGTGACCTTTCAAATTGTTGTCTTGGCACCTGCAGGGTAAATTAACTCCAAAAAAAATGTTTGCATAAACTGTTTGATAATTATATTTTCCAGTTATTTTATTATACTCTTACGATATTTATTTTTGTGCAGTTACAGTTCCTTATTTTTAAGAGGCTGACAGTATGATGGCAAAATATTGATTTTGTACAAATAGTTATTTTAATTAACAGTTATGCTCCAAAATACTAACAAGTAAACCTACCCAAGTGTCGGTCACCGATTTTGATGAAACTTTGCATAGTGGTGAAGAATCAAATAACAAATAACACGTGTTTTTTTTATTGGCGGAGAACGGTTCCTAAGGGGTGAAATCTACCCTTAAGTTTACACCCTTAAAACACATATTCTGCAATATTTTCTTTTAAACTCAATATTTTTCAAAAAAAATATAGGAAAATTGTTCCTATCGAGAAGTACTTATAATTTAAGAAATATTTTACAGTCAGGGTTGCATCCCCTATATTTTAAGGGTTGAAACTATGTTTTTTATAGTAAGTTTTTTTTCTGAAAATTCTGAAATTCGTTGAAAATTAATCAAAAAAATGTTTTTGCATGTAATATAACATGTGCAGTTAACCAATATTTGTAATTTTCTTACAACCCCCTATAGGGGTGAACAACCCCTATTCAAAATAAACTACTAGAGCCGTTGAAGACAACAAGTTAAGCATAAAAATTGATTTACGGGGGTTTTTCGGGTCGCTGATTGCGTAATCGTTGTCAGATTTTAGAAATTAAAAATGATAAATCCAATATGGCGGAACACAGATGAAAATTTGACACATCAAGGACAGCGAAGGATTCAAAATTATAATTTTTAACTGATAACTTCAACTTTAACTAACGATAAGTAAGGGGTTGGCAAGAAAAAATGTATAACGTATTTTATAACAATAGAAAAATGTAATTTCTTTGGTTACCAATGATGACTCTATATTATTCCTTATACTGATTACAATAATGAGGTTGATTTTTATTCAATTCTACTGCAAAGAAGTGTTGTAAGAACAATGATACAGTACACCACGAGCATTTCATGATTGCGATTTCGTCACAAAACAAACAGTTTGTACCAGTTTTTTAGAAACAAAAATCAATGGGTGTTTCAATATTACCAGGCTTATCTGAAATGTAACCACTCTTCCACCATGCATATTTAAACATGCTTATGAATCAAGGAGAAGAGAACTGATTGTGGATAAGCGACTAAATTTTCAGAAGATAGTTCCTCAAGTGCAAGTCAATATTATAATCATACAAAAGGATGAGATTTAAAAAAAAACTTTATAAAGTTTTTCCAGGGTCTAAAAGTGTATATATAAAGTCGTTGCATAAGACCAGTTGTTCCAGCCGGTATAGTGTGTACTTTTATTTCTTTATCGTTTTTTTCAATGTTCATAAAAATCTTCTCTTTTCGACCTGTCCAAGAGTCTAGACACAAAATCGATCTCTTCCTGGCTGTCTGTATGAATACCTTTTTGAACCATTCAGTGACTAGATCACAGGCTAATTTTCCTGACTTGGAGGGGAAAACGACAATATTTTCAGATCGATATATGTTTTCCTCGACTATTGGTCTGAACTTACCATTTGTCTCTTGCAAAACAATGAGTCAAGGTGATTTTAACTCACCATCTGCATTTATTGAAGGTTGGATTGTATAACTGTGTGTTAAAGACGTTATCGATTGCGCGACACATTCAATCTTTAAGGAACCCTTTACTGAATGTGTACGGCCTGCATGTATTTCAAAATTAAAACCTGATTGATTGGTGTTGTACACATTTGCTGCTCCGATTTGCGATATCTCCAATTTTACATGTTCTACAAATTTAAAAGCACTTTCTCGAAGTTCGGCTTTATTAATTAGTTGTTTTTGTGTCACGAATTGATTAATTTTTTTTAGATACGATTTAATGTTGTATTTTAAATTTATGCAACTATTAAGATGATGCTTTGAATAAATTAGCAGACAATCCAACATCTTCTCTGGCTTTCAAAGCCCATCGCCTTAAATCGATATTATGTATAGCGACAGATTTGTTAGATGCTGCATTGAACTTTTCCAAAACGTAATGTGATACATGACATAATTTATCAATTCTTCTACCACCCTCGCTCAATTGTTTTCCCATCTATACAGTGTTCTCTCATTTGAAACTTTCTTGAATTTTTGTTGTACTGACTCAGAACTTCTTATCTTTCTTTTTCCTGAACGCCAAAACTGTATTGCTTTTTTTTATACTTTAGATCAATCTGCTTATCAGATTTATCGTTGTAAGTCGTACAATCATCATCAAAGTAATTGTCTTCATCATATTTAACTGCAACAGGTTCAGGTACTGCACTACAATCGTTAAAGCATAAACTATCGTAAGTATAAACAAATACTTGACAATTAACCGCATCTTTTATGAAGTTTTCTTGGTGAAGAGCAATCGATATTTCTTCCTTTGCTGTAACGGATTGTACATCAAAAAATTCTATCCTTAAAGTTTTGATTTAGTACTTTTAAAATATTTCCCGGATTCATGAACATTATGTATGTAGCTATAAATTTGAAATTTACAATTAAATTTAATATTATTTACTTGATTGAACCATAAAAAAGCAAATGCATACCAATATTTCTCTTAATGCTTTCAAACACACATAACTGTATGACAGGTGAGTTAAATCAAAATAGAAACAAAATCACGTAACATGAAATATGGAACAGAGGTTCTAAAGAACTCGTATTGATTCACAATTACTTTAGTGTATATAAAGGTACGTCTTCCTGACTTTAAAATGAACAAGTACGGAATTGTAATATAATAATCCATAAACGATTCTACCTAATTAACAGCTAGTAAACCTTAGCACATTAACACATTTTTATGCTATTAGCGTGACGTCAGTTTAGGTACATGGTTGTAGGAAAAGTAATTTTTTTTAAACACTAAAAATTTTTCTCATCTAGTAAGTTTTGACAGTGCTAAATTTGATGTCATAATTTAATCTGTTAATGTCATCGAATAAAAGTATAAAAGTGGAAATTCAGAAACAAAATTGATTTTTGTACGAACCACGTACCAAAACTGACACCCCGCTAATAGCTTGAATTTTCATCCATGAGCCAAAATTGATCTGGTGGAAAAACGAGCTCCCCAAAATTAAAAGTGTTACTATGTAAATTCCCCCCCTGCAAAAATATAAAAAAATTTTTTTCCAACAAAATATAAACATTTTCTGATTCCTCGGTTTATCTTAAGTTAAATAGATCTTATTAATTTTTTTCAATCCATTGGTTTCCCACAAACATTGGCCGAGCTTAAAAAAAAATTGTTTTTTGAAAATTTCAGCTGCATATTAAGCAATTGTTACTCAACGCTTTGACAGCAAACTGGTACTTATGTTAAAATAGTTAGCATTTTACATAAAAAACTCAATTCTGTACGTCTTGTTGAGTTTAAAAAAGTAATTGACATGTATTTTTTCTTTTTTCTAAAAAATAAAAATATCAAAAGGTATAGTACCTTAAAGTTTCTCCATTGTTCTTACTATAGATATACTCCTTGTATATGTGACGATACAATTACACGATAACTTGAGTAAAAATAAACATTTTTTTTTTAACTTTTAAGAATACTCAGATTTGATAGTATGTTGATGTAGTTTAATTCTGAACGAATTTTATTTAACCGTTTTTGTGTTAATTGAGGTTAGGTAAACGTTTGTTACTTTTTTTAAATTGCTATATCTTGGAAAGTTTTAAATCCATTTTGATGTTACGAATCTTATTTTTTTCGTAATTGATCGTAAAATATACATGTGTAACGTATGCTTTACAACGTTACATATACATGGCATTTTTTGTAACTATCAAGAAATCATAACTTTAAGTTACTGTATTTTTTACAATTTTTATTTTGTAGAAAGAAGAAAAATAACGTGTTGGCTATTTTTCAAAATTCTACAAGACGGACCAAATAAAAAAATTTTATTTTTAATCCATAATCCCAATTGTCAAACCTTGTAATTTAACAATACGTCAACGATGACCCGCTAAATATATTCATTTTGAGACGAGTAATCTTAGAAACGACGGAGTTTTTACGTGCATACAATACATATAATTTATACTTTTATATATAATGAACCTAAGAACCTGGGAATACACGTGTTGAATACATGTAAAACCCTGTACGTTTGAGGCTTACTGGATACAAATCAGATACAAAAACTTGATACAAAAAAGAATAAGGTTCAATGAATATTTTTAGCACTGGTTGGCTATCATAACGTTAAATAATAATTGTTCAATATGCAGAAAAAATCTGCAAAAACGCATTTTTCAAAATTTTGTGAATTTTTGCTGAGAACCTAGACGATTTATGTGCCAATGCTTTTTTCAGCGTACATTAGTATCGTCAATAAAATAATACATTAGAATTTTATATGTAGTTATTTTTCAGTTAGGAGTAATTTTATAGGATATCAGTACACACTTAAGTGACAGTATATAAATTTGAGTCGTTTCTGACAATGAATATTTTTTTTTCAAAACTAATTTTGGAAATTCTAGTTTGATTGACTCATTAAACAGTTATGTAAAGTTATCCATTATATAGTTGTACAGCAAAAAGGAGCCTCCGTACGTTTTTAAATGAAAGTACGGTAAAAAAAATAAAAAAATAAAAATACGGAAGATGTTTTGAAGAAAGATACAGTTCAGTAAACCACGAGAAAACAAATTAGGTTTTTAAAAAAAAATTTATCTTATGTATTCTGTATTTACCAAGAGAATTCATGAATAAATTATTGAAAAGTATAGGAATCTGTTAAAAATTCTAATTTCTAATCCCTCGCTGTCCTTGATGTGTTAAATTTTTATCTGTGTTCCGCCATATTGGATTTATCATTCTTAATTTCCAAAATCTGACAACGATTACACAATCAGCGACCCATAAAACCCCCGTATATCAATTATTATGCTTAACTTGTTGTCTTCAATGGCTCTAGTAGTTTATTTTGAATAGGGGTTGTTCACTCCTATAGGGGGTTGTTTTAAGAAAATTACAAATATTGGTTAACTGCACATGTTTTGTAACATGCAAAAATATTCTTCTGATTGATTTTCAACGAATTTCAAAATTTTGAGAAAAAAAACTTACTATAAAAAACATAGTTTCGAACCTTAAAATATAGGGGATGCAACCCTGACTGTAAAATATTTCTTAAATTATAAGTACTTTTCGATAGAAACAATTTTTATGTAATTTTTTTGAAAAATATTGAGTTTAAAAGAAAATATTACAGAATATGTATTTTAAGAGAAAATACTTGAGGGTAGATTTCACCCCTTAGGAACCGTTCTTCGCCGATGAAAAAAAACCCGTGTTATTTATTTTTTTATTCGCTTCCACTATGCAAAGTTTGATTAAAATCAGTAACTGACACTTGGGTAGGTTTAATTGTACGATTTTAGTCCTCATTCATTATTTTTCAAACTCAAACGATTGAGTACCCCGTAAAATTTGCCTTGTAACAAAAAGAAATGTTCATGTAAGTTTCATGTGTTCAATTTAATTTTTTTGTCAAGTTAAGGAGACCTCTCAATAGTGTCATTAAATTGTATATATACATTTTTTTTAATATTAGATTTTCAAACTTCTTCAATCTACCTTTGACTTTCATTGCATTATTTTGTCTTTTACTAGTATATAAACAGAACCAAACTCAGATATGATGATTTTTAACTGGTATTAAAAGAAAACATCAAGGTAATACCTTAATGCATTAAACATCATGTTGGCATAAGATACTAGTCAAACGTAAATATTGCTTAGTTTGAGTATATTAATGTTCGAGTACAAGACGGCATAATACTGATAGTGTAATACGAATAGAAAACTGTGCACTGAGAGAAAAACGTAATAAAAATTATTAGGCTAGGATAATTATCTGGTGTCATTTCTCCGTCTAGTGACTTTTTACTTTGGTCAACCAAATTTTTACCATTCTGGACAGCAATTTCTTCTATGGATACAGTAAAAATCACTATACTTAGTACAAAAGTTACTTTTCTGAACACTAAAAATCATTGTTTTATTAGTAAAAATTCTTTAGACGATCAAACACTACCAGATTACTTTTCTAGCACAGTAATTTTTAATATATTTTCCTCTCAGTCTGCGAAATACAAAAAAAAATTGATGTTTTTTAAATTTTGCTTTCAGAACTGAACAAGATAGCTAAGGTGTACCACATTATTCTTACCTCGAATCCTACTAAATTGTATACTTAATGCTACTTCGGGATGCTTACCACTACATGAAAATTACGTCGAATTCAATTCACTTCCTTCAAGAATAGTCTTATAAGTTCTTATCTATGACACTATTATTTGTTTACTAGTATTTTTTCAAAGAACTGCTTTACTGTATGATCTTTATTACTTTCTTCGTCGAGCCTATTGTATAAATAACATAGTTTTTAGATAAAGTACTTTGTAATTTGTAGAATTGAAACATCTTAATGTGTCAGTTATTTAAGTAGTGTTTATCATTATATTTAAATTTATGAAACCGTTTTTTCACTTTCTTCTATAAAGTAATAATATATCAATGTGTAATTGATAATTACCTAGATCGCAACAAAGTTTGACGTAGATAGCTGTTTCATTAAGCTGATTCTTTAATGACTTCCAAGTCAAAGGTGCGACTATCAAGTTGATATTTATCAATACTGCCTAAATTTAAAACGACAATTTACAAATATTGTTTATTGAATCAAATTTAGTACTGATTCAGAATTTTAGATCATGATATCTGATATAAAAGTTTTCTTCCCATAACCTGAAAATACCAGCAGATGATGCTTGCCTATGCCTTCAACATAGGACACGTAAATGCATGCCAGTGTTTGTTTTAATATTTTTTGATTGAGTCCGTGAACATATATATTTTGAGATAGCAGTATGCTTAGTATTGCGTAAGCTGTATTGTGTCAATTTTTTACATAATTATGTTCAGTAAATAAATGACTAGGCTACAATTTTCAGTCGAAAATGCTTAGTTGCCATAAGAGCACATGTTTAGAATTTACTTTTTATTTATCATGTTTTTGTGTTTATAATTGTCAGCACACTCTAAAATTTTGAGGGCTAGTATATTGTAACTTAATAAATGATTATTCAAGGTTTTCTGTTATTCTGTTTATAATTATTTTATGAAAGAACCGCCTTGAACATAACGTGAATCACTAAATTCAATGATTGATTTTCTCACTCATGGTACACGGTAAGAAAAAATTTAAAATTACGCTGTGATTAAATCTCTTGCTATCTCATTTTTTGTTGTATTATTCAAGCTTAAAATGATGTCACTAAATGAGGGGGCTTGAATAATAATAACTTAAATTATAAATAAGAGGGACCATACTTGGTTTTTTAATGATACAGCAAATTATATAATATTATTATCAGTTTTATTGCTGTTAACGAATTCGATTATTAGTAACGTTTACTTTAATACCTGTAGTAATTATAGTATTTACGTATAAAACAGCCATAGTTTAGAGTTAAAAATCTATAAATATACTGTATTTTAGCAATGTGATTTTTATACGTTTCGTAATTTGTCGCTTAGCAGGCATCTTTAGCAATATTTCACGATGTCTGCTAAAAAGCAGAAAATACCGTTAGCCAATATTTCAATGCTAGCAGCACTACTTTAAAAAAAAAAAATATACTTTTTTTTACAACACTAGAGAAATTCGTCTTGAAGCTAAATTCATGAGAACAACACATTTCATAAAAATTTAACCCGAAAAATCTTGTGTTGAGCATTTGGAGGTTAAAATGTCTTGTTGTGTTTAGTGTAATAACTTGTTCACCCATATTTTTCGATGAAGCTGTAAAATAGGATAAAAAAGGCTTTAGTAAACCAAAATACGTAAGGTGAAGTGGCACTCATAATTACTTTATAAGTTCATCTTATTATTTATACTAAATTATTGCAAGAAGTGCATGATTTTGCTGATTAGACTCTTGTTAAACAGATAATATTAAAAGAAACCTTATTTGAAAAATATTTGTTGTATAGATCGTAATAAAAATGACTTGTCTCTACAAATGAATATAGTTTATGAAATGATGAGGTTTATGTCACTTTAGTAAATAGTAACATAACAATAAAGGATTATTAATAGAAAGCTTTTTAGGTGTCCAACAAATCTGCTAAAAAATTATAAAATTAAGAAAAATTTGTTGTATATTTGCGTACAAAAAGTAAAGAGAAGGTTACTTAAACATTTTAAAAAATTTGAAAATTAAAAAATTTCTTACTAATGTAAATAGTAACCTAAGAACCTAAAATTGTTTAACCAGGATTTTTAATTTGTGATAGTGCTGTGTATATTTAAAAAAATTAATTCAATTATTAACAATGTAACGTTGCTGGTTTTATATTGTAATTTAGAAAATCTGTTTTGTAAGTATCAATACTAATTTTAAGTAAATTTTAAAGGACGTAAGGTTTTTGATACAATTTTCCAAAATTTTAATGATAAATCAAAATTATATCTTAGTAATTGGTTCTTTACAGGCATACCACGAAAACTTTTTGGTAATTATAAGCTGACTTATTACGAATGTTTTATTTTATGAACCCAAAGAACTCAACGACGTGAATGATCTTTTATTTGATTAATAAAATTAGGACATATCATTAAGTAAATAAGAAGTTTTTTTCGAAAGTCTTAAAACTGCTATACCAATTACATTTTTCAACTAAATTTACGATGCGTCCGCAGAAGAATGTGCACCTTATTTTCAGAAGTCCGAAACAGTCCATATAAACTCATACTGTAATAACCATTTTTTTAGTAGATTTGTGTTGCATAATAAGTCACATCTTTTGAGAAAATCGTGAGTATAATCGTAATATAAGATTCATCTACATAATGCTATTACCCCTTACTTGAGTAGTAGCTATCGCACTAAGAAATATGAGAATTCACTGAAAATTTACTGTACGACTAACATCGTCACGGTAAATGCATGATACCTAGAAGTATTACATTGATTATAAATTTATTAGCCTTATAATGTTATAGATAAACTTAAATTGAAAAAAATTATTATTATTAACACATAATAAACTACGAGTTATAACAATTCACCTTAGATTTTGGTTGTAGAAATTCATACCTGTCTGAAAAAAAATCAGGGTAAAGATCTCAACCTCTACTTTATTTGCTAACCCTAAACTATTTGCAAACTATCCATGAATTGTCTATCATGCAAACGCAAAAAACCTCAGCACATGTAGAAAAAATTTAAAAAAGTAATGGTACTTCATTATTACAGGCATTAAAAAATTTTTTATGGCCTGGCAAAAAATGGCTATTTTTATTTGCATCTTCAGGTGTTTCTTCTAAAACCTTGACATAAGCAGATGAAATAGCATGTAAAGTTAAGAAAAGTTGAAGTAACACTTAATTTTTTTATTACGATTCTCAGATTTAAGTAGAATTTTTAACCGAACCTAGTATTTTAAGAATTCCAAAGTCTAGAAATAATCCTAAATATCATTTTTAGTGTAGGGAAATAACAATTTTAGTCACAATTTTTTTAATTAATGTTTGTCATAGATGACAGGAAACAACAACTCATTAGTTAGAAAACTAACTCGTTATGTCTAAATATTGGAACATAATTTTTTTTAACTAAAATTATTTTAAATAATTTGCTTACAAAGAAATTAAAGAGCTGGATGAATATTTATTATCTGTTTACCCTTTCTGCCACAAATTGATTGCATTTAGATTTTTTTTATTAGCTATGTTTAGACTATGCAGATAGTCCTGTAGAAAATTTAGATTAAAAAACAAAACATTTAAACGTCATATTTATTCCAAACTACTATTTATAATAAATGTGTGGAGTGTAGAACTTGACTTAGTTTACGTGACTAATGTGCATAGTAACTGTACTGTTTGATGTTGTTTAAACAGGCTTTTTAATTTCTTATTGCTCTGTTTGAGTTTGAAAGTGTTAAAACAGTAGTTATCTTTTATCTTTAAATACAGTAAAATATATTGTTGCAACTTTTTAATTGTTCATAAAAAACTGTTTTAAAAAATCTTTAATGAATATATGTGTGATGATGAAGACGTTTGACAATTGGGGTGATAACAATAAAACTTGGTTCTGAAACAAGTTCGATTTTAATTGAATATTTCTGATATTTTAAGTGATACATAGTTGTTATACAACATTTTCTAAGAACTTGTATACTAATTGAATGGTCATACATACAAACTACAAAAACTTGTACATTTTTCAATGCATATAAAAAATAAAATTTTGCTCTTATATCACGTGCAATGAAAATTATTAAATGTGAGGGATATATTCTCTCCGTGTTTTATGGTACATCTTGGTCATTTAAGTAAGGAATGATAAAGGTATAGTTAAAATAATTAAAATAGTGCTCCTAATTATTATTAGAATAAAAAAGCATTCTTTACATTATTCTAGCATGCATTAGTCTAAAAAGTATCAAATTCATGAAAGTTGACCCAGACCAGTAAAGGGTTACACAAACTTCAATTTTGCTTTTTGTATTAAATTAATGTTTTACCAAGAAAACCCAAATAATATAACTCAAACTAAAGTAATTTCACAAATATTGAATTTTAAAACAAACATTGTTATTCTTTGCCATATTAGGAAATTAAAAAAAAGATTGAATACTTTCCTTCCATTTATTTCTAGTGTTACTAACGGATGATATCTACAGTTATCTTATTGGTGACTTTCTGAATAAGTAAAAAATGTTGTAAAATATCTTTGAACAGAAAATATCTTTTTTTATTATACTATGGACGTTCCAAGATGTACTAGAAATTTGTATAGTGTATGACACGTTTGAGTTAATTTTATTTAAGTAAAAAAATTAACTAACGATTTAAAAATTTTCGAATTGTGCGTATTACTGAATAACAGATGTAATAGAATTGGTTAATGTTACAGAAAGACGATTTCTTAGTTATCTGTATGTAGAGAAAATAATTCATTATTAAGAATTCATAAACAATATAAAAGTTGTAGGTTGTATTAATAATAAGTTAAGTTAACAAGAATGATTTAAAAATCATTGAATTAAAATGAAATAATGTAACGAGCATCTAGGTAAATTCTTGGCAACAGTATTAGTAACATTTTATGTTAGTCAGTAAATTGTTACTAAGCAGACTTTGTAGTAATCTATAAAGAACCTTAACTGACATGACTAGTAAAAATTATTTTAGTTTTATGATAAAATTTTATGGCAGTTGTATTTAACACCGTATGTCTCTATAAAATAACTGTATCGATATACAAAAAATTACTTTGAAGATTTTTTATTGTCATATAATAATAATAACAATAATAACAATAATAATTATGATAATACTAATAATAATATTAAAATTAAAACTTGATAGTTTAGAGTATGACTATTTAAATTTATAAATATTCATGCTTCAAACTACCAAGTTTGCATTTCAATATTATTTGATGACTAAGGAGCAAGTAATAGGAGTCTATAGATATGAATAATAATAATGATGATGATAATAATAATAATAATAATAACAATAATAATAATAATAATGATATTCAACTAAGACGTTCCATGACAGTTGGTGAATAATTAAAAACAACGTCCAATGGTGGTAAGGTCATGTTTCGTATTTATTAAAAAACAAAACGACGTTTCGGCTGTTTAGACAATGTCCCGGCTCTCATCAGATACACAAATCTATGAGTAACAAAAATTCTTTACTATACTAGTTTTGGTAAAATACAATAATTGCAAATTAAGTTAAGTGTACAACATACCTCTGACTCTTACGAAAGGGATGTAAAATCGTAATATAGTCAGAGTTTCAAGTTTAGTTGCTTCTATACCCTGCACGTACACGAATGACATAGTACACGCACGTAATACAATCAAATGTGAATTGAAAGCAGTTCCTTGTGAGACGTACATGAACAGCTCATGTTTTTCTTATACTATAAATGAAAGGGATTCTCAAATCATGTATATCAAGTTGGTCCCCTTTCCTAATTGACTTAACAATAGCCTTATAACAATTTTTTAATGTCTCTGTATCTTGTTGTCTATTAATATAATAATATTAAAGTAATGTATATTTAACATTTCCAAAAGAGACGCTTTTTGTAATTTTGTTCTATTTCTAAAATCTTTGTTTTATTAAAATTGAAGCTGTGTATAAATTCAATGCTATGTTGTAATAGTACAGATATTTCTTTTTTTTTCTACGTCTCTTTTGTGTTCTGCCATTCTTAATTTTACAGCTCTCGATGTTTGACCGACGTAACAGCAGTTGCAATTCGCACATGGTATGTGATAAACGACATTATTTTATCGAGTGGCTTGGTTACATCTTTTCCAAGTGATATGATCAAATTTAATTTATTGTTTAAACTGTACACAAGACCAATTTGAAGCTCCTGACAGTAATATTTATTAGGAATGTGCAAATGGAGAATATATAGTAATGATAAGATTCGTTTATAATTATTATCATTTCTATTGCGATTGTCAATCATTTTTATGTTTTTTGAGGTATTTATTTTTTTATTTAAAAATTTATCAATAATTTTTGGAGGATAGTTGTTAGCTAGTTAAAATTAATTGATCAATTTTTAATTATCATTATGGAGTTAAGTGTCTGCTAATTTAATGGAAAAATCTACTAGTGTGTAAATGATACCGAGTGTATGTTGTATTAGATGGTGGGAGAAAAAATTCAAGTATCGGCCTGAGTGTGTGGGTTTTTGATACTAATAAGCTGGTACTATGTTATTTTGTTGAATGATAATTTCAAAATCTAAAAAACTAATGCTGTTGTAATCACATGTCCCAACAGTGAGTTGTAATTTAGGACAATAGCTATTAACAATTTTTTCAGTATAGTTGATATATTTAGTAGGCACACACATGAGGACATCATGCACATACCGTACATACAGTAGAACATCAAAACATAACTTGTTTAAGCATGAAATTTCAAGCAAACGCATTACGAGATCACATAACACCGGACTACAGGGACTGCCCATTGGAGAGCCAAAAGCTTATTTATAAAATTTGTTGGTGAAATAAAAAAAAGTCGAATTTAAAATTAAAGACACACCTGTGCAAAACTCATTGAGAGAAACAGTGATTTTACCATTTAAGAATTTCAAAAAATGTCTTACTGCATTTATGATTAAGGCCTCACTAGTATTAGTAAATAAACTAACTACATTTAGACTAATAAGAGTGTACCAGGTGAAATAAAAATATCTTTTAATTTATTCTTTAATTCATAACTATTTTTTATGTGTGATTTTGTCAGCGTAATATTATTAATCAAAAAATCAGAAAGAAATTTAGAAAAACAATAAGCTGGCGAATTCAGTTTCGAGACAATGATATGGATAGAAAAGTCTTTTTTTTTGTATTTTTATTACTCCGTAGCATTAAGATAAGTCTTTTTTATGAATATCTTTATCAAACTTATTTAATTCATTAACAATACCGTATTGATCCCTCTTGCTTAATAACACAGTACTAACCAATTGGTACCAAAAACCCACACACTTAGGCCGATACTTGAATTTACTCTCCCACCATCCAATACAATATAAAATGTGTATCATTTATACACTAGTATACTTTTTTATTAAATTAGCAGACACTTATTTTCATAATGATAATTTAAAGTTGATCAATAAATTTTTACTAGCTAAAAACTATCCTCAAAAATTTATTGATAAATTTTTAAATAAAGAATAAATACCTTAAAAACACGAAAATGATTGACAATCGCAAAAGAAATGATAATAATTATAAACTCATCATATCATTACTGTACATTCCTCACTTGTACATTCCTATTAACTATTGTAAGAAGCTTTACATTGGTCTTGTATACAGTTTAAACATAAAATTGAATTAGGTGTTTTTTAATATGTTTTAAAAATAGCCAAATCAACGTTTTGCATTATCCTATTTTTGAACAGCACATATTTAGTCAAAATGTTAATTAAGGAAATTGTAGTTCTAGTATAAACATTTTTTTTTTTATTGAGCAGTTATACCTACAGTGCTCTATCTCATACTGACACTTAATATCGAAAAACATTTTAAAATGGCTGAAAAAGCGTTTATTAGTTTAAATTGAAAGTAAGCACATTAAAACTAATACTCAGTTAGACATGATGACGGGAAAATATTGAAATTCAATTATGTTATTCAAATAACACTTTTTGCCTCGGCACCTATTAGATTGGTGCCTTACATGCAAGTCATAATGTTTTGCAAAAATTTAGCTGCTGGTTTTAAATTGCTATTTACTTTAATAAATAGCAAGCTTGTTTTAATAATTACAAGCTATAAATGTTACTTTCCAACTTTAAATAGTATGCAATGATTCCGAAAAATTCTTAACAATTTAGGAAGTCACAGATTGTAATATTTTTACTTTTAACAATTTATTATTATTGTTAAGACATGTCTTCTTGTTATGAAAAAATCGAATTGTTATATCTAAATACAAAAGCTTGAACCATATTTTTACGAACTCAAAAATTTGCAAACATCTATCATACTCGTAAGTCCAGAAATCGACTAAAAATTTACCATATGTTCACTATGATCGCAACCAATGCGTTATATCTCTTAGTCTATTAGTTATTCTTTTATTACACTCATACTACTATAGAAAAACTGAGAGAAAAAGAACTTTTTATGTTATATTTATTAGAAACTGCGATGTACGCCTATTGTGTAAGGTGTTTGAAGTCATCAAGTTGTCGTTATATAAGTTAATTGTGTCTTAACGATTCAAAGTTGTCAATATGTCATAACGCTGCTAAAATTATAAATATATGAAAGAAAATATAGATTTGTCATACTTACATACGAAAAAAATTAGATTGTTATTATTATTTAAATATGATTAAGCGAATGTTTTGGAATTTAATATTGAGTTTAAGAGAACTTATTGAGAGGTAGTGTCCATTACAAATAAACGTTATATTCAATAATGAAACAGTTTACTTTTAAATGATTTGTTGTGACTTTATAGATGCTGTAAGATAATATGATTAATTTGCTTGGCTCCTATTTATCAAAACTTTGTAAGTAGTCTTTTATATAAATGCAAAGAATCTAAGTACGCGTGTATAATTTTAAAATAGCAAAATGTTGCTGCGATCTAATACGCAGTTCTAATCTGGTGTTATGCAAGAATATTTTTCTGTTATTTTTTTAGTATTTTTTTGGCAGTTTTTTTTATACAAAATGATAATATATTGTAGTATCAAAGCAGAAAACGCTTAGATAAATAAATAGCTTTTTTATGACTTTTAGATTTAAACTAAATATTATTAACTCAATCATGTATCCATTAGTATAAAAAAAGTACACCCACATTTAAATGGTTGAGCAGTACATTAAAATACAGACCATAATAACCTTACATGTAATAAATTCTTGTTATCGTTTCTTAGACACACAGTTAAAGTAGTTGTATTAAATTTTAAAGTAAGTGTTAAATTCAATATTATATTTTTATTTATTCATCCATTGGTTTAAAAAGATACATGTGTTAGCAAAGTATGTAATTTTTTTATAACTACTTATGTTCTTGAAAGACTTCAAGTACATTAGATTTTATGTAATTGAGTTTGCATGCAATTTACTTTATATTTAGTACTGAAAGTATATTCGTATTATTTAAATTTTCTGGTATATACCAGACTACGGCAAAAGTATTCAAAACGTATGATGCATGCTAAAAATGTGCCAGAAAGTTTTTGTATATGTACACACACACTCGCGCGCAGACACACGCACATACTTATTGCGGGGACTAGAGGCGTGGGGCCACAACTTGGGGCGAGAAAGTACGAAGACGCCCGAAACAAGTAGTGGTGTTGGTGGCATGGTAAAGGGAAAAGGAAAGCAAGACAGGGGCCAGAGAGCAAGGACGGAAGTGGCATTCTGGGGACGAGTTCCCTTTGAAGCGGTTTCAATAACTCTGGACAGCTGGACGTTCGCTAACCATTGGTTTTTTTTTTAATTCCCTCGAGAAGCAAGGCAACCTTGACTTCAAGTCTTCCGCCTCTTCTTGAGTCTGTGACGCGACAACAATTACATTTCTTTTTTTTTTTTGGATTATAATTATTGAGTAGAAGAGATTAATCAGTCCAATAGGATGTATGAGGTGAGGAGATTGATGTCCATGTTAAATTGTTAGTACTTAGCACACAGGGCTAAGCTAAGGCGAAGTTAGTGTTGAGATCTGTTATATGTTTCTCTAAACTAACCGGAGCTTTGATTTATTTGTTTGTATGTAAAATTATATTTAATTTCTTTATTTTGGAGACCCACGTGAGAATAGGCATTCTATTATAATTAATGCTTTTATTTATACCGAAGAAGAGATAATTATTTTAGCATTAATTATGAATTTACATTTAATTTAAATCGTTAAGTTAGCATATGTTATTTGAAGTGATGAAACTTGAATATTCACTAGCGAGTTGTAAATTATAATACCAAGTCTTTAGTTAATATTCCATTTAGCCATTTTGTTTGGGTTTGAAATCGCTCGGGTTGCTAATTCTGTGAAGAAAAACATCTTAAAGTAGTTTTTATCTGAATTTAAATTAAGTGTTCAAAGATCTATAAATCCCTGCAATATGTTTATTTTTAATTATTGCTTTGTTGATTTTTCCTTTGGTAATTCCTTCTTATTCTAAGTAAATTTATTTATATCTCTTTGAGCAAAGATAAAATTCTTATAAGTGAAAAGTTACTTTTATTTTATAGAACTCTCGCTATCACCTATGGAGAGATAGGTTTAAATAATTAAGTACAATGAATTATTCTCTTTCTTACATTTATTCACTTTTATTTTAATAAGTAAGTTATATTTTCAATCACTGGATTTTTCACTTACATTGATTTCAATAATAAGCACAATTTTTAAATTTACAACCAAAAAGTTTCTACTTTATTTCAAAGGATGTAAATTTTTTCTAGATAAAGTGAATTTTGCGCTTGAATACAAAATTAATTATATTTTTAACTTTCAATTTTGCCAAATTTTATTTCAAAAGATTTTTAAATTTTCCCGCGAAAATTCTCGGAGATGTACACTTGCTTTAACTAGGACAGATGATTATTACAGCCATGGAGTGTTAGTCCTGAGCTCTATGCCTATCCTGAAAGATTTACGTAGGGATAGATTGTCCTCGGGGCCTTGGGTACTTGGGTACCTGAAGCAAAGCTCTAGTAATCTACTCAAGTACTTCGCCCAAGAAGCGCCGTCGCTACCCCTAGTATCTCTACTACATGGTCGCTCTCTCTTTCGGTTCGTGCTCGTCGCGGTTAGTACCGATGCAAAAGAGAGTTCCAGGTCTGGGTAGGCAGTGGATTTCCGCGCCCCAGGTTTGCTGGAGAAGGAACATATTTCCTTGCTTGTAAGCGCCTTTTATAGCTGAGCCGTAATCTACGCTATCTCTCTGCGTACTATCGATTATACATATTCGCTGATTATCCTTGCGCATGTCTTATTTAGCTTCTTGCGCGTACTTGAGAGCGCACATTATGTTCTTCACACCTACTATTTAAATTCCAACTTGGTGAATTTAATCTATTGTTATTAATTATTTTAACCAAAAGTTAAATAAATAAACGATTGTAAATAGTTTACATTATAAATTTTTAGGTGATAAAGAATTTCTCTTTGCAAGCTAAAAGTTTAATGAATTTATCAATTCGAAGTCTTTATATTTTTATATGATATTATTAGTTAAATATACATTGAATTTGTTTCATAATTATTTTGTATTATTTTTGTGCATGCAGTATATCCCTGGTTAATCGTCGCTGTTTCTTTAGAATGTTAGTACGTCTCCTACGAGAACAAACAAAAATCCAGGGAAAACGAGACACGAAGAGGCTTTATCCCCACGTGCTTAGCGTGCCAACCTTCTAACATGAGATGAGTGCCCATTGTATACAAATGTTAAATTAGATTTCAGTGTAATAATTAATACTTTATGCATGAGAGTCAATTAACTATTTACAACTTTAATATAAAAAAATTACGAGAAACTATTTGTTATACTAAATTATGACAATTTCCATACATATTACTTATGCAACTTATAAATTTTAACGCTCTTTTCTACAGAAAAACATAGGATTTGCTTTACTTTTTTCATAGCGCCTATTGAGTAAAAATAAGTAATTTTTCAAAATTTTATTATCTGTAATGATGAAAAAAAAATGTCATTTGGAATATTCCAAAGGCCAAAGGCAGTAGTGTATAACATAGTTGACTTCTCTGAGGTAGCGTACCTAGATACACCAGTTGACTTTTCTAAGGCAAAATACATATATCTACCCGCAGCGCGTTCTATAATGCTCAAAAACTAAGCTTAGTTACTCCCAAACACGCTAATCAACTTTCCCAAGGTAACACACTTATATCTTCTGGTAGCGACCCTGTGCTACCCAATGACTACATTCCGACACTCCTGGTATACGTTTTTAAAGTTGCGCACGTACATCTACCTGCAGTGCCCCCTGAGTTGCCGAAATACTAAACTTGGACGCCTAGACACATTAGTTACTGTCCCCGAAGTAGCGCACTTATATCTACCCACAGCACATCTTGTCTTGCCCAGCTTCTAAAGTTGAATACTCTTGGACACGCTATTTGACGTTTCTGAGGCAGCGCACTCATATGTACTATCAGCCCCCCTTGTGTTGCCCAACTACTGAATTTGGATACTCCCAAACACATCAGTCGTCATATCCAAGTTATTGCCCTTATATTTGCTCACAGAACCCATAGTGTTGCCCAACTATTAAACTTAAATTCTCCTGGACACGCCAGTTGACATCCCCAAGTGCACTCATGTCTACCCGTATCACCCCTTGTATTGCCCAGTTACTAAACTTGTGTATTCCTGGGTATACCAGTCGTTATCCCTGAAGTAGTGCACTCATATTTTCCAAATGACATTTTATTAAATAATATACAACAAAAATAAGTAAATCTTGAGTTCATGGTTTAAATAAAATAGTTACTTAATTTATTATAAACCATTACATGCAGGATCATACACATACAGGATCATACACATGCAGTCTAGTAAAATTAGTATTCGAAATAATGTTTCAAATTTTTTGTTGATAAAGTTTAAATATTAAATTTCTTTCAAGAGAAAAATAATTATATTAAAATGATAATTAAAAAATTTAGAAAAACTTATTTGAATATAAGTGGTGCAATAATATTTAAAAAATGCTTTAAGTTTTTCTAAAGAGTAAATAAAAAAATAAAATTGATCCAAATCTTGTAGGGTGAGTTAGTGAAACGTAAAAAAAATATAAGTTTATAAAGGGGACTAATTGAAACATGGAAAATTTTTATATTCTTAAGGAGGTGGTAAAGGGTACTAGGTTAAATGCAAAAAAGTATAAGTTTTCAGTGAGGGCTGATCAAAATCTAAAAAATTTCCTAGTCATTAAAGTACGGTGGTGAGGTAGGTCAGAGGGGAGCACTCGAATTTCAGAAAAATGTTTTTTCACGTAAAACATACAAAGAAAATATAAAAATTTTTAAAGTGATTGGTAAAAGAGTTGAAGGGAAACTCAAACAAATGACGATCTGGCAAAACACGTAAGACTACAGCAAATCCACCTTTTAATTAAGGGTATAAGTTTATTCCGTTGATCTTCTGGGGCAAATGAAAACAATTAGTTTAAGCAACTTTTCGTCGACTGGTGTGTCGACCTCTTCAGGCTTTATTAACAATAATAAATTATTGCGATGAATAATATAAACAAAAGATATATATAATGTAGAACTGACAAATAAATTACCTCAATTTAAACCGTGAAAGACAATTTATTTAACGTATTGAGCAAATGGCTCACATGCAAGTGAAACTGGCAAAAGCCTTAACACCGCAATGTACCCTGCTTTTATAACAAACACACACACACACAAACATATACAGGTTTCGCAGTGCGATGACCCGAGCCCTCAGTTCACATATCACATTATCAGTATACAATTCTAAGAACGTACATAGTCTTTAAAAACGGACAGAATTAAAGAAACTTCGATAAGTACGACTTAAATTATGAAAATCTTCTTTCTTATTTATATTATAAATGTTGGAGGTAATGTGTAACATTTCAGATTTCAAACGTTTACCATAATTCGGCTCTTTGTCTAATATTTTTATATTGTCCTACTCAAAATTATGGTTATTAGAAATTTGGTGTAAAGTAACTACCGATTCCAGTTTGTAGTTGTTTTGGTGTTCTCGTTTTCTCTCTTTTAAAGCTCTCTTCGTTTCACCTGTATATTTTGCTGAACAGTCACTGCATGAGATTTCATATACGACATTAGTATTATCCAAAGTATCAGTAGTATCTTTTCCCAACTATACAATATGATTCAATTTTTTGTTTATTCTCGGAATTACTTGTATATTGAATTTTTTTAAAAAACGTTGTATCTTATCAAAATTATTTGGAAAAAATGGTAAGCTTATAATGGTTGTATTTAAAGTTAATTGCTCTGGAATTTTCTCTGTAACATCATTATTGATCTTACAAAGTCTTTTCTTAATATGTTTATGAACAAAATGCTTAAGACAGCCATTCTCAAGCTGCATCTGTCTTACAATTTTCACGTTTTCATTATGGGATGAACTGTCAGAGTCTTATGGCCCTGTCTATTAAATTATAAATTATATTTTTCTTTTGTTGCCCAGTATGATTAGATTCCAAATGTAAGAGTTTATTTGTGGATGATTCTTTTTGGTACCAATTTGTGATAATTTTTTTGCATCGCTTTATTAAAGTTACATCTAAGAAATTAATTTGGTTCTCTTTTTCAATCTCATATGTAAATTTTAAATTTTTGTTATAACTATTAAAGATTTTAGTAACAAGGTCAATATATTTTTCTTTTATACAAGTGATTTAATCGTCAACGTATGAAAAATAGAAGAGCGGCTCAATACTATGTTTATTTTCTATAATATTCCAACATTCATTTACACAGTCTTCAAGAACTAAGTCCGCAAAAAAAGGAGAAATTGGCGACCCCATCGGGGTACCAAATATCTGTCGATAAAACTTTTTATTAAAGGTAAAATATGTATTTTCAAATAGAAACTTCGTTAAATATATAATATCAACAAACGGGATTCTTGACGCACGACAAATATAATCTTCACGTCTCTCAAGGCTTTTCAAAACCAAATCACACGATGCATTAGTGAACAATGAAGTAACGTCTAGGGACACCAACACATAATCGTCTGGTATCTTAAAAGATTTAGTTTTGTGTATAAGATCTTGACTATTGTTGATGTGGAATTTTGATTTTGGCATACATACTTTCAAGTCATTATATAATATCTTTGAAAGTAAGTAAGTTGGACTATTAGTTAATGAAATAATTGGTGTAAGAGGAATATCTTTTTTATGTATTTTCGGGAGTCCATATGCCTTGGCTAACTGCGTATCCGTTTGTGTAATTTGTGTATTATGAAACTTATATTTTAAAAATTCATGGTCATTGAGATATTTCAATTGTTCTTCTACCTTTTTGTGTAACACTTTTGTTGGATTATTCTTTATTTCTTCATATGTGTCAGTGTTAGCCAGAAGCATCATCATCTTGTCGATGTAATCGTGTCTATTCATGCATACCGAGGTATTGCCCTTGTCGGATTTTAGAAAAATTAAATGTTGATTCTTTTTTAAAAATTGTGTTGTTCGATTAATTTTTTCATTATAGACTGAATATTCATGATTTTGATATGTTTCATTTTTTATGCTAAAGTTAACTATTGAACGAACAGTTTGTCTTACTGTTTCTTTTAAGCTTTTATTTATTTTCGTGTTTTTTAAACCATATTCTAAATTCTTAAACATATCAATAACGTCTCCTTTTTTTACAATTGATGTTTTATTGAAACCTGGTCCAAGTAATACTATTTGGACAACGTCTTCAGGTATGATAGTTTGTGTTAAATTAATAAATTTATTTTGCCTGTTTTCAAATATTGGCTTCTGGGTTTCTATTTTTAAGTATAAATGCGCAAACTTATTTTTAAGTGTAAATTTGACATGATTTTTTATTTTAAAACATTTTTTGGCGTCACTTATGAAATATTGATGTAATTGTCTTTTATCAATTTTGTATTGTGTTAATTCGTTTTTTAGTGTATGTAATGCTGTCCTTAAATACTTTATGTGAATCGAAACATCTTTTATTTCAAATATTAATAATCGCATCCAAAGTTTTGTAACAAAATCGGAAGACAACTTTTTACACAAACTGCTTTTAAATGATAAGTTCACACTCAAACATACACAGGTTTCGCAGTGCGATGACCCGAGCCCTCAGTTCACATATCACATTATCAGTATACAATTCTAAGAACGTACATAGTCTTTAAAAATGGACAGAATTAAAAAAACTTCTATAAGTGTGACTTAAATTATGCGTGCGTGTGAGCCATTTGCTCGATACGTTAAATAAATTGTCTTTTACGGTTTCAATTGGGTTATATATTTGTCAGTTCTACATTATATGTATCTGTTGTTTATATAAGTCATTGTAATAATTTATTATTGTTAATAAAGCCTGAAGAGGTCGACACACCAGTTGACGAAACGTTACTTAAACTAATTGTTTTTATTTGCCCCAAAAGATCAACAAATTAAACTCATATATATAATATGGAGGGCGAGAAAGACTCAACTATTTTAATTAAAGGGGTCAAAAGGAGCTGTGAAACGTAGTGAGAGGGTAAAATTAGTTTTGTCCTTACAAATGTAAGTATATATATAAATCTTTCTTTATTACACAGTCATTTTTAGGTCCATGCCTACTATTTGCCCCGCAATGCTTCTTGCCGCCCCGTGCTTCCCTGCACTGCCTTACAAGCCCATCACAAAAAATTACGTCAAATTCTTCTTGTTTCTACATGTATAGAAAAAAAATGAGACAAAAGATGTCCTGCCCCGTGCTGCCCCACAGATATGTATGCCGATAATGAGAGATGTATGTCGTATTCTATTCTTGTTATGTTAGAGAAGTGGAGGGTTTGTGCGCGAAGGTCGTAGGGAGGTGGAGCATATATTATATGTGTATGTATGTGGAGGATATATGTGTGTATGTATCCTAACTGCACTGTGTGATGTTCTATAATGAGTTGTGTCATATCCTTAAATTTCGTTTACTTTTCATTAGACAATCGATTTTATAATTTTTCAACTACGTGTCATTGTATTGTACGTATTTCTTACATAAATCAGTTAGGTACTGAAATCAAAACCTCAGTCGTTTGTTATTTTACAAGTTAGTAAATACGATGTGTCTATTCCTTAATTGCAGCGGTCAGCGGGTGACAGAAAGCATTTGATGAGGACTGATTTCTTATTTTGCTGCTTTAACTAAACATAAAGGTTATTCGCTTGGAACGCAATTCCGAAGTTGCGCCCCCACTGGGCACTTTGAGAACGGTTAGTTGTGATTAGAAAAGGATAGTACTATGAATTGATTTCCATATGCTTGTAAAAAAGCGACATTTAAGGGTTGGCTACCTAGTGAATGGAGCCGGAAGCTCGATTTAATAATAATTACATTTTGAAATGACGACCAATCGTTCTCAAAGTCTCCAGTAGGGGCGCAATTTCGGAATTGCGCTTACAGACCAGACGACGGGGACGAAATAATATAAAAACGTGCATTTTCCGGGCGGTAGCAATGTTTCGATTGATTCTTATGTATTTTTTACCGTAGAATACATATATCGTTACCCGTACTTTGTAAAAGTTGTGCTTCATTTTTTAATTTAACAATTCGTAAAAAAAAAAATTATTTTTTTTACATTTTCCTCTATATCTCCTTTCCTGTGCATTTTTAGCATTATGCATGTATACAGTTTATTGTTCCTTACTTAATTATCTACAAAATGAAATCTGGTGCGATATTCCAAGTGCCATTGTTAACCTGCAAATTGCGTTGTTAGTTGAAAAAGTGCGTTTTTTTAAACATTTAATACCTCAACAATTCAAATACCTAGAAGCTTGAAATTCTTAGAAAATGTTGCTATTAGTAATATAAATAACTGCACTAAATTCCAAAACGAATGCTTTTTAACTTTTAGAGTTATTAACGATCAAAATTTTTTTCGAAGCTTAATTGCATAATGCCCCAAAGTTGCTGTGATCGTCTAATTTTGATCCAACTGGTCTCAAAAATTCAAAAAACTATTCAAATTCAATAGTCCATTTGAATTTTAAAAAAAAGTTGATTAGAACCTATTTTATAGCGATTTGTTTAACACTAGTAGTTTTAAACACACGTATATAACTATATTACTTTTGCAAAAATCAATATTGATGATTCTCGTTTGCATAACTTTGAAGCTGGTATTTTTTTATAAATTAAAAAAAAAAAAAAAAGTTGTCCTAGCATGCACGGGAGCCGAGATAATTTTTTGTTGTTGAAAAATTCGTGTGGACGTATTATACGTCGAACAGCGGTCAGGTTTGGAGGTATTTAAGTTCAATACTTGTACTTTCAATAAAAAAATATATTGCACCTGCAGGGCATCAAATAGTATAAAATAGCAATTGTTGAAGTTGACCGTGCGAGAGCCGAGCGCACCGGCCGACGTGTACTGCAGAGGTGGGGGGAGCGACTGCGGCGGCGGTGGTTCTCCGAGCGCAGCTCGGCGACAATAGAGCAAGTGGTTTCAAATCATTCATTCTCGTTAAAATATTGTTTTCTCAGCTTCCTCTCCACGTACAAAAATCCTTTTGGAATCGATTTGGGGTAGCTTGACGATATGTTATCGATGGTTATTACTATTTGTATGGACGATTAAGGTTTTCGTCTCAAATTTAAAGCTTATGTTTAACATTAATTAAGAAATTTTTTTTAATTATATCTTAAATAATGTAATGATGATAATATTATATGTTACACAATATTTACGTGTTCGAAGGATGTACATGATAAAGTCTATGGACGTAATGAAAGTATTGTTGTTGAAAAAATGTGTATAGCTTACAAAACTCACATGCTATTTAATCCATAAAATTATTATTTTCCACTGTGCGCACACTTATTTATTTCGAAGCAAAACGTTGTATAGCGCTAAACGAGAGGACACGAATTGTGTGACGTGATTCTCATTCGGACCAAGTAAACGCAAAAGCACCTACACGGTTGAGAACCGTTGATGAGAGAGCACGCAGCTCGCCTAATTTCAAAAAGGTTTAAGAATTATTTTCCTAAATTATAGTACACAGACGAGCAAAACATTGCTTTGAAATTTTTACATTACTTTGAATAATAATGTTTAAACCGTATTTAATGGCATTTTTTTAGTGCATTATATTTGCTTTGCATTAATCAACTGATAAAGACGAAAACCTTAATCGTCCATACAAATAGTAATAACCATCGATAAAATATCATCAAGCTACCCCAAATCGATTCCATGAGGATTTTTTTACGTGCAGAGGAAGCTGAGAAAACAATATTTTAACGAAGATGAATGATTTGAAACCACTTGCTGTCTTGTCGCCGAGCTGCGCTCGGAGAGCCACCGTCGCCGCAGTCGCTCCCCCCACCTCTGCAGCACACGTCGGCCGATGCGCTTGGCTCTCGCACGGTCAACTTCAACAATTGTTATTTTATACTATTTGATGCCCTGCAGGTGCAATATATTTTTTTATTGAAAGAACAAGTATTGAACTTAAATCCCTCCGAACCTGACCGCTGTTCGACGTATAATACGTCCACACGAATTTAAAAAAAAAAAAAATTATTTTGGCTCCCGTGCATGCTAGGACAACTTTTTTTTTTTTTTAAATATATAAAAAAATACCAGCTTCAAAGTTGTGCAAACGAGAATCATCAATATTGATTTTTGCAAAAGTAATATAGTTATATACGTGTGTTTAAAACTACTAGTGTTAAACAAATTGCTATAAAATAGGTTCTAATCAACTTTTTTTAAAAATTCAAACGGACTATTGAATTTGAATAGTTTTTTGAATTTTTTAAACCAGTTGGATCAAAATTAGACGATCACAGCAACTTTAGCGCATTATGCAATTAAGCTTCGAAAAAAATTTTGATCGTTAGTAACTCTAAAAGTTAAAAAGCGATCGTTTTGGAATTTAGTGCAGTTATTTATATTAGTAATAGCAACATTTTCTGAGAATTTCAAGCTCCTAGGTATTTTAATTGTTGAGGTATTGAATGTTTAAAAAAACGCACTTTTTCAACTTACAACGCAATTTGCAGGTTAACAATGGCACTTGGAATATCACACCAGATCTCATTTTGTAGATAATTAAGTAAGAAACAAAAAACTATATACATGCATAATGCTAAAAATGCACAGGAAAGGAGAAATAAAGGAAAATGTAAAAAAAAATCATTTTTTTTTCACGAATTGTTAAATTAAAAAATGAAGCACATTTTTTACAAAGTACGGGTAACGATAATTGTATTCTACGGTAAACAATACATAAGAATTAATCGAAACATTGCTACCGCCCGGAAAATACAGGCAAAAATCTCCGCCAACTGGTCTATTAAAGCGAATAGGTCCTAAATACTGAGGTTAGATTTCTTAGGCCCTGTTTGATCCATCGCTTAGCAGAAGTAACGAGTGCCTATTTTCTGTTTTATGTTCTCCGTAATCGCTCATTGATTTTCGGGAAACGGGAAGAATATTTGAGCAAAGTGCGTACTTAATTTCATCATGAAAACTGTCATACATACACAAGTATGCGCACATGCACACACGCGTGCGCGTGCGCGCGCGAACGCAGGCGCGTGCAGACAGACACACGCACGCACGCAAACACATACATATAATTTCCTGGAACATGGCTCTTTAGAGCAAATTTTAGATTTGTGGCTCTTATAATATACTCATTCTCTTTTCTCAGGCAGAATTCCATTTCTATGGATTAATTTATTGCTACAACATACTTCAACGAAAAAAAAACGTCATAACACATCAACATACACGTAGTGGGTATGCATTTACAAACAAGCTTACGTTGATTAAAAAAATTTTACTAACAAAAACGATTGTCTTATTTTTTAATCCAACTGCGTTTTAATTACCATTAACTGACGGGTATTCTACATAAAATGTTGCAAGTAGTCAGTTTGTAAGATCTGATTTGGTAATTAGTTTGCATTTGTGGTAATAAATCGATTATTCAAAAATTGCTGTTGGAAAGTTGTGTAGCAATATTTTAACACACACAGCTTAACAAACAAACGGTACTACAAAATATACTTATGAAACTGTATTTTAAGTCATCAAATTTAGAGAAATTAATATTATCAATTTTTTCAGGTTTTACTTCAGATATCTGATGATTTCCTAAAAGATTCTGTGAAAATTGTATCTAAGTTAAAGGAAAATTCAAACGCTCTAATTTTTACAGTTGGAAATACTGTTCATCAAAACTGTTGCAATGATGTCTTGAGTATGGACCATTTGAAACTTGATGCTTATATACATATTGGAAACGCTTGTTTTAGCTGTAACAATTATTTACCTACTTTCTACATCTTTCCAAAAGAAGATATTTGCATCGATGAGTTTTGCAGAACATTTGTGAATCATTTCGGTAATGAAACCGAGAATATTTTACTTTACTATGATGTGAAATATGCGCATGTTATTGGTGAGTTAAGTGTGCATTCATAATAGAAAATGTGATTTTTGAGTACTTAATATTTCTCATAGATTATTTCACAAAAATTAAATTTAATAATGTATGAAGTAAAATTTCTGAAACTGAAGTCTTAGAACTTTTCCCAACTTTTTGAAGTCCAAACAATCTGAAAACTGTTTTGGCTATCTTAATTTTTATTAACAAATGTTAGTGTTAATAAAAATACATGTCTAAAAAATATTAAAAAGTACTCTTACATCTTACCTTCCACATTACTGTTTATGGTTATAGGCTGACAACCATTTGTTTAAAGACTGATCTATATCATCCTTTATAAAAACTTAATTTTCGTTGATACACCTACTAATAATTTTTTTCTTTCCATACCTTTAGATTTTCCCACGCTGATTCAGAAAGCATTTAAAGCAAAGACCAACGTGCATCTGGAAATAAGTAAATCACTTGCGAGTTCACTCGCAGCTGCTGTACTAAGATCAAACATGACTCATGCTGATGCACGCTTGCCTATGCTGACTAGAAATAAAAAACTACTTTTTTCTTATGTACAAATAATAAAATGAACTTAAGAAACCAATAAATGCGAAAGTTTAGCTGGGAACAGCTACACTAAAAAATAAGATTAAACGCTAGAATAATTGAGGATTAAAACATTTAGACTAATATAAAATAAACTTATAGTTAAGTTGCAAAAACAAACACCTGCATACTAAATTGATTAGACCTACAGCGGGCAACAGCTGTATATGTATGAAGGTATTAACTACGGTAAATTAAGCAAAGCAATATTGTTGACCATTAATCCGATTTTAATCATCCATTTTTGCAGATGCATGATTTTCCGATCTACTCTCTTTAGTGGTTTCCTTATTTCGAAAACTATCTGCAATAGCCTAATTTTACAAACTCATTAATTTTACAACTTTTTTAATGTATAAAGGAAAACGGAAAAGCCAGCTATTGCCCTTTCCCTTCTTCCTAACTTAGCGTCGCGTCGTCGAAAGAGAGTCTGTATTGCTACCTTCAACATAGATAACGAAATTTCTGAATCATTAGGGCACGATGAATTGACTTTCTCTGTGATGACTGACAGTGAAAAATAAGTTGATATATATCTACGAAACCATCCAAATGATTTTTTCAATAATATAATTAATCAAAATTATCCTTTTATCTAATTATAATAACTCGCGATAGGCACAATCATATCATTATTTTCATATCATTATTACCTTTACTACAATACCTACTATTATAACGGTTATTATTAGTATTATTCTAATTATTATTATTGTGATCATCATTATTATTATTATTATTACTGTACCTACTATTATTACTATAAATATCATAGTAACGGCCACTGTTGCCATTATTTAATTATTAGTGCTAATCAATATATAGTCACACACTGTTTCTTTTTCCAAGCATTCAGTTAAAATGTTAAGTGATTTTCACCGTTCTTTTTGCAATAAATTTGATTGAAGAAACGAGCAGTGTATAGCATTAGTAAATATTGATAATGCTTAATCTTAATGTTAATGCTAAGTTACAAGGAAGAATCTGTAACATTTAAGTGCAAAAGAGAAAGGAAGGGCATAACTAACTGAATCACCTCCCCTTTCCTTGAAGCATGTAGAAGGGCTAGCCGGATATGAGAAGTGCCAATTTCCGAGTGGCTAAACTAGAGAAGCTCTAGCCAATTACATGTCGGCTATTGTTTTTTCTCAACACTTCCCCCAGCAAGCTTTTATGTATCATCTTCGAGCCAGCGCATGACCAAGGTCCGCTTCTCCTAGAGAAGGGCCTAAAGATCCCAAAGAAAAAGACAGTTAAGAGTCATTTCTCGAACGGTCGACTAAGTAGTTAGGATCTGCCTCTACTACCTCACACTTCTCCACGAGTGAGTTCTTATTTTTTCTGAAACGGTTGATTTGGTAGTTTAAGTCTGTCTCTGCTAAGATACGGTCCCCCACAAGTGTGATTCAATTTTGGCTTTAGACAGAAGTCCACCTCAAACACCTCATGCTTGTTCTTTGCGTGTACAATCTTAAAATTTAGAACAAAAGTAAGCGTGTTGAAGCATAATTAACTTTCTAGCTTTTTTCTTTCCAATGTGAATAAAACCTCTAGGGCATGCACCATTACTCGTGACGGTAGAGGTAGTCTCTAGATTGCGAAACAGAACACCCTCTATTTTCTACTATAGTGTATACTGCCGTTCCAGGTTGTAGTGATAAATTGTAGGTGCATCGTAAATGTGTGAACAGAATTGTTGAGTGTGCGCCGTTGGTCAGCACAGCAGTCACTCTAAACGGTTAAAAACTTTATCTCTTTCTCAAACGTACTTGTGCCCCTTCGCTGGAGTCGAAGAAGCTGACTACAACATTTAGTTCGAAGGCCTTGCTGCATACTTTTGATGATTTCTTAGCCCCACGTCCTACCTGTTCGCCCTGTGTGCATCCCGGGTTATTCAGTGCAATCTTAGATCCAAATAATGCGTTGCATCGACGTAACAGTGTACTCAGTATAGGAAAGAAAAGAAGTATCTCATTATTTTAACTACACCAACAAATTTATTCTTTTGGTTTCATATCAAAGATTTAACATAGAAAGAGCTACATTGTATCCTAATAATCCAATAGGGTATCTCAAGAAAATGGAATCAAGATTCTTCCAATAACATCACGCTTTAAATTCTAAAAAAAAAATTTCCTTAGAAACTGTTATTAAACTGTTATTGCATCTTACTCACATTAGCACTGATCGCAATTGTATGAAAAAAATTATTTTGAAATAGCTGAATACAAGTGGCATATATAACGTATGAAATTAACGAATAATTGGCTAATCTTAAGTATAAATCTGATTAAAGGTTTTATCTCAATTGAGAATAAAAAACAATTGCCCTATGACCAATGAAAGCAGAAATAATCTTTTTATAAGAATTCTGGACGCTGTATTTTACAACCAAAGAGGCTCAAATTTATAGGGATTACAACTGAACAGTTATTCTTTCGGTAAAATATAATTCACGTCTCAGTGCCACATATTGTTGCTCAATTAATGTTAACATCATGATTGATTTTGTCAGCAAAGTAGGAATAGCTGGTATCAGGTGTCTCTAGAACTGAACATAAGCGTTTCAAATCGCGCGTGCTTGAAAAAATATCGATATCTCGGGTTTCCGTAGTTGCACAAAAAGTTATGACTAACCGACGTAGGATAGCCCGGCTGGATAAAAAAAAATATGGCATTAGTTTGTGAAACAAAGTTTTTTTTATTTATACACCTTACCTATACTTTTCCATTATATTTTCGCTACTGTTTTTAATGAATTATAATGGTTTTCATCGCATCGTTAATTTCATTAAAGCTCATTCGTACACATTGTCCATTTTTGTTAACGAAGATAAAAATTAAATGCAATAATCTGTAGATACATGTCAGTTATTTCTGCCTACCGAAATTCATTTATTTATAATTCTTTCAAAAGGAAGCTTTTCTAGATAAATTAAAAAGTTCATTATTAACGTGTAATAGCTATATTATTGTTGTTATACTAACGAATAATTAAATGACATATTCAAAAAAATCATATTTTATTGGGAAAAACACAAAGAGATATTATATTTTATAGTTTATTAAAAAATACCTGTATTACAATATTTTTAAATGTTTTACTCGCTTAAATACAGGAGATACGCTTATTTCAATAGAGTCTGATGTTAATAAATCTTCTTCTTCTTTACTGTAATCTTTATACTCCGGAGCGATTAGAGACGAAAGATACCTAACTTCTTCTGTTAGCGTAGACGATGCGATTGTTGCAAGTTATGATACAGTATTTTTTAATCGTATTTCATACATTAGTTGGCACTAAACGAGTTTGAGCTTGTGTCCTATCCCTTCTGTATATTTGATGAACTTGGTATGCGCAAAACAAAAAAATCGACTCTTACGATAATTATGATAGTATTACAATAATTATGTTGCTATGACACGTATATCATGCATTTTTTAGTTAATGTAAAAAGGCTTATTTTTAAAAGAGTTATAAATGAATAAATTTTGGTAGGCACTTTTAACCGTAGTTCAAATAAATGCATATAAAAGAATCAAATATCTAAAAGAACCGAGAGAGTTATCGATTCAAAACTGATCGATAAAAGTAGTAGTGTAGATAATCTCTTAGATTTCGAACAAGGAGAATTTACGTCCAAGAGATTTTTCTCTCAAAGTACTTTTAGCTATTTTTTTATTTTTCAATTGACTGATTGTTGTACGTTTTCGCGACATAAATTTACTGAACAAAAAAACAAGTTATAGAATGATTACAATATAATCAGATACTTACTAATTTTTCAATCTATAAGAGTGCGTAAAGACTTAATTAAGCTAGTCACATCAATCACAGCATTTAATAGAATATATGAGAGGGTGTATGTAGTAATAGAAACTTGCATCCCCGTTTATAGAGTACTTCCGTGCTCACTTTAACTGTAGGTGCGCTTTTTGTGATCTGTAATGCTAACAGTAAGATACAATATTATTTTTATAAAAATAATTTCTTTTAGAGTTGTTGAAAAATTGGTTCCTTGGCATTATTTGCATAATAAAAAGCCTTCATTTCATCACGACATTAAATAAAAGTTGATTTCTAGTCATATTTATGCGTTACTGACACCGCTGTTAAACTGCCGTTTTAAAACAAGTTAATGGGCACTATCTAACCGTTACGAGTAATGCTGAGAGTAAGATGCAATACTAGTTTTCATTGGAATGTTTTTTCTCAACCAAATGCATAATATTATTGGAAAAACCCTTGTCTTATTTTTTCAGATGCCATATTGGATTTTTCTAATAAATCTTAGCTAGTTGTTCTCTTAATCTGTGGTTAGCAACCTAAAGAATATGTTGTTTGCTATAATTTTTTTTTTTGACTAATAATAAACGTACTTCATATAAATCCTAAAGATAAAATTAAACAATAGAGTGAAGTTAAAAAGAAAGAATACGTGGAAAGAAAAATTGATTTTACAAAGCTAAAAGTAAAAATCTTAAAACTAAGTGATGTGTATTTGACGTAGAAGGTGGCTAGTTGAATGGTAGGGTTCAATTATTGGGTTCATTTTCTGCTACTTTTGATCTTTTCTCGTAGATCAATAGTTTTGGCAAGGATTGACTTCGTTTCTGTAGTTTGTGTACAGCGTTGTCTTCTACATGTAATCACATGTCTGTGGTAAGTCATTAACTAAACTTGTTGTTGACATAATGGGTAAGTCAATTTTCGGTTCATTTTGTATTTTGTACTCCTTTTAATTGGTTCAGCGTATTTCGTGCGATATTCGAGTTCATCGTTCTGCAATGCTAGAATAGCGCTTAAAGGATCCATGTATTTTAAACATCCTTGGTATAATCTTCCCCGCCGATCTCTAACGGCATAACAATATTCTAGGGTGCCAAATTGAGAGAAATGATTTAAAAAATCTCTTTCCCTTTTCGTTTCTTCTATATCCCATGGCAGAAGACACATAAGTCTTTTTAGATCAATGTTTGGTGTATCATGGTCGTTTCTTGATGGTGTTGGTGAAGAGATCTTTTCTGCTTGACAAATAGTGGATTTCATCTTAAAAGGAGAAAGTGTTCCAACTTCTTCTCCTGTATTTAGTGTTTCATCAGTTACTTTAGTAAATGAATCACTATTATATTTGGTGGTTACAGTTCGATGTTCATAACTATGTAAATCCGTAAGTATGTGCATTTCCTTGATGTTTCCTTTATTTTCTAATTGTTCGATAACTTCATGTAAAGGTTGGTTTATGTTGACTCTAGTCTTTATTGTTATTTCATATTCGGTGTTTATTGTTCTACCTAGAAGAAAAATAGTTTTAAATGACTATTGATTTATAAGTCTATTTCCAGTTTTTGGGGTGGATGGCGTGGGAGTATCAAACTCCGTGTCTTCATTATAGGTCTAGCTTTCAATGATTTAGGTATTTTTTGTTTTTCTTCAATTTGAATATACAGTTCAGTTGGTTTGTGTTCATTTGGTTCTTGTTTTATGGTTACTCGGGGTTCTGCATTCAGTGGGTTGATGGTACGTTTAATAAATTTTTTGAGACACTACGTTTCATAATCTTCTCAAAACAGCTTCTTGCTTTGCTGATGAGTATTGCTATTATAACCATAATAATAATAGCTTCAATGACATTTCGTATTAAAGAAAAAAAAGAAGTTTGCTTTTCCTCCAACTTTCGGGCCCGTATTTTCTGCATTTGATTTATTATATTTTGTACATTTAATTCTTCATCTGTTCATGCTTGTTCATTGAAGTTTAATTCTCGAATCAATTTTATAGCGTCATGGAAGTCATCAGTGTCTTTTAAGGATTCATGTAGTACTGTTAAGTTTAAGTTCACTTCTACCTGATAGGTATATTGTATTTGACTGATAATCTTATGTTCACTGGTTAAGGTTAATCTGTAAGTTTTTTCCGTACATCCATCATTCATTCGTAAAAGACCTATACCTTTTACTCTTTCTTGTTGATCTATTTTATTAGGACAGATAATGTTCAATTGTTCTTCATTGGGTGTTGAGAATAACCATGAACTAGCAGCTGGTAAATAAATCCATTGTCTTTCGGTTTTTGGCGTAAACATAATTTCACAGTATTTAAATACTTCTGGTCCAGGTCGTAATAACATAAGAATTTCACATTCGTTCATAGAATAGGGTTCCTTCAGCGGATCCATTGCCGAGCATATATAACCATGTACCGTCTTATCACATTGGTTAAATGTAACTTCGTTCAGTCGTAAATACGAATTATGGTCTGCTGCTACTGCTAAGTAAGGGTATGACAGTTTTATGTAGGCAGATCCATTTTGTCCAGATTGGGGTATCATGACTGGATGTAGTCTATAAAGTTTGTAAGGGGTTCGATCTACGAGTGGCAAATGTAATATTACCATGGTTCTATTTTCTTGATGTACAACATCTAATTTGCTTAGGGTACTTATTTCATCAGCAAAAAGATTTTCTATTGGTGCTACAAATTCTAGATTTCCCGCAAGGTTCTTTACATCCCGGGCTACTGTTCTAAATATATTTGGAGAAAATAGCTTTGGATGTGCTTGACCTCTTTGTAAATCATGCAAGATGTCAATCAGATCTTCATGGGAACGAATAATGTGATGTAGGGTAGCCTCAAATCTTCTAAGGTATGCTGACAAATGAATTAGATATCTGTCAAGAGTAAAATCCTGTCCTGAAGTCAATATATCAGCAACTTGTTTTAAAATATGCTCATGGCGTTTCGTGGTATTGTATAGTTCTTTGAATGCAGTTGCAAAAATTACGGCTATTTTGCTCATACAATTTAATATATTCTTTTTGATTGGTATCCAAATCGTTGATGTTGGAGTTTATAACGTTAATATCATCTTCTGTGACTAAGCCGTAAAGTCCTTTAGCAATGCTCCCAATAATTCCAAAAGGTGTCAGTCTTTTTTCTCGTATGCTGGGGGGTGAAATAATGTTATCTCCCACATAGATTCCCACAGTATCTATTATGTTCAATGGTGTTGCTTTGAGGTTTGTCAATCGCTTTATTTTTAAATTCAAGAGGACCATTTTCATATAGCGAGTGCAATTAGAATAACCTAACTGTACAGTACAATATCGAAAAGTTTCGTTTAATCCTTGAGTAGGTGTTTGTTCCAATATGAATTTATTAACATCCAGCCATATCACAATCTTCCAATGGGCTTTTTTCATTTGTGTTATACTTATTCGTTCGTAGTATATTCCAGGGTTTGTTTCAAGTGGTTCTATACTATAGTTGCCATGATTAGCATAGTTTAAATCTGCGCAACCTTCAAACGCTATTGTCATTAAGATGGCCAATATAATCTGCATCGGTGTGTGTGTGTGTTTTTTTTTTCTCTGGAAGACAAGTAGAATATGTTTCTTACAAGATATTATTATCAGAGAACTAGTTTTAATTTATCTGTATGTTTGCGTATGGTTTCACCATTGGTTTTTTCAAGTAACACATTATTTCTCTCTAAAACTGTTCTAACCTTTAGAGGTTTATTATAAAAGCGATCAAATTCATGGGATTTTACTTCTTTCTTCACCTAAACGAAATCTCTTAGTTTAACATTTAGAGGCTTTAATTTTTTATCATATCTTGTTTTTGCTCGTACTTTCATCTTTATTTGTTGATTTTCTGCCGCAATTTGCATTTCTTGAAGTCGCCTTATAAGATCTTGTAAATATTATGGGTATGATCGTAATCTTTTATCTTTAGGTATTTTCAAGGGCAACCTTGCTACTCTCCCAAATACTAGTTCATAAAGCGTAAAATTTGTAGCTGCATGTACACTCGTGTTATACGTGAAAGCTGCAAATTTTGCTAAGTTATCCCAGTCATCATATGCTTCAGAGTAAGTTCGTATAAAGTCAGATAGGGCAGCATGACTTCGCTCTTGTAATCCGTTTGTTTGAGGGTGGTATGCCGATGTAGTTAGATGATTGGTTTTGAGGGTTCTCATGAGTTGTTTCAATAAATTAGACATGAATGTAGCAGGTTATAAATGTAGACAGATGTTGTACGAGTGCATCGGCAAGAGTGCTTGATCTTAGGTCTGGTACAGGGACTGATATGATATATTTCGTCAAATTACACTGTATGGTCACCAAATAGCAATTACCGTTTTGTGTTATTCTTAATTTACCAACTGTATCGATGGAAACCTAATCAAAAGCTTCAATAGGTGTATCTGTAAGTACCAAGGGTTCTCTTGTTTTTAGTCGTTCAATTTTTTTCTCTTGACACTTGCTGCATTTACATACATAATCGAGAATATCATTTCTCATTCAGGGCCAATAAAACCGTTTTCTTATTTTCCGGTAAATTTGGTTTATTCCCTTATGTCCTCCAACAGGGCTATCATGTAATGTTTGTATTATTTCATTACGTTCTTGGATTTTCGGAAAATCAACCTTACCGTAACAGACAGTAATTTGTATGGGTGTTTTACCCAAAATTGTTAATAACATTTCTGTTATCAATCCAGGTTCTAATTTGTCTGTAAGATTTTCCCTTCTTAAAATTTGGAAGGTTTTAAAATTTCGTCTCAACAAAATTTTTTTAAGCGATTTAAAAGCTTTTGTAAGACTTTCTGAAGATACTAAGCCGGTTGACGTTTCATTAATAACGATTCACAGTTTATTATGTCCTCCATAAGGTGTTATAAAAATTTGGCCAACTCTTGGTTTCTTCGATTTCAAATAGCTAAAGTTTTAGTTAAAACTTCTTCGTCTTACTTGCTATGGGGCTGGTACTTGCTGACTTCATGTGTTTAGGCTTCATGGCTCGCTTCGGTTGTCACTTGACTCTTCCCAGAGCCACGAAGTACACAGTCAGCTTTGTTAGGTGACGACTCTCGTTGAGTATGACTCTGTAAAGAGTCTTAAAATTTTATCATTGGGAATGAAATATAACAGGGTAAAATAGAAAAAAAAAAAAATTTATTAATTTACGCAAGTCGTCACCTAACACTCATTTAACCGATAATTTTACCATTTTCGTACATAATTTCCAAGTAGCCACTGTCTAGTGGTTTTTTTTTTTTTGACTTACTTAAAAAAAAAGAAACAAAATTGAAAATATCTGGTGTGGTGTAAGAACGAAGAGACTAGCATGGAACAGAGAGTGCAGTGCGGTCGCGAGGAGATGTGGAAGGATTTAATGAGACATTTGCTTTCGTTTCTTATTTTCTTAAGATCAGCAATCCGAAATCGTTTATTTACTCTGTAGTGTAGAACGCTCCCATAAAAATGTAATTTCAAAGAACAGATTTCATAAATGTTTGGACCTAGAAAATCTCAGTTAACCTAAAAGATTTTGTGTACTAAGTTATTGATAAAATGACTGTACACATTTTACCATACATTTACATACGTCATAACCACCATAAATCTCTCTTTCATTTTCTTATAACTATTTACTGAAAAATAATTACATGAAAAAGTTATAATACACTACTCATAATTAACTAATTATTACTCTAGCAAGATTAAACAAAACTTAATAGAATGAGATAGTATACTTTTATAGTAATCACTTAAATAACAATAAATATGTATGTGATTATATATATGCAGAGAATTATATGTATTAGGGAGGAGATAGTTATGCGGACAAGCGTTATGTGGACATCCGCACAATAATGCTGTTATTAACATATGCTATCTTTAAAAAATGATGGGTTCCGTAACGAAGCCTGTTTATTCATCGTGTGATTGGCTAAGACTAATTAAGTGCAGATGGATTTGAAAATGAGATTTTGAAAAATCAGTGAAAAGTCATTTAAATTTGTAAGTTGATGATATTACAATATTACGTGTTACGACAAAGATATCATTATTGTACTTTTCTTCAAAAATACAGAAAATAAATTTTTAATTAAATTTGGGGCTCCCCCTTAATTATTTGTTATTCTGTGCTGTTTATTAGGTAATAACAAATGTATTTACATTGAAAACATATTTGTACAATACAAGACAGTTCCTGCATACTTTTGATTCTATTCTTTACCCACTTTCAAAGATTTACTTATTTTTAAAAATATCTGTTCCCCTTGATCAAATTTTGATGAGAATCAGTAAGCAGTCTTCAAGTAATTTTACTGCTTATAGCTTAATACACATGATTTTTTATTCTTTAAAGAAGAAGACTACTTTTTATTATATTTCATCATATTTTTTTGGATATAAACGCTTACAAAACTTTCTTATGATTATGTATACATCTTACCGCACAGTGAATATTAATCAAATCATTTGACTGGTTCTGTTGGTTGACTCATAACAATAAGCCTCCCTCACATAGCAATAGTTTCGTGGTTTGTATTATTCTAATATTAAGGGGTATTTAAATTTATGTATGTATAAGTACCATGTCATTCAAACACAAATTAAAAGTTTAACATTCTTACGTAGCTTATCACCATGTTGAGATCAGACTTGTTTAGGGTATGGTATTCACCATTTTTTTTCAGTATCATTCTTGGGTCTGCTAGAATTCGACGCCTGAGCTTTATTTGTTTTTTTAATTAAATAAAAAGTTTTTATTTAAATAATGTGGGTTAAACTAGTTCCTATATTTTTTACTAAAACAATTAAACAGAATTTATTATTTAAATCACAATTAATTTCGATCACTCTAACAAGGTTCAGTATTAAATATATTACTAACAAATAACTTACATCTATCACTTATTGTTGTTACTACTGCTTTGGTTCTCCTTAATTCTTCGTACAGTATTTTTTCAGTGCTCTCTTAAACTACACTTATGAATTCGTGACTGGAAAGAGGTTGCGGTTTTAGTTTTCAATGCTATTACTGGAACAAGTTTGAATAGGCCTCCTTCGCTATACTTCGCTCTTCAGCATAGTCCGAGACTATCAACGTCCGTAAAATACACCTGAGTTTCCTCGGCCAACACGTTTTGCTTTACATTGTAACACGTTAGCCGGGGATTGCAACTAACGTGTGTGTATACTTAAAACTTTACCGTTCATACTTTGATTTATGGTATGCCATGCAACTTTTCTGTTAAAGTGGATTGGGAAAGGACTGGGTACAACCAGTATTGTGCAGCATCGTTTGCACCAACAGGTAGTGCTATACAGCAATCGCAATTGAATAGCCTTTTCCTTTATTTAGGAGCACTTACTAATCGAACACTGAGGCACCACTCTGTCACAGCTGCACTCAGCGCTGCTCAAGACGAGACACGTCTACAAGACACACTTGACTATTAACTGCTTATTTATTAATGTTTATATCGGTCATTGAGATTACACTTACGGTACGACACACTATAACGGCGACGATTCCTGTGTTGTGGCTTGCTGTTGCCACTAATTAGTGTATCGTGGTGTCATTCACCTGGTAACTAGCGATAGGGGACTCGGGCTGACTCCATATGGCATATGGAAAGGGTAATTAGGAACGACTACTTTCATGCACGCAATACACAACACCAACACTATATACGTTTACCTACCAGGCCACTGCTTCAGTGGAGTACTTGGTGATGCTCCTGGCGTTCTACGAGCGTCGAGGGCACCGAGGAACCTGGGTAACCGTGTGAGGGCTGGCTCGTGTATGTGTGTGTGTGTGTGTGTGTGTGTGTGTGTGGCACTGAGGTATCGGCTTCGCATTGTTACGGCAATTCGGCAGGCGAGAGTCTGCTAATGCCGTGCCGTGCTGCTCCGGTGCTAGCTTCGCAACGAGCTTAAGCGTCTGTCCTTGTCTCGCCGCGCAAGCGCACCGTATTCTATGCGGCCCAGCACGCACTATCAGCCAACAGAGCACCACGCATTGGCTACCCTCACTACATTCCTGCTCCCAGAACACCAACACACCGATAGCTGCCATTCACAGATTCATTTCTTTAGTAATGCACACACACATCTCCAAGGTACGGGTATAGGGCGAACAGAAAGAGAGTCAGACCAAGCTCTATAGTTACTCTTAATGCTACGGCATACGGGCCTGATACTGGAATTTCGTACGCTACAGCAAGCCACATGCAGGAGAAAAAGAGCTACCTATGAGACTATCACCATTTATTGTCGGTGACAAGGATTCCGTGACGTGTTTGGATGTATATCCAATTTGCCACGTCACAAATTTCTTCTCACAAACCCTACATCCACCTTAAGCAGTTCAAGTTAATCTGCAGGTGTAGAACCTAATGCTGGAAACTATAAAAACTTGACAAAAGTGTACGCTGGTGTCAGTGTGTAAAGCGTAGTTGTTTGAGTAGTGTTATGTATCGTCTTCTTCTTCCAGATCTTCGCAGGATATTACTGTTTGGCACTATGTAGCCTTGTTCTGTGTAACTGTAAAATATGTCACGCTGTTGTAGTGTTGTTTGAAATGTGTGTTATTACAACCAATATCCCTACCGGCTCGTGGTGTGCACCAAACAATTACAGAAAGTAATTACATTTAATAATAAAAATTACAGGTTATCTATAGCTTGGAGATTTCCAAATTTTTGTATTCAAAGATTTTTCTGACCTGTATAAAGTACAAATGTTGTGTTGATTTGTGTCGCATTACAACAATACAACAACAACAAAACTGTTTACTATGATTATTAGAACATCAAATTGTAATATTTATGGTAATGAAAGTTATTAAAGAAACAACAACAAAAATTTACTCGCGTAGTCAAAGTAAAGAGCTGTATTCGAAAAATTTATTCCCTAAATCTTATTGTGACAACCGTTTTACCTTTACCTCGAGCCCCAGCTTAGTGGTGTATAACATTGTTCTTTCTTACCATGCCACACAGCCTCCCCGTGCCCAAACTCAGCCAATACCTTGGCTGTTAAACGTCAGCAAACGGTTACACTTTACCAGACCGTAGCCAGAGCTCGGTGCTATGCAGCTGGCAGCCATTGTTAAATAGTAGAACTGTGTTTGTATTGACTGTATGTAAGTGAAAGAATTCGACCAGTAACTACCATCAGTTTCAGTAAAAAAAAAACGTATAATTTATTGTAATTAGCCACTCTAGTTTTAGCTATAAAGGTTTCAATTCAATTTTATTAAGCACGTAGCATATATGAGGTAAATAATAAACTAAAAAAACAAAATTATTGGGGGCGGTAGGGGTATCGCTTGCCTGCTTGGCTAGAAGCTCCCGCTGGTCTTCGCGCCAAGATTTCTGGCATTTCGAGCAATGCACCAGAGTAACGTTCTTGGTACCGCACCGATGGCAGAACTTCCACATCCTGGCCCAGTGACAGTGCGCATACTTATGTCCCGACCCACCGCATCCTCAGCATTCAGAGTCATAGGCTGGTTCTGGTGTTGATGGCCGCTCTTCCATCGGGACTGGAGAGGGATTTTGGGTGCTTCCAACTAGTGGGAGTAGAATGTTGTCGGGCCACGTCACGGTCATCGACATAAGTGCTGGGAAAGGGATTTGAGCGTCTTGACCATGGACGGTTAGCGCTTCACCACCCATGCCCCGTTGAGCAGGCCCTGCGTGGACCATCTCCTCCACCCCTGGATCGCCCACCTCGCCCTCGCCCTCGTCCCTGCCTTGATGTTCAGGCGATGGTCTGGTTGCCTCCTCCATCACCAGATCCCGTACTGACCCTGGCTGCTCCCTGATGGTGCTGAGGGAAAGCAGGAACGTCGGATTAGGATGGCTTGGTTGCACTATCCACTCCCCGGGATCGCAGTCGTCTTCCTCAGTCGCTTGTACCAAAGACGTAGGGTTATTGGGTTATCGGTCGTTGCTGTCTTTGCTGCCTTTCCCACCTTAGACGCTGCCTGTCCCTCACCTCGTCCAGATCTAGGAGCGGGGTCACTTCCCAGGGTGTGTGCATTCTTTCCATCTGCTTTCCGAAGAGGTCGCAATTCCACGTACTTCGTGAAAAGATCTTGAAAAACTAAGACGCATCGGTTTCTGATTTTAGATGGTGGTTTTGGCCCGAGTACGTCAGCGGCCACCACCATCCAGGGCTGCTCGATGTTCCTTTCCTTTATCAGGCCTGCTGGAGCCTGCTGCAAAACCTTATTCTTCTGGCATTCCTGACATGCCCTAACATATTTTACGACATCATGTTAACATCCCGGCCAAAAGTGGTACATAATTAATCGCGAATAGGTCTTGTCGACTCCCAGATGTGCAGCCTAAAGCTCTGCATAAGCTTCCTGTAGTGCTGCACATCTTACTTCTTTTGGAAGGACAATTTTCCATGCATCGAGATCTGGCATCACGTCTATTAAGGTATTCGGTTTGTGGTACCATAATTTGCCTTCAGAAATCTTCCAGTTACGGAATTTGTGAGGAGTCCGTATTACTGACTTTAGATGCCTCTTGTTCCAAGAATCTTCCGTAGGGGTAGCTGAGACAACCTTTCCCAATGCCGCTACTTGGCCTTCGTATGCTTGCGACAAAGCGTCTGAAACTTGATGCAACTTTCCCTTCCTATGAACGAATTTCACATCATATGCCTGCAACGCGGTATTTTATCAGGCTAGCCTACCTACTGGATCCTTGAGTTTGTTTAACCATAAAAGGCTACTATGGTCAGTCATCACTGTTAAACTTTCTCCCTGTAAATATCCTCTGAGGCGGTCTACCGACCAAAGTACTGCTAGGCATTCTTTTTCCGTTACCATATAACTTAGCTCGGCTTTACTTAGGGTCCTGCTTACTTAGCAAATAGGATGTTCTTCTCCGTCAAACTCCTGAGTAAGTACACCTGCGACTGCATAATCACTAGCATCAGTTTGTAATACGAACGGTTTTGAAAAATTAAGCCTTGCAAGTACCAGAGCTTCAGTTAAAGCCTGTTTTAACTTCTCGAACGCCTTTTCCTGATCGAGGGTCCATTCCTATCTGACATCCTTAGACATAAGTTTCGTTAGGGGTGTTTTAAGTTCAGCTAGTCTGTTGATGAAGCGCGCATACCAGTCCACCATACCAATAATCCGCTTGAGTTGCTTTAAGTTTACCGGGGCTGAGTATTCAACGATTGGTTTGAGCTTATCTGTGTCAACCCGTAATCCATACTTATCGACTTTATATCCCAGGAACTTTACCTCGGCACATCAAAACTCCGATTTTCCACGATTTATAACTAGGTTGGCTTCGTTAAGAGCATTCAGAACAATTTTAAGCCATTTCTTATGCTCATGGAAGTTTTTCGTCACGATTATGATATCGTCCATGTTTGCATAGACATAGGGCTCCCATTCTGGTTCTATTATTTTGTCCATGATTGCATAAAAGGTGGCCGGTGCATTCGTAAGGCCATAAGGCATCCGTATATACTGATAGAGACCTTGACTTGGCACCGCAAAGGCTGTCAGCTCCTTGCTGTCATCGTCCAACAGTATCTGGTGATAGGCTTTGCTAAGGTCGATCTTTGAAATCACTTTCGCCTTGCGAAGCTTGTCGAGGATATTATCTATCAGGCGCATCGGGTATGCATTCTTCTTGGTGACCTCATTTAACTTCCTGTAGTCGATGCAAAATCGAAATTTTCCGTTAGCTTTCGGGGCCAGTAACGGACAGCTGCACCAAGTGCTTTCTGACTCCTCGATGATATTTTCCTGTTTAAGTCTCTCAATCTCATCATATGCTACCTGCAACACCTTAGGTGCATAACTACGTGGTCTTTGTTTGATTGGTGCTTGATCTTGTACGTCTATTCGATGTTTGGCTACGGTCGTGACGCCTAGCTTTGCGGGACGTGGTAGTATGTGCTCATTCAAGAGTTGGGCCAATTTGTCGAATTCCTTAGGAACAGGGAATGTAGTCCTTCAACCGCTGCTGCGGCTGAGAGACAAGTGGTGTCTCCCACTATTCGATAGAATTTTTCCCATGTCAATTGATCTTGACTCCAGGAGTCCGTGCCGTAATCAATTTGAAATTTGAATTGACGTAAAAAATCTATACCCAGGATTGCTTCATATTTCAAGCCATCCGCCAATCCAAACTCGATTGAGTACTTTATACACCCTATTTCTAGGTTAACTTTAATGGTGCCTTGTAGAGAAATGGGCATACCGTTTGCTACTGTGACCGTAGACTGGCATGGATTAAATTTCTCCAATCTTCTCGAAAAATTAATTCCTAAATAACAATGCGCCGCCCCACTATCGATCAACGTGGATACCCTTGTCCCGTTAATACTGAAGTTGAAGAAGTGCCTTGGTTCGCTGTTCAATAATAAAATTTCTAGTAGTCCGTCAGCATCTGTAAGTTCCCACGGACTTATTTTGTTGCCAACTAACCTACCCTTTTCGTTTGGTGCTGTGCTGTTATTTTCTGATAACTGCCGCCCCGAATGCCTGCTTCACAATATGGAGAATATTCCGTCACCACATATTCCTAAGCCTATCGTATGCATCCTTTTTACCGTTGCGCCGACACATTTCTCTAAATTAAAAATACCTGCAAAAATTTTATCAATTCGCTCCTTCCTAACGGAGACTGCATCCTGTGCTCTCCTTAGGAACCTTTTTTCCATCGAGTTGTCCAACGTGCACCCCCAAAGTATGTGTAGAAGGATCCACCATAAGTTTCCTATGACCGGCATGCACTTAACGCATACTATAAAAAACTTATTAACTAGCACCGACTCCTAACGCGTCCCCTCCAGAAATTTATTCGGCCTCGGAGCATCACAATTCCTACATTTTACACGCTTGTTATCGATCTTCCCACACTTTTAGCAGTATATGGCTTCAAGGCAATCTCTGCGCCAATGTCCCGTTTGCTTGCAGATGAAGCACGCGCTCGTTTTTTCGCCCTTTTGACCCTCCCTACTGAAGGTGTTTTCTTTGAGACTCCGTTCTGCCGCTGGGTTTACCTGTGCATTAACTTGGTTCGACTGATCGTTTTTACTACCCATGGCAGATGATCCCACACTTTTTATTGCACTTAGTGCGCTACTTGTATCCACTAACGATTCCACTACTGCTACTTTTCGGTTGGATCCTTGTCGGTGAGGTTAGTAGGCGGCAAAGGGGAAGAGAGATTCTTTGGGTCCAGGAGGGGGTCGATAGTCCTTGTCCTGACTCCTAATTAACTCCACCTCCCTTCCCAACACAAGGAAATCTGTGAAGTTCCGTATGTGAGCCTTATTTATTCGACCTCGGTAACTCGGGTGCAGGTTTCTATATGCCCGGTTGACTTGTTGCTCCATGCTGAACGAAGGTTTTACTTGGTCCATGAGATTTCTGATTTTCGACTGGTAGGCCGCCACGTCCTCATTTGGTTCTTGCGTGCGCCTATCAATTTCTCTTAACAGTTGTTCCTGCAACTCTATAATTCCGAATTGTAATCGGAAGGCATTTGCCATATCCCAGATCGATCTCCGCAGAAATTTTTCCCTACGGAACCAGTGGTTTGCTTCAACGTCTAATACCGCTGGCAAGGGTCTCACGAGATCTTCTATTGTCAATCCATACGTCAAAATGCACTCGCACAGTTTTGTTATGAATCCTTCCGGATCTTCCCTACTTGTGTTTCGAAACTCTATCCCCCATTTGTGAAATATATCCACAGTCTGCAGCTCTCGCTGAAAATCTGTATTACCTCGTTGCCTGTTCACTTGTAGTATATTGTCTATTTGATGCAAATCTGGCTGCCTGTACACCTGTTGATTTTTTTCATAATCTGAAGAGTTTCTCCTTAAGGTGTCATAAGTATGTACGGAAGGTGGTTGAGGTATCCCTTCCGAGGAGTAGTTTTCTACACCTTGTCCTCATTCATCCACACCCTCTAGGTGGATGGACGGCAACAAGAGACTTGGATTCATCCCATATTCCCCTCGAGTGGTGTTGTGCGGATCATTTTGGAACGTGTTCGGCTGAAGGGACAGTTGATGAGTTCTCTGTAATTGGTGAATTGTTGATTGGGCTTGTGGATGCAATCTGCTTCTAATTCGATTCTCTCGTTCCATTTCTTCCAAATACATCACGTCTCTATATCTTTCTGAACCGTCATGACCCCCTATTCCTACTTCTTCTTCAGTGAAGTTACTTCCCCTTAATCTCCCCTCTCCTAACAACTGACTCCGCAACTCCTGGTCATTTCGTTATATCTGTGCCCTTCTGATTTGAGAATCCTCCGTGAGTAACTCTTGCGGGTTGGCATTGTGCGCGCTATTTAGATTGAATGCGCCGTGTGCCGGCACTTGTTCCACTCGTGGTTCATCCGATAATTTCAGCAGCGATAATTGTTCTTGTAGATTTCTTTCAACCTGTTGCCTAACTACATCTTCATAGGTACTCCTGTATGTATTCAAATTTCCCATTTCTTCCCGTTCGTCAGTCGAACTCAATTGAAACATCGCCCGACGCCTATCCCTAGCATCTATTTGCGGTAAGGGTGGGCGGGGAAATTCTAGCCTACCTGTTGGATATAGTTGATCCTCTAAATAAGACCATCTAGTCGTTGGGCTGTTGTAATATCGTCTTAATTGATATCTTATTAGACCATCCCTTACCTCTTCAGGTGGTCGTAGGTACACTAGATTAATGTTTTTCAAATACTGTCTTACATGTTCTTCTGGTAGTGCCTCAACTGTTCGCCTAATGACCTGCCCTTTGAGTCCTTGCATGGACTTTGTGTTAAGTTGACCTATTGCTAAATTATTTTAAACTTTTTTCCGTTTTATCTAAGTTTTTATTACTGAATCACTCCAGTAGTATTCTAGAATATTACCATAGCAAATTTGTATTGCAAAACTTTTTTTTTTATTTACTTTAAACCAAGCTGCCAAAGCTGTTTCTGAGTTTTCTATAGCTTTAAACATCTTGTTTTCTTTGAATCCTACTTCTTAATTACTTGCAACATGAATTTGTACGTTAAGTACCGAATGGCTTTATCCACAAAAAGAGAATTCCTACTACTACTGTGCTGCTTTCATAGGCTAACATAACGACTATCTACATACTCTATTACTTCGTCAAATATTTCTACATTTTTTATATTAGTGCCTTCGACGAGGTCTCGACGCTTCTTCGTGCCCTTTGCTGTAAGGTTTTTAGATATTCTCTAACGCGAACGAGGGTTCAGGCTCCAATATGACAGGCGATCCAGATTGTGGTCGAGCTTGGCACTAGGCAGACTGATTAGTGGGCCTCCCATGAGGAAGTAAGCTGGAGTTAGGACATCCAAGTCATCCGCATCACTGGCGAGTGGCTCGAGTGATCAGCAGTTGAGAATCATCTCGATCTCTACTAAAAGGGTAAAGAATTCTTTGTAGGTCATAGGTCTCATCTGGGTGACTCGGTGCAGGCAGGATTTATCAATGACGAGCTGCAGGAGGGATAAAATTCCAGTTGATTCCGTCTGTAGCAAGACTTTCAGCCACTGAATCCCAGTTGTGCCTTGCTTCCTCCTTCAATTTTCGGAGCTCGTGATCTGCCCCATGGAAGTTTGTTCCGTTGTCACTCCAGATCTCCTTCGGCTTTCCTCGCTGGCCGATAAAGCGAGACAGAGCTTGCCGTGGTAAGATTGCCAACCAACTCCAAGTGAACGGCCTTTGTACAGAGGCAAACAAAGAGGGCCACATAGCCTTTCGAGGACGAGACGCCGCCCCCCTTGGATCAAAGAATCTGATACGGCCCAGCGTAATCAACAATGATTCTGCTAAATGGCTGAGGTGGTGGCGTCACACAAGTAGCTACCAAGGAGCCCATGAATTGGCTCATAGGCTGAGCCACGACTCTGGCACACAAGACGCACTTCCGAATGCACTTCTTTATCATGGCCCCGCAACGGATGATCCACGCTCGACGTACGACATGGCTGTAAGGGGAACGGAAGCCTCCATGCAGCGCTCGCTGGTGAGCCCATTCCACGACTAGGTGTGAGATGTGACACTCACGGTCGAGGATTGGAGGGTGCTTCTCATTGAAAGGAGAGGAAGAATCTCAAAGGTGTCCACTAACGGGAAGCACTTCGTTGTCATTGAGAAATGCGTCTAGGTGGTTGACCTGGCTCGACGATGGAATTAGGGCTTTCTTTTTTAAACTGTCGATCTCAGCAGCAAAATAACGCGCTTGGCTTGACTTTACGCAGTCTAAGAATGCGTGCTGCAGCTCGTCAGCTTTGAGGGGGGCCTTATAGGCCTGCAGTAATCTATCCAGCGCTTCGACGCAAGGAGGCTTTCGGGATCCTGACCGGCTCTTAAAAAGGAATGCAAAGTGACGGCGTCGGACGAGGATCCGCAAAAGTTAGCTCAAGCTTGAGAACTTTTTCACGGGCGCGTAGCAGACCTTTAATGCAGTTGAACACACGGTGACTTGAGGCACCTCTCTGCAGTCGGCTGGGGCGATCGAGGGTGCTGGTTGGTGGAACGAAGCTGGTCAGGAAGTGGTAGCGAGTGCAAGCCAGGAAGGGCCGCACCAACAGAGCGAGTTCTGCTGGAGCTCTGACGGTGAAGTGCCTCTAGTCGCGATATCAGCCGGGTTTTCTCTACTAGGCACATGGTGCCACGCCTTGTGAGAAGTAATCTCATGAATGTGCTCGATGTAGTTGTCGATTAAGCTGTTGCCAACTGGTTCATCTGAACTCAGCCAGCTCAGCACGATGTTGGAGTCGCTCCATAGAAAGTGCCGATCACTTGGTATATCCAGACTATCAGCCACTGACTCGAGCAGCTTCGTGACTAGTAAAGCGGCCCTCAGCTCCAATCGTGGAATGGTCATCCTTGTTCTTGATTTCTCAACTGAAACTAAGCTCTTGATGGAGGTGAGCCTGGTCTTGGCGCTGATGAGGTTGGTGATGAAACTCCCGGCACCCTGTGGGATCCTGATATAAACTGCCACAGCGATGGCTCGGCAGCTGACGTCAGCAAACGCGTGCAACTGAACGTCGCTATCTGGACTTGATTGAACCCATTGTGGCAGAGTGAATGAGTCGATGTTGGTTAGATGTGATTTAAAGTTTGACCACCGGGCTGCAAATGAGGCGGGTAATGGCTCATCCCATAACAGTTTTGCTCTCCATATCTGTATGATCATCTTGATCGGAACGGCCACAGTAGCTAGCCAGCCCACCGGATCCCACAGACTGGCCATGTCTGCGAGTGCGCGTAGTTTGGTGGGAGTCGTAGCGTCGCTTAGCTTGGGAGCGGTGAATCGAAACGTGTCTGTATTGGGGTCCCAAGCGATGCCAAATTCGCTGATGGGCACGTCGGTGGTGAATTGCATCCAGCTTGGGTTAAGTAGATTGTCTGTAAGTTAATCTTCAAGTAGTTAGGGAGTATTTGACACCCACTTCTTCAAGTTAAACCATCCGCCCTGAGTAGCTAGATTATTTGATCTCTTCGAGTTCTCGCTGATTCCTCGCTATCACCACCGGTGAGAAAGACATCCACGTAAAGGTCTCGATGAATGGCGTCGACCGCCTCGGGAAAAGCTGCTCCTTCGTCTTTTTTAATGCGAGATAAGGTGCGCTTGCTTCAACATACGTTACTGTGAGGAGTGCATAGTGAGTATCTGATTCGTTCTCTCTGGCGCTCCAGATTACTCGCTGCAAGTGCACATCGTCATCTCTCACCCGGATTTGATGGAACAACATTTTGATGTCTGCACAAAATGCGACCCTATGTCGTATCCATCGGGTGACAATGCTTGAAATGTCATTTTGCAACTTGGGGCCAGAGTGGAGAGTGTCGTTTAAACTGTAAAGTGGGGGTGGACGCATTAAACATCACGTGCAGTCGCTTTCCACTGTCACTTCGTTGCCAAATGGTGTGGTGAGGTATGTAGTTGATCTGACAAGAGCAAGTCTTGATTTCCTCAGGTGCAATAGGACGCATATGTCCCAACGTAAGATACTTGGACATAAAAGCAGTGTAGTGGCTGCGGAGCGTCTCGTCGCTCCTTATTCGTCTATGCACAGCGGCCAAGGCCCGTTGGGCCGGATCCAAGCTGTTACCGAGGAGATCGAGTCTGCCAGTCTTGATGGGTGGTAGAACGACGTACCAGCCACTCATGTGGGTGCCACGGGTGTGGTGTTTGCCGTAGCAATCCTCGCACTCAGCGTCGACTGGGGAGACTCTTACGATTTGAGGAACTTCCTCGATGGCCCAGTAGCGCTGCATGAGCCTAACAAGCTGTTCACAGTACGTATCTTGATCTCTGAGTAATGTGCTCACGCTCGTAGTCGTCAGGGTGGATAATTGACGATAAGCTCCAGTAATGGTCCAGCCAAAAATGGTCCTCTGAGCCAGGAGGCTGCCGCGGGAGATAAGGCCAAGAAGGAGGATCTTGTTGTAGATGTCGGCTCCCAAAACTACCTCTACCCTTCGAAGCATTGAGAAAGTTGGATAAGCCAGCTTAAGGCCCACAAACCGTGAATAAAGATCGATGCCTGGCTCCCGAGACGGTGTAGTTAAATCAATCTGCTGTAGGGCGTATGTGGACACGTCAACACAGCAACCACTCCCACCAGCAACGATTCTGAGTCGAGTGCGGGCGATGGAGCAGCTGATTACACCTCCAAATACTCCTACGACACCGACAGAGGAGCTTTCCCGGATGTCTCCATACTTGAGAGTTGTAAACAAGCTGGCAAACGTGGACTCTGAACACAGGTTGAGCAGAGCTTGAACTTTTCCTCGTCGTCTTCCCGGGCTGCAGAGCGTGACTATTGCAGTGGGCAAGAGACCTAGTCAGAATGACTCTGCTTTAGCTGAGCCAAAAGAGGATTCGTCCTGTGGGTCTAGCTTCGGTCGCTTATCCTTTACATCGGAGCTAGATGAGGAGGTGGGGCGCTTTCCCGAAGCATCATGAATTTAAGTGTGATGTACCTCACATGACTGACACGTTAGCTTGGGTGCTTCACTCGGAGCTAGGAAGGAGAGCATCCCACATCAACGTCGTAAAAAGTCAGTGAAAGTTTCGAATGTAGGGTGCACATGCCCAGTCGCTCGTGACCCTTTTTCGAGAGTCTCAAGCTCTGCTTTCCAATCTTGCCTAGTAGTTCTATCCATAACGTCATCAGAGAAAAAGAGAGAGAGAGAGAGAGAGAGAAAGAGAGAGATAAACTAATCGTCCCATTGATCAACGGGGCTTTCGAGGACTCTCAGCTGATCATGATGCCGCTCCAAGTCATCGAGCAAAGTTTGGAGTCATGTGGCCGACTCTTCTCTGAGGGGGCGCATCGACCTGAGCTATGTGAGATGTTCCTAGGCCAACTGACGTCTGTGGTCATAGCGTGATTCTAAAGTAGACCAAGCAATACCGTAATTAATCCGCAATCCGTGAATAAGGGATTTTAACAAATCTCTGAACGCCTCCCAGTTCTTTCGTCGTCTGTCGAAGGTGGGTAGGGTGATCTTTGGCAACCTGGAGATGTCTCGCGTGGGATTTAACTCAGGAACTGTCTGGTGCATACGAGCAAATCGCGCTCGTTTGTCATACAGCCACCCGCGCCATCACCTCGCCGGACCGCTATCCTCTACCAATCGTGGAAGACCTCCTCCAGGAAGCCTCGGGCCAGGTTTTCTCGGTGGTCGATCTCAGGAAGGCATTCTACCAAATCCCGATCGCAGAGAAGGACATCCTGAAGACAGCTATCACGACGCCCTTCAGCCTGTTTAAATTCGCCAGCGTCACTGAGCCAGCGCAACGCCACCCAGTCGTTGCAGCGCACTGTCGATAATCTACTGCGAGATCTTCCCTTCGTGAAGGCCTCCTTGGACGACTTTCTGATCTTCTCCCTGGATCACGAGACGTATCGCCAGCTCCTGAGGATCCTGTTCACCACCCGCTGCCCAAGGCTAAACTGCGCATTAACCCCGAGAAGTGCACTCTTGGGAGAGACAAGGTGACCTTCGTGGGCTACTCCGTCAGGGGACAAGGCGTTACCTCTCCTCCTGCCAAGGTTCAAACGGTCCAGGACTTCTTGAGGCCCGACCGCTAGCCACAACTTCGCTGCTTTCTGGGGATGTTCAACTACTACCGGAGGCGCATCCTCGGCGCCGCCAACATACTCGCCCCACTGAACGATCTGCTCAAGGGCCTCCCAGAGCAGCAAAAAAAGTCATCATCCAGTGGACACCAGAAGCCGAAGCCGCCTTCACGAGCTCTAAGACCGCACTCGCCAACGCAGCCACCACGGCTTTCCTCCCTCCCGACGCCGCATTGACCCTCAGAACCGACGCATCCGGCACAGCCATCGGAGCGGCGCTTGAACAAGAGCACCCAAAAGGCACCTGGGTACCACTCGGATTCTTCTCGAAACAGCTATCGTCAGCAGAGCAGGAATACGCAACTTACGACCGGGAGCTACTGGCCATTTACGCGTCTGTGAAACACTTCCGGCACTTCCTCGAAGGCAGGGCTTTCACCACCTATACGGACCATCAACCGTTGACCCTGGCACATCAGCAGCCATCCGAAAAGGCCTCGCCAAGGCAAGCACGCCACCTCGACTACGTCTTGCAGCATAACACAAGACTCGTCTACGTGAAGGTCGAGGAGAACATCGTCGCGGACGTGCTCACGAGGACAGAGGCCATCTGCATGTCCAGCCTTCTTGATCCAGCTTCCACTGTAGAGGCCCAGAGCACTGACGAAGAGCTCCAGCACCTATCAGCAAACTTACTCTCTACTCTCCAAGCTCTGGATATACAAGGACACAGCATACACGCAGACGTCTCATTAGGTGACGTCAGGCCCTACATTCCGTCCTCTCTCCGCTGCACGGCGTTCGAAGTCGCCCACAACCTGTCACACCCCAGCGTCAGGACTACCAGCAAATTAGTAGCTCAGAAATGTTACTGGCCTTCAATGCGAAAGGATGTGTCCCGGTGGGCTCAGCAATGTATCCCATGAGGTACTCAGCTGACATCAAGCCCTTCTTTCACAAGCAGCTAAGAACATGCGAGTACGTGTTCAGATGCGTGGGCCCAATCTGCCGCCCTCTGGATCCTCCATACTTAGTCCCCCACCGAGTCATCTCTTGCCGAGACGACCGTACCTACATCATCGACGTCGGAGACAAGCAAGTGACCATCTCTACTGACGACCTCAAGCCAGCACACTTGGACGAGCCGCTGACAGACCCCCAGGGGCTTCAGCTCCCTTCGACTGGCTCCACGCCCTCGATCAGCCCGGACACTTCGCCCTCCAAGCCACTCCAGCTGTCTCAACAAGCTTAGCAGCACCCACCCCCGCAGGACAACCGAGCTAACCTGGCTCAGCTCAAAGGACCTCTCAAGAGAGTCTCCTTTCATTTGTCTAGAACAAATGAGCCTAAAAGGGGTGTAGCTGTGGCGCCCGGGCTCTCATCAGCACCTTCGCGTCGGAACCAGCAGCTAGTCATGCGAGCTGACTTGCGCTCTGCTCAACACTCTAGCCCTATCGCTCAACGTATACACATGATACTGCAAACCTTACGTCATGTATAAATAAAGGCCTCTTTACTGTTTATTACTTTACTTAAATGACCCAACTACTGCGCACTAAAGTTTTCGACTGTGCTAAATTTCTGATTTCTCAATGTTTTTTTTTATGTAAATTAAAGCAGTCTTACTTAATCTCTATCTGCAGCATCTTATGTGATTGAAACAACAAACGTTTTTCTGTTATGTTACTTATTTACTTTTTTTTAATAATTGTTTTATTGCTGATATCGCTTTCTGATATTACCATGCACGATTATAAAATTAGCACCACTTGCTTTGCCCCCAATTGCTGCGTGGGTATCTCCCATAAGGCATTCATGCTGAAGCCCTAGACCCAATTGCTGTGCACCAATCACTACGCATGACTACAAAGTTTTGTAGGTTAGATTCATTTAGAGTCACTTAGTTTAACAATTATAAATGTCATGATGTAAAGTATGATTTTGGATTGAACGTTATTAATGTCCGTAAGTGTTATAATATCCAAGCAACCGAATTTTCCAGTCTATTTTTCTTATTTTCAATTACCGTCGAGTGCGCAGTAGTTGGTGCCGGTTGCAATAATTGGGTCATTTACCCCTATTAATATTGGATTTTATTTTATTATTTAGGACGCTACACATTTTGTTGTTTCTTATAAAAGATTTTACTGCTTATATTTCTTACAACTTTCTTTTTTTTTAATTATGATAATTTTTGTTTATAATTTTATTTAGTTTTTTCTTCATTCTAACATTATTATGTGGTACTAAGTCATGATGTCTACTATTATTATTATCAGGAAAAAGTATCAAATTTAAATTACTTGAATTGTTTCTACTACTGAGAGCGAGATTCAAATTTTTACATTGAATTATAACAAAAATGTCACACATTAGAAAAAAATTTTTAATTAAACTTCTGTTCTGAAAGCTCTATTTCTTTTCTTAAAAATATTCTTATAAAATGTACGTCCCTTTTTAAGTATAAAATCATGGTAATCATAGTTAAGGACTTGAAATAAAGTAGTTACATTAAATAACACAACTCCTCATTTGAGATAGAATATTAGATTTTAAGTAAAACCGTTTGCTTCCTACTTTAAACCCATGTGAAGGATTATAATTTATTAGTTGCGAAGTCTGAGAGTCTAAGCAACGCCTTAGTATTTAATTTAACCCTTGTAAGACATTTTCCACTACTTACTTCATAACTATATAATCTATTTAATTTGCTAACACATTTACCCAAAAACCGTGGATAGTGCTATACCACGCTAGTTTTTTTTTCTCTTAAATTCTCATTCTTTTAAGTATTGTGTTATTCAATGTGTATAAAAGCATAACATGATATTTTTATACTGAATTAAAAAACGGGATTATTTTATGTAATATTTCAACCGCTGTCCTCGTTGGTAGCCCTATTTATCACAAAAATGGTAAATACCATTTTGTTTTTAACCTAGATAACGCAACGTTTAAAAGAAAAAAAAATGATGGGCAGTAAAAACTTCACATTGTTTATAAACTTGATGTCCATAATATTTACGTGCACATGTATTCATGTTATAATTTAATGTTTTAATGTTACAAATTTAATTTTTTTGAAATAAATCAATCGTTTGAAAGAAATTTTTTATCTAAAGATATTTAATAAAACGAAACAGTTAACATAAAAAGGATATTTAAGTATAGTTTTGTTTTTCAATCAAAGGAGACAGTATAAAAAAATTACTAAAATTTATATGACTATGTCATAAAAAATATTTAAAAAATAATTTTATTAATTTTGTACATTTATTTATCGTTTAAATAAACTGTGAAGAAGTATTACGTACAATTTTATACTCTTGCAAATGTATAAACATCAAATTTTTTATCTACTTCAGATTAGTTAACGTAAAAAATTTCTTTCTAAATAATATGTTTTATTTTGAAATTATTATCTCGTTATATTTTAACATTGGTTTTATTTTCATTTTTGTATCCTGATCACGAAACGTATAATTGACCATGCAAAAACAGTGGTTTTCTTAAGTATAAATTAAAACTTTCACCTTGAGATTTGTTATGGTCATAGAAAACGCTTAGACTAAAGAAAATTAATTTCTGTATAAAATAAAAGGTGATAAAGATAAATAAGAAAATGTTCTGTCAATTAAACGAATATTAATATTACGTTTTAGGAATACAAAACCATACTTCTATTACTATTTTTAAAAACTGTCCGAATCTGTGTAAAATCTCCTTTTAAAACATTTTATTACTAAAATGAATGTTTGTATTACATAAATTACGTAATGTTCTTTTTTGGGTTCATAGATGCATTGTCCCATATGATTAACTCTACTTTTTTTAGTCTTTTTTTTTAGATACGAATTCCCAGAACGAACGTTCTATATTGTTTGAGTTTAATGATACATGAAAAATTTTATGACTGCTCACTCTTTTTGAAAGAAATATCAATACTATACTAATCCATGCAATAAATGACATTTTTTTCCCACGAGAAATGAAATAACAAATTAATGTTCACATGGAAATATTTTTCCTAAACCTAGTTTGTTATACATTAAACAAAGTATTTAAATGATATCCAAAAGTTAGGGGGTTGTCGACTAGAAAGTGCAGGAGGGTGCTCCGCGTGCCAACCCCCTACTACTCCAACTTAAGGTGGCTCCAGTGGCCTCAATGTTAAAATCATGAATAACCCAACCGAGGTTAATAAAATTGAATTATATTCTTTGAATTCCCATCTTTCTATTCGTATAAAAAAAAATTAAGGTTGACGATGAAATTTGTAAGAAATCATGCTTACAAAATCGTAGTTTTAAGACGGGTTGGATAGGAAATGCAAGCTTACGCGATATATAACCTACTGCTGCACTCATATAAATAACCCGTAAGGTGTAAAAAACATACTATCTTGTATATATTAATACGCAGTTTTCGATGACATGAGAAAAGTGTCTTGTTATCGAACAAAATCTTTAAATAATCGGAGACTAGGTATACAGTTGCAAGTGCAAGTCAGCTCTCAGCTGTCTGCATTCTGCAGAGTACATATATATATATATATAGGTATAACTACTCTTGAACTTAAGAGCTACCGTAACAGTTCATCAACTAGGGCACCATAAAACTTTTTTGTTTTTTTGTATTAACTCACTAAAGTAACAGATAAAATGTAGAATATGGCTTACAACAGTCTCTACGATAATTTTATACCATATTTTAAAGAAAATAATGATTAATTTCTAGTCTCCCCATTTTGATACGGCACTAGGCGCTGGAGCCACCTTAAACAAAAAGTCTTTTTGTTTTATACATAAAATTGATACATATGTGAAACTGGAATTGAAGATTTTTTAAAATGACATTTCAAATAAATGATCTTGAGTAGTTATGTAACTTAAGTTAATTTTCGTTTTCTCGCCAACCCTACAGTTCTACACCACACAACCAAAGCGCATATAAGAAGAAATAAAATTCGTTAATTTTTATTTTTATTTTACAGCTGATTCTCTAAAAAAAGTTGTTTTCTTAAGAATCCAACTAGTGATCTTCATACTCGCTAACTATCCTAGATACTCTAATACGAGCCACCCCCATTATAGGTTTATCTCTTTCTTCTTGTTCTAGTGTAGTTCATAACTCATCTCTAACTTTTGTATTTATTTTTTTATTAGTTATTTAGTCGAATATATATTTTATTTATAAATAAATTATTAGTTCATTTAATTAACTAATAATTTTTATGTAATAGACTTGTTCTTTCCACAACTTATAAGTAAATGTTTCTTATGTTACCTGATCCTTTAACGTATGAGTATTATAAATTCATGATGTATGAACAATCGACGGTAAAACTAAATTTAGTGTCTTACTATTTTAACTTTGATACTATAAATCTTCAAACAAAAATGATATTGATTATGTAAAAATAAAATTATATTTATTGAGTAATTATTGTTTTCAAATATTTTTTAACACACATTGTCGACTATCTATTTTTTTAGGAACATTAAACGTTTTCATTTCTCCTTCTCCAATTTTTAATAATAATTTTAAAATTGCTTCATTATTTAAATAACTATTTTTTTTAATCAATAAATTTAGAAGTTTTTTGATAAAAGTAATGGCTTTATAGTATCTGCTGTTATTATAATTCTATTACTATTTCTTATTACTAAGAGAATTCGCCTTAAATCTCCTTCTATAATAATTAACTAATTTTCAAAGTCTTTTTCCGTATTGCACAGGTCACGCAAGGTTCTATCAATTATTTCTAAAGCTTTCTTTAGAATCATTGACGCTTCGTCCCAAGTAATTAGAGGTACCTCTCGTAATTTTTTTGTCTATTTTCAATTCTAAAAATGCACTTCAAATATTACTTAAGTTTAAAGGTAATCGAAACGTTCTGTGACTTGTCATTCTTTTAGGAAACAATGTTGATGCTCCTCCAAGGCCATCTATAAAATACTTTCTATCATTTTACTTGCTTAAAGTGACAAATTATTTTGTGGTCGTAATTAAAATTTATAATACATGAAATCAAACATTGTCTTACAAAATAATACTTCATTAGTGTTATGTTTTTTAAGTTTACTTTTTTGAAGTATAGGTTAGTTCAAAGTCTTTTGATTCTAAAATTTGTTTTATTCGTCAAAAAGCCAAATTATCTTTAGCAGTATAAAAATTTTCTGTAAAAAATTCTTTACACTTATTCATTTCGGATGTTTTCTGAAATCCAAAACTAAGCAAAAAATTGTCCAAGTTGATAAGGAAGCATATCAGTAATTGCTCCCTGAAAAATATGATCAGCTGGAGAGTCATATTTTATTAGGCCTTTGCAATGGCAGTATCCTTAATTGTTTCATACTTCTTTTTATTATTTGGTTTAATATCTTCAAGTGATGTTGTGCCACGGAATTTATCAAATATAAGTTTTGAAAGGAAACGCTCACTATTTTTTGGAGATACTATATTGAATCTAGTAATTGAAAAATTTGTCATTTGATTTTTCTTTTCCCAAACTTTGAATTCACTTTCAAAAATGTAGTCTGAAATGTTCATATACTTTATTAATTTAGCAAAATTGTCAATTTTATTCAATTCAAACCAAGCTGTGAGTGGTGTTTGATAGTTTCACATTACAGTTTTAACATTGTCTTCGTCAAAAATGATTTTTTCTTTATTTTCATAATAAACAGCTATATTTATAAGTGTGTGACTCCTACCACTAGTTAAAAATTCTTGTAGGCTTTAGGATGCTTCCATTAGACCTACGTATCGTACCTAGCATCGACATAATGATTTACTTCATCGAATACTTCTTTATTAGTATCATTAATTTTTTTAATTTTCATGTATGCTCTGTCATCACCGTCATGTATGTAGTTATAAATAAATTTCATACTTATTATAGATGCACAGTAATCAAAGTTATTATGACATTCATATTTTATGACCAAAAACTTATTGTATGGTGCAACCATTGAATTTTCAACAAAAATTTTATCTTTTTTATAGTTTTATAAATGTAGTTATCAGAAAATTGTTGTTTCTTTTATGTTGGTGATAACCATTTGTTTCAAATGTTGTTCCGTTTGTAAAAGTTTGTTTTCGATGCTTATTTTTTTTTTCATAAAGTCTAAAAGACAGTTAATTTAGTGGAAGTGTGGGGAAGCAGCAAAGTTTCAGATAAGTGCCACAAATTCTTGATCTTTTACATAATATATATTGGATACAAGAAATCCGATACTTTGTGGTTTTTTTTGTATTTGTTTCCAGAATATGACTTTTTTAAAGGAATATCCAACAGTACTAAACATGACCAAAGGATGACAGCAATGGGGTATCGGGCAACAAGCAGCTGGTCAACAAAAGGAACAATCTCCTGGCAGTAAAGTGCTTGTACTCGTCGGATTTGGTGTTTCCACCAAGTTCTCTTTACTAGTCAGGTCAACTGTAAGAAATTCATGCAAAGGGCCTATATTATGTAAAAGATTAAAAATTTGTGGCACTTATCTGAAACTTTGCTGCTTCCCCACACTTCCACTAAATTAACTGTCTTTTAGACTCTATAAAAAAAAAAATAAGCATCGAAAACCATCTGTTGTAATCTTGACAAGCACGTAACATACAATTCAGGATTTAACAAGGAAGCCTTGAGGAATCCTGCTCATCTGGTATCAGCTGATATTTTCAATCAAACTACAGGATCAGAAAATAAGTGCAAGATTTTGATACCCCTAAGTTGATCTCGTTTGCGAGATAAATTAATATAAAGAAATAAAAACAGCCATTTACTTACAACGTGCACACTCTTGCTTAGGAGTTAATTAAACTTGATTATTAATTGCAGGTTATTGTACTAATGTAGCATTGTTTTATGTAAGCCGTCAGGACTCTATCGTGCAGCTATAGTTCATTAATTACATAAATAATACCGCGGGGTACATTTACAGCTGGAGAACGAGTGTTATACTCATAATGCCGGCACCAAAAATCACACTATTACGTGTCTCGACAGCATAGCAGAAGATACGCTCAAAAACATAAACAAGCTCTGTCAGGCTCTCCCTCCGCTTCCCTTTCTTTACTTATAGGGGAGAAGTCTGGGTGCCATGCATATCTGTCGACATCTATGATTGCTTCGAGAAAATTATATTCAACGTTGCCATTTAAGGCAAGTGCCGAGAAAGAATCACTGTCACTCGGGTGTACATAACCTGGAGCTCAATGAAATTTGTAAATATTGCGGAAAAAAATTTTTGGAACAGATGCATTAAAAAGGCATTAAAATAGAATTTATAAAAAACAAGATAAAGAATATCAATTGCATGGTAACAATTATCAACTATTGTATTGATGTTTAATACATAATTATCCTACTTTTTTCGAAACACATATTAAACTACAATATTTTTAACGTAATATTTAATGTGAACGTGTACATATTAGTATATTCAAAATTTACGTTAAATAAAAAATAATAATAATAACAATGAAACTGATAAATAATAATATTATTTGTAAAAATATTTTGAGTTATATGCTAGGATTTTTTCTTTTTAGTTAAATAATTATATTTCATTTACTTCTATTACAAACCGTTCTTTCTTGTTAACTACAGATCAATTGAAGTTAATTTTTTTTACAATAGTCATACCCAACTCATGTGAGAAGTATTTATTATATCTTTGTTGTTGTCGTCATTACTTATACAATTAATGTTTTCCAATTAAATAAAATTTTTTTTACTTAAAACCTATTGCCCTCAACCTCAAATCCTATGTGAAGGATTGTAATGCATAAAGGGAATAAAGGATTATAATGCAAAGCGAGCATGGGGTAAGGCCCCACTAGTATACATGTTGTTTTGTAAAAACTTTTTTTGTAATATTAAAAATGATTAATCATTTTAACAAAACAGCTCTAGGTCGGGAAATCAATGACACCAGTCAAATAATATTGCTCTTTTTGAAAGATCTTCTTTCAGTTATTGAAAATATTTTTCATGAGAGCAAAATGGTTGTGGTTTTTAAAGATATTTTTAAATTCTTAAAATTCATTTAATTAGAAAAAGATCTATTAAATAATAAAAAAAACTTCATAGTTCACATAATAAGTTCTAAAGATATCCAAGCTTCTTACATAGGACCGTGTTCTAGAAGTCTAAACACAAGAATAAATGAACACTAATGATATTGCAAGCATTTAAGCGATAAATCAGCATTAGTGCAACATATGAATATTACATCACCCTAACAAACCTTTCAGTTTGTGATGGTAAAAATTCCAGACGTTGAAAATAATAAGTTAAAGAGACTATCGTCACAAAAGCTTTTTATACCTATTAATCATGATAACGTAAATAAAATGCTTGATACAAACAACTAAAAAAATTGTTATAAATGATTTCTTGACAATAATTCTAGATTGCTTATACACCCTTTCGAGAAAAGGACACAGTGTTCCATCTAACTTGTCGGTGGATCATTGACTCGTACTTTTGGATAGTCGTATGTGTTACTCGTTGTCGTGCATACTTATGCACCAATACATTAGTATTTGGTACCATAAAATCTCGCTCCAAAGCGTTACATTTGTAGTCGCTGATTAAATATCTTAAGTGGTACTATGATTGCTTGTTATGAGACCAATTGTGAGTAAAAAGTGTGTGTAATGCTATTATTTTTTGTAAAAATTTTGTTTTTGTTTTAAAATATTGTATTCCTTCAGATTGAACCTGATGAGGTCCTTGAACTTATTGTACTGTACGGGCCGAAACGTTGTTTAACAAATAAAAAGTTTGACATTGTAGTAATCTGCGGCCACAATTATTTTATTACTATTATCTGCTGTCGTTGGAGCCTTTTAATACATAACCAATTTTAATATTTTATTGAATCTGTCAGACGATTATTTCTTACAATAACTTATACAGCATGAGAAATTATTATTTATCGAACTTGTTCAAAAAAAGAAAATTTTACTTTCATCAATATCTGTTTATATAGCACCACTCTGGATAAGTTACTTAGGCTAATTTATTTTTAATTACCATTTCTATTATTATTAATAAGTGAGATACGAGAGTATGACGAAAATGTTACTCACCTCCCCTCCTTGTATAGGTTCAGTGATAGTAAGAACTCGAACTTGATCGCGTATATCGGAGAACGCAAGAAACCCTCGTTATCTTGTCTAAATCTGTGTACTATTTCAATACAATGATACTATTTCAAAATAATAGATCAAGCTAAGCTTATATACTACAAATATTTTGAAATTAAAATCTGACGGTTAAACGCAAGTTGGGTCTCTAATGTTACTATTATACAACCTGCTTAGTAGTTTCAAAAACACCGAAATATAAGTTGACTAAAGTCTTTGACTTTAACTATATGAAACAAACAACATTATGTCAATGATTGTTACTTCTGTAAAATTCAAGTGTGACACAAGAAGATTAAACGTCATGAAAGTTAATGTTTTTACAGATAATGAAGCTGAAACTGATTTTGATCTGAAAAAAACCGAATGATGATGGTTCTGACATGTGTGATGAAATACAGAAAAAAGTGATACTGGTAACGTATCAGATGATACTTATAGTGGATCTATTCAGCCCGATAAGGAAGATACTACAAAAAGTAAAAAAGAATATCTACGTATTAGAATAGAGCCATCTTAGCAAAAGTCTAATCAATAATATCTAAATGATTCATTTCAAAAACGTCATATATCAAATGAAGTGGCTGGATTATTTGCATCAGAATTTCAAAATCAGAACAAAAGCAAGAAATGACAAAAGGAACCTAAGTCTTAGTGCATTAAAATCGAGAGGAATGCTTCTAAGAATATTTTATAAAAAGTATGATTTATCGTTCTCTACCAAAGTAAAAAATCTTATTGATAACTTCGAGTCAAATTCGTACAACCAATAAATAAAGATTATTTATTGATTTATAAAAGCTGGGTAAAAGTTATTTTCGTTTACAATACGAACTAGTATGTTCCTTCGCCATTGGCTCATTCTTCAGTACTGAAAAAAAATAAAGTACAAGGAAAATGGATGGTAAGTTTGAGAAAATTTGAATATTTTGTCTGTGCTACCAGTCTGCTGGCAGTCTGAATTTACTACATACCTATACCATTCATGCATCTGTGATACAAGGGACAAAAAAAGTCATAAAGAAAAGAAAGGGGCTGTAAGGACATCTTTCGAATCGGGAATGAAAAATAAGTCAATTAATCTTTTGTTAAACTTTTTATGACTTTGATTTCTCTACTGCATATTAAGCTAGCTTTAATGAAATAATTTGTCAAAGCTCACCATCCTAAGTGGAAATAATAGCTTTCGATTGATTGGAAATAATTGTTTTAAAGAATCAGTTAAAAATAAAGAAAATAATAACAGTTTATACAGTCTAGATTTAAGACAGTTGCTAAATCTTATTACTCACAGTTATCTGTCATAAGTAATTATTGAACCTTATTAACACTTTCTACAACTTATTATTTTCCTTGTTTAAAAGATGGATTTCTCTAACAAGAGCCTGTAAAGATTATTTTTATTCATTTTTATAATTTTTTTTATTCGAAATTTTATATAATACAATGAATAAAAGTTTTTTTTATTTACTATTTTCCTATGTTTTTGAGAATGATATTTATGACGGGAAACAAAAAAATAGTAACTAATACTAAGAACTAACGTTACTTGTTAAATTTTATTGCTTGTCTCAAATCTGGTCTTTTATAATTCTTATTATCAGCTGTTATTTTATATTCGTTAAAATCATTTCTGCTTGACATATAAATTGCAAGTGTTTTAAACATTTGGGCTAAGTATTCAGTCATAAAAATGATGCTAAATTAAAGGAATGTATATTTGACGTCCCTGAAATAAGTAGTTTGTTTATAGACATGTATTAAAAACATTTTTGGGCAACAAAAAGCTTTTAGAGCATAAAAGTTTAGTAGCAAAATTAATAAAGAATTACGAAAAGTTGGTATATCGAATGAACTTTAAGCTGTATTTCGTGGATACGCATCTAGATGAATTTCCAGAAAACAATGCAGACTTTAGTGAGGAGCAAGGAGAACGATTCTACTAGGATTTAAAAGAAATTAAACAACGATTTTAAAGTTGGTCAGGAGTGAACATATAGAGATCGAGAGGTCATCTATAAAAGAGAGAAGAAGGTGTTTCGTCCCGAGAGCACGCCAGGACTCATCAGTAAGGCTGATGACGTGCTTCCTGCCTTAGATACAGAAGAGGTGTGGGCTTAGACTGACTCGATCGCGCTTATATATGAATCGTGCGGGAATTTCGCCGCTTGACGGGAGCGATCTATTAGGGCGCTTGGCCACCTGGCGAGTAGAGCCTGAAGTGCGAGAGATGTAAGACGCCACAAATATGCTTGCGGATTACTACTAGATGCTTATGAGAATAAAAAGATGAAGATACCAATTTGACGACAAAAGTAGGCTCAAGAGAAGAAAAATATTAAACTCGTTTTTAAAATGACTAATTTTGGACTTACTGCAAGGACGAACTTCTTTAATATCGTAGTTCTAATGGTAGATTTGTGGTGAGTAAGACAAACAAAATTTAAAAAGGTGTTAGCAGACACTAGCAGAGATCAACTCTTTTCTTTCAATATTTACTGAGTTAAAAAATATTCTGTCGTTTCCAAGTTTTATCAAAACTTGACTTGGAAGCCTCATTGTAGATTCGTGGGAAAAAATACCATAGAAAAAAAAGTCAGACCATCAGCACAGACCAATTTTTTTGTGGATTTGTGTTATTATGGAAATTTAAAATTTACGAATCATTTATAAACTGACAAAAAAAATTAAATCTTTTAGATGCCAGTATTTAGTCTGTTTACGATAGTTTCTAACGATGATAAAAATTTAAACATTTATTTTTTAGGTTCCAGTAATAAAAAAAGTCATCATCGGTTACAAAAATCCATTAAACTGAAAAAAGAAGACCAAAAGGAGAAAGAAAATAATAAAGAGTCGAAAAAAAATCGAAATTATACAAAAAAATTTCAATGCAGGTTGGTGAAAACTCAGTTTCTCAGAATCTTCTGAACGAAGTAAATGCAGAAAAACAGAAGGATTATGAGTGAATGTATTGACTTGAGCTTTTTTGTACTCAGCAGTAAGTTAATTGCGATCTGAAGGTATTACTGGTTTTGCAAAAGTTGTGCGTGATATTTCTGAAGGGAGTCCTACAAAAGTTTTGAAATATAGAAAATCATTGGGATCTGGAAATAAAAATATACCTTTACTAATTATAAAGTTTTATCATGGTTTATTGAACTTAAATTATCTCAAAGAAAATATTAGCTGCTATCAAATAATCATGTGCACAAAAAATCAAGGATGATTCCATCATACAAAAAGCTACTGAAAGCTAAATTTTATTGTTTTTTAGCCGTTGATTTGTCTTGCACCGAAAAAAAGCAGCTGTTAAATTGTAATGTATATTCAATCGTACAATTGATCGCATTATTCTTTATCAAATAGATGTTATAAAATGTTCATCTGAAAAACAACTAGAAAATGTAACCTTAATAGTTAAATAGGGCTGTGACGGTAGTTCGGGATACATAAATATAAGCATAAGATCGATGAAGACGATGTTTATGACAAAAGTATTTTTTTTACCTTTGTTGTCCCATTGCAACTTGTACACAGACACTTTACAACGAAGAAAACTACAATAGCCTGTAAAAGTTCGAGATTGTCATCACAAATATATTGCTGGCCAATTAAAGTCCAATGTGCAAAAAAATCAGTTGGCATGACGAAAAAGGCAGCTTATGACGTAGAAAACGAGATACTTTATGTCAATCCGTTTACAACTACTTATGATGGAAATATTTGTGTGAGTTAAATGTAATTTGTCTTTGTTAATAATAGATACAAAAGTATGCCACTCATTGACAGATACAACATCTGCAGTGCGTTGTTACACGTGCAGTTTAACATAAAAAAATTTTAACAACATAGATTGAGGCAGGCTGGTACGGAAAAGGAGAAAAAAGTCAGTTTGTAACAAAAAAAATCACTACCAACTGTTTTTAAAAAGAAATGGGCTTAAATTTTGTCCAACCGAAAGCTGCAAGTGGAAACATAAAACATGGTTGTAGTTTTCTTAAAAAGTATTTTAAAGCGATTAATTTGCAAAAATAACTGAAATTAATCAGGGTACAATACGTAATTTTTACTTCATACTGCAAGCCATATCAAGTAGACATAGTATTAATTAGGACTAATTTAGACATTATAGTATGAAGTTAGCTAGAATTATCATAGAAAAGTTTGATTGGTTTTGCATGCAAACTTTACTACATGAACTACTAATTTATGGTCCAGAAATCATAAAAGATTTAGTTTCACCTAATGGTCAAAAGATTTTTAGTAGCTTCTCACCCATATATTTGTAGCTATAGAAAAGTGCCAACTAAATTTCTAAAATCTTTATCAGCAGATTCTATTGATTTATTGTCGTCTGCATCATTATAACTTCATAACATAAGAATATACGTTTTCTAATCATTGTACAAGTTATACCATAACTCCAAAGTCTACTTTCGTGTATAACCTATAATTTTCTATTTTGATAAACAATTTTGTGAAAATCTGAAAAATGTACCTAGAGTACATTTTTTTAGTATAAATAAAAATTACCTAATTGTAAAAAATAAAAAGTGTACGAAAAAGCTTCAAAATTGTTGCATTACGCCATATTGGAATGGCCATTTTGAATTTCGTAATTCTGACGATGGATTCATGACCAGTTACCCTAGAAACCCTGGAGTACGAGGTTTCAATTCAATCCTTGAAGTTTTCGAATTATGGACACAAAAATTCCGCAATATCAGGCCCACGATTTTAAATTTCATACTTTTGACGTTGGATTTTCGATCAGTGACGCTAAAAACTCCTGACTACGAGGTTTTAGGTCGATTAACTAGTTTTATATTATTCTATAATATAATTATAAATACAAAAAAATATACATGAAAGAATATGTATAAAAAATACATAAAGAATAATAGCTGCAAAGTGCGGCCCTTGGCCGCACTGTGATGCTTGGAGGTGAGCTGCACAATCTATAGTAATTAATCTCAAAGTTCTATGATAACTTCTAGCTTAGGGTACTTCAGCATTGCTTCAACTCTTTCCAGAGTTGGCATCTGCATTAATTTTGTAGCCCAAGTATGTGACATCAGCAGGTGTGGTCCTGCAGTTGCTAAAGTTTATAGTAAGATTTAACTGACGTAGTTACTTCAGGATGGCACGTAGATGAAGCAAACGTTACTCCTTAGTCTCCTTGGTCTCTGAGTACACGATGATATCATCGACGTAATAATACACGAACTTTAAATCTCTAAATACAGCATCCATAAAATGCTAAAACATTTGGGTTGCGTTTTTTAGACCAAATGGTATTACTACGAATTCATATAGGCCGAAGAGGGTCGTAATTGCAGTTTTTCACACATCTTCCGCTGCCATTCATATCTGGTCGTACGCTTTTACAAGGTCCAACGTGTTGAACATTTTCTTGTTGTGAAGCCATGGAAAAAAATTTTGTATAAGTGGTGGTGAGTATCTATCTGGGACAGTTTTGGAAGCCTCCAGTCTTCGTATTCTTCGCACTCTATATGTAGCAGGCTTACCCATGGGCTGTAGGATGGCCTTATTATGCCTTGTTCTAAAAGAAGGTTTATGGATGTTTTTGCTACTTGTAGTTTATCTTTGGTTAATTTTTGAGGTCGTTCTGCAACTGGTGAGCTCTCTGTCACTATATTATGAGTGACTATCGTCTCCGGAAATGAGCGGTGCTTAGCTAGGGGCCTGGTTAGATTGCCTTACTCGCTGATCAAAACTACAAACTAGCTATAATGCTATTAGGATAAGTTGTGGGATATTACGTACACATTGGATGTTTAAAGCTGCCCAATGGACCTTTACAGTCCAGTGAGACTGGCAGTAAAATTAGTATGTTGCATGCTTGAATCATTAACAGTATAATTTGCTATAAGCGTTCAACAGTTTTCTAGCAAAAACTCGATAAGTTTGTTTCGAAAGACTCTTACAATCTAATATGTAGAGTTAGATTAAAGAACCTTATAGAACATACAAAAAGTAAAAACCATTTTAATAACATAATAAAATAACTGTCCATTTAAGTACATTTCTGTATGAAAAAAACGATTTTTGGTTATTCAGAAACTCATTTATAATCAGAATGACAGTGATAAAATTTTTGTGTTTTAAATTTCTCATACTAAAGCATTACCAAATTATAAATTTATTTTAATTCGTTTTATTTTAAAGATCACTTTAGGAATCTGTAACTAGCATAACACGTCATGTCCAAAAATTTTGTTAAATGTGTGTTTAAGATGTTAAAAGAATAGCAGTGTGCATGCTGCAAATATCTGCAGACTCAAAAAAGTAATAGTGACATGCTGGAAACTTACATTTTCTAGTTGTCTTGAGACTGCCACTTAGCTAAAAATTTTATTGTACTGACAGATTATCAAATAATATCCATATGAGGTTAATAGTCCTAATAGAGACAGAAGTAAAAAAATTTTCATTTATAGACTCACTTTTCAAAAATGATGTAGTGTTTTGTTTTTCGATTATATTATTTTTTTAGCTGCCATCTGCTGATGATTATTGTAAATTTTTACGATACATCTGTATAAACCTTTTATTTTGATTTCTGTATACGAGTATTATTCTTTGTGTGTGAACAATTCATTTTAGTTTGTATATTCTAATATTTTTGTTTTACAGAGCATTTAATACATAGGCTGATTCACTTGTTTTGCTTGTATGTGTACGTAATGAGCTTCACAAATATATTTTTAGTCTTCTTTTATATTCTTCTTCGAGAACTTAGGAGATTTTAACTTCTATATTACTGTCAAATTTGTGTAGATCTTATTTATTATTATTAGACAACATTTTAAAAATAACTCTTCAAGACGAGTAATTGAATCGCTTAGTAGCTTAGTAAATCATCGATTAAGTTTGTTATTTTTAACTATGTATTCCCGAACACAATATCCATAATTGAGTGATGCCTACTACATGAGTTTCATTAGTCATCTAAAATCGTCGCATCCTTCCTCTTAAAAATAAAAAAAATACAAAAATAATTAATAAATAATTAAGACAACACTATGAGACTTGCTGATACCAGGAAGAAATTCTAAGCATTACTTAAATTTTAGCGAGTTGAACATTTTGGACCAAAGTCTATGATGAGACCAGTAATATGACTTTACCTACGTTTTTTGTGGTACATAGAAAGTTCTTACATATTCGTGAATACGTTTTTAATGCAGCACATAACTTTGGTGAAATAAAGTTAAGTCACTCCTCTCGGACTCATCTCTGGACTAGATTGTGCAGCTGTTTGACATTTTTCCTGATGCTGTCATGTGTGGTACCAAATAGCAAGATTCATGCATGAAAATGGAGTAGCGCTCCCAATATGACTATTTTATCTGAGTCTGATCTTTCCGGGATCGTTTTTACAGACTCAGTCTGTAGGGTGTGATGTGGGTCATGAAAATCACAGACCGTAGATTCGCATTCAATACGTGAATGCAAACTTACTGTCAGAGCATCATCAAGAGGTTCACGGTCTTATCGGGAACCATGACATTGACATTCTCTGTATGGTTGAGACCTGGCTTACTCCCGACTGCGATTTATTTCTACATGAGTTGGATAGGTATAAATTGGTTGGGAACGATCGATGCCTCTGCTTTCAGAACGGGTAAAAGGAAGTACATGCAGAGTGGTGGAGTGGTCTGTAATGTCCATAAGGATATTGCTATTAGTTTTTTGGATTGACCACAAATTAGTTACTACAATATAATAGAATATTTACTGATTGACATAATGAAATCACCTACTCAAAAATTACTACTGTAGTGTAATAGAAATACCACATTTGAACCCCGTTTCAAATAATGAGAAATACTCCACCAACAAAAATATCGTCGTATAGATGAGCAACAAAGTAACGAATATCCGTCTTTAGCAACATCTGAAAATTAGTGACAAGATATTTAAAAAACTCACAAAAGTGAAAAATCACATTTTTTTTAAATTACTAACAAACTTGAGACTGCGTAGAAAAATGTTTTAAATAATAAAAAGCCTTGTAAAAAGACCTACAAACCCCCGCAAAAATGTCTAAAATCGGTTAATTTATTCATCCACAAAGTTGGGAAAACCATCAAAATATGCTTTTCTTTGATTGTTAATAACTAACAAGTTCTGATACTATGCAATTAACGAATAAGTGCTGATTATGCATCTTAACAGCTTAAATAAGCCCTCAAAATTTCAAATCGATTAGTTCAATAGTTACTGCAGCCTTCATACAATAAGGCAACAACCGAGTAAATACCATAAGTAAACCTGGTATAAAAAAGAGAAGATATGACAGAAATCACTAGTGAAGCATAAAGAGCAGCAGCAGCAAATGAAAAACGCTGTACACTGTGGAGGACCAGGCATTTAGTTTGGAAATGCAAAAAACTACAAGTGTTGATGAATGACAGAAAAACTTTGAGAGACAAAGAAAAAAAAAGAAAAGGAAATTACAACTTTTTTCAGATTCCAGGACAGTACGTAAGAGACTACCGCTCACGTAAGCGAAATAGAGAGAAAGAGAAGAGAACTACAAGTGTTGATAAATGACAGAAAAACTTTGAGAGACAAAGAAAAAAAAAAGAAAAGGAAATCACAATGATTTACAGATTCCAGGACAGTACGTAAGAGACTACCACTCACGTAAGCGAAGTAGAGAGAAAGAGAAGAGATGCCGACACAAAGGGCATAACCAACTTTAAGAGACAAAGGAAAAAAAAGAAAAAGAAATTACAATTATTTTCAGATTCTAGGACACTACGCAAGAGACTACCACTCACGTAAGGGAAATAGAGAGAAAGAGAAGAGATGCCGACACGAAGGGCATAACAAACCTGCAAAAAGTAGTGATTTAAGTAACAATTATTACAATAGTAGCCACGAAACAAAAACAACAACTACAATGACAGGTATAGTAATTACAACCCTAGACGTGATAACTGTAATGAAAAACGTAGAAATGGTGACTTGTATAATAATTACAACTGGGACACATTCAGCTGTTATGAAAATGGCTATAAAAATAAAGATAGCAGGGGCGATTATTACAGGGCTTATATCAGGCACAGACCGCTACAAGGTTGGTACATCGAAAAAATAGCATACACGGCCTTGACAGCAGAAGAGAAAAATCTGCTTCTTTAAACTTGCAGGATGTTCTACATGGTTTTAAAACGTTAAACGTAAGCTAGAGAGAGAGAGAGAGAGAGAGAGAGAGAGAGAGAGAGAGAGAGAGAGAGAGAGAGGTGTGTGTTCGGCAAGGGAGAATGTGCGAGAATGGGGCCGCAGACGACGGAGGAAAAAAAGACAATGGAGGTGGAAATGCACCACAACAGCTTGAGTACTTTCGCAGCGCAGAAAAAAACTGAATGTACTACAGCAGAGTATAAATACCCTTCTACACAGCAGAATGAAAAACTCACAAAAAAAGGCATAAGAGCCCACAAAAAGGATAATCGGACAAAGGTGCTGGATACCCTCGTAAAGAATGACAAACGCATGCTTGTAAAGTGTAATAAATCAATATGTTAGATTCCCAAAATAACCAGCAAACTTGCGAGAACGCGGCATATGCCTCCCTTGGCCTAATTATGGGGGCTTTAATTAAAGAATGATAAGCGACTTTTTATGCGGGTATAGGTGAAGAGATTTTGATTATAAAGGAAAGTTTTGTGCACTTTATATGTCATCTTCCATGACTTTCCAATTGACATAAGAAAATTATAGAGTAAGATACTTTTAAGCGATGCTAAGGCCAGATAAACACCGATGATGGTATCATTAAATTAGATGAAGTAAAGATACGGATTTTAAATAAATTTGGAACCAATTATTAGAATGTAATTATAGTGGGTGATTTAAATTCAAATTTATTGGCTGAGGATAACCATTTAAAGTACTAACATGGGTTAATAGCTGAATATTTACAAAAAACACAATTGTGGCTTGATGTTATCTTGGTCGATTCAGATCACAAAGTAAAACTATTGTATCAGTTGGCTTTTCCGTGAGTTCCAGTAAGTAAACGATACTGTTGAGTCTTTTCGTGATCTCACTGTTGGATTAGTAGAACAACTGGCACTTTAGTAAAAAAAAAAAAAGGATCAGAAAAGCGCTGGTGCCAAGGATTGATCCAAATATTCGTCAGCAATGTTAGCAGCGTGATAGGCTGTATGGATCGGTTCGTAAAACTAATAACTGAGTCTTATTTGCTGCGTATAGGTGGCTGCGCATGTTGATCTAAGGCCTGAATAAAGTGGAGAAGAAGCGTTATCTCAGAAACCTTTTATCGGGATAGTCCGATCAGGCAAAGTGCTGACATATACAAGGTCGTTTTGGCCTGACTGTGAGTAGAACGCATTCGCTGCCTAATGCCATTTCTCTGGAGGTACTACTAAGGTATTATGAATTGATACCATGCACTCATTCACCATGCGCTACGACTGAGCTAAATTTTATATAGAGTCGTGTTTCAAACGTTGAGGTGGTTTTTTATTTTCGACTGCTAGGCGTAAAAGTTGTGGTTCTGATAAAAGGTGTTCTTTGATATCGCCTATGCAGTCTGCATTGCTAAAAGTAATTCACGGCATTAGGGTTGGTATGGATAAACTTCAATTTCTTAATAGAGGCAATTAATTGGTTGCATTTTTATGTCTTGGATCGGTCCTTTAGCCTTCTTGACGTTAATAGTGGACTGATTGCATCTGTGCTGTGCACCTTGGGGGTTTCTCATAGTTATTCACCTGACCCTATATTGTTTATAGCATTTAGGAATTCGGTACTTAGTAATCTTTGTGATTGTAAAGCAATGATATTTGCTGGTGAGCTCCAGATCTACCTACAGTCGAGGCCTCAGGATCTGCCAATCAATAATTGCACTCACAAATAAGGATGTAAAAGCTGTGGTTAGATGGTCCGAAAACTGGAGAATAATGCTTCATAATGAGAAGGCTTGTGTGGTCTTATTTGCCTCGGTTCAATATCATATGCATATAAGCAAGAAACCACTGCCATGGGTTTTGGTTAGGGATCACTACATACCATTTTGAGTAGCATTAGGTCTCTGGGTGTGACTGTCTATAGTAACCTCTCGTAGAATACACATATTTTTGATTTTTGCTCTAGGATGAATGGAGTTTTATATCGTTTGCGTTACAGGGGTAGCCTGCTATTGGTTCGATTATGCAAATTGTTTGCTAGTGTCTTAGTATTGCCCCACTTTGAGTATTAATATTTGGTTCACATGAACCTCTCGGACTATCTTGATTTAAAGTTAACTAGGCTTGTGAACTCTGTTGTGCGTTATATTTTTTGTTTAAAATGTGTCGTACTCGTCAACCTCATGATGCTCGACTGAGTTGGCTTATTTTGCCTGGGCGTAGAAATTATCAACTTGGTCTTGTTATGTAATCAATCTTACAAACTGTGTCCTCGAATATTTAAATAGTCTCTTTCTGGACATTGGCTTGTTATGTCACTCAACAAAAAAATGATGCATCGAGAATTAGATATATAAATTGATTGAATCTAAATTCTCAATTACTTAGAGTGCTGTTACGACTGATTGTTCATTGGGTTGAAATTGTATGGAAGCGTTTAATCTGGCGTAGTATAATGATTGTGTCTGTGTCGTAGGTGCAAATAATTTGGTTGCGCCCAGTTTCGTCTTATTTATTGTTGTGTATTATTATACTTATCCCAAACTTGAAAAATTATACCAATCTTTTGTGATCTGGATATTTTATTCGTCGAATTAATAAACTTTTATTAATCAGTCTGTCCTTATTTATAGTTCTTAATGGTGGAAGCACAAACTTTCGACCTAGTACCTTTTGCATGTGTTTATGAAGTCTAGCTTTTTTTTATTCATGGTATGAAAGAGATTTTAAACATATAATTTTAAGATAAAGTATCTTACTGTTAGGAATGCATTAGAATATATTAAACGCCAAAGTCAGTTTCTTAATGTTATAGTTCGTTCACTTATCTAAATTTGTAGACACTTTTTTGGTTGCAGCTGTCTACGTATCTTGATTTTTTATGTAAATTGTAAGTGCGATATGGTGTTATTGTCTTTTAATCTTTCTCTTGTCTTTTTATAATACAAACATTTACATTATTGTACATTTACATTAACAGGAAATACACTTGTGTGTATTATATGATAATTTATAAACATATTTACGTAACCTTAAATTTGCAATATTATTCAACCATTTGTCTGTAATTTTTTCAGTTAAAATTTATGAAACAATCAAGCCAAAGTATAAAAACATAATTTTATCAAGATTAATATGTGATTCAAACATATCTGCACTAAAAACAGCAAATAATAGTAATCCAATTATCATTGGTAGAAGTTGTGATGTGACGATAAATTTTAAGGGGTATGATGGCTTTTACCTAGGACCTAATAATCACACTTTTCAAACTTTGGCAATAAGTTTACCAGTAAGAAAATGGCACTATTATCAAGATTTAAAAGTATCTACGTTTGACCTACTTCATTTTCCATGGTTGAAAAAAAAAAACTACCTAATCGAAAAAATCAGAGACTCAGAGCGATTTGGATTATTAATTGCATCATTGAATGTAAGCGAGCACGTAAACATTCTTGAATCAATCAAAACTATTCTTAAAAAAATGTCAAAAAAAATTTATACATTTAGTGTAGGAAAAGTGAACCCATCTAAGCTTGCAAATTTTCAAGAGGTAATAAAAAACCATTTATTATTTATTAAAATATCATTTACACTTCAGTTTTTGTGGTTTGATGTAATTTAATGTAGTTTTTAAAAATAATACTTTTATAATTTACAAAAATTTTATAATATAGGGTATGTTATGTACTCTTTATAATTTGCAGGATCCTCATTCACACCAGCAATTAAGGCATATGCCTTTTTTTCAATTTCTGTAACTACAATTCTAACATCTAAATCATTGACATCCAATTGAGTTATGTCAATGACACCTGGAAAAATTGTATCATTAACTAGAGTAGGTCCTTATACGTTTTCTTAAGGGTACACTCTCTCCTTTTTGGTTGTCGTTGCTTTTTTTCACTATTTTTTCTTCCTTTATTTCTAATAAGCCTTTATAAATGTCTTTGCCAAAATTAATGAACCATTTATCTTGTTTTATATGTATATTGTTGTAATTATAGTTTTATATCTTATCTCTTTCAATGATGTCTTCAAAAATTAACGTTTCATGAAATCGGAGATCTTGGCTTTCATAGAATTTTCCGTCTTTTCATTTAAAATAGGTGCACCCAGTCGGTGTGTAGCCAGCCCATACATCAGAAAAGCCATGTGAGTAGAAGTAGGATCTAATATTCCTTTGGATCTTTAGTAATTATCCACACAACAACCTGCTTCACCTAAAGATTTCACGTGATATGCCATCCTTTACATTCTTAATATTTAAAAATTAGAAATTTGATGAGTAAAAGGGCATTTTCAATATGATATGTATTTTAGTACACTGATTACAAGAAATATGATTAAAAGTTTTTTTAATTGGTGGGTCAATGGTAAAACTGTTCTTCAATGTTTACTTTCTTAATATCTTGTAAACAGTATCAGGTACACATAAAACAAAAATACAAGCATGTAGGGCAGAACATTTATTATTAAAATGTTTTTTTACTTATCTTTTAAAACACACCAACTTTTGTGAAAATAAAAAATTATAAAAGACATCTTTAGACATTGTAAGAGAAAGTGAAAAGGAGAAAGCAGCCTCTGCCAAACCTAGCCTGACGATCTTCATGCTTCACCACATGCAGTGCAGGTAGACAAAGTTCATGTATTGGTGTGGGGAGAGAAGCAAGAGAAGAGACAGCAGCTGAGCAGGCAACCAGGTACTGCTAGATTGAATTTTCATTTTTTAGCTTACAGTGAGAGGCTAAGATTTTTTTCAAAGTCTAAAAAAGCTTGTAACGGTAAAAAAAGTCTCCGAGGGACACGGTTTTTTCATGTTTTTCGGAATTTCCCATTGATTGGGTATAGTCTCAAGTTAGAGTATTTTTTAAAAATTTTTTTATAAAATCTGTTGAACTAGTTGGTATTTATGACTTACAGTGAACTTAAAAGATAGTACGATAAATTATAATTCGCACAATACTGAAATAATGTATTCCAATACAATAGTACACAATCATTTAGTATAACTATACCGTAGAAAACTAAAGAAACTCAAGAATTTCTTGTAACGTAAGTATATTTTGCGTAAATCAATCTTATAATTTTACCATCTACATTATGACAATATGATACGTAAAGGCTCCCAAGGTTTCAACCACCATGGTCTTTTCCATCATTGTGAAATTAGCATTAAAATTACTGCACTAATAAACAGTGATAAAAAAAGTATTATAACTATACTAAAAATTACTTTATTTTTAGGAAAGTAAAGAAATTCTTACGTAATGACGCAAATGATGACTCTAAAAGTAATTTATATTGTATTTTTAATAACTATTATTATGCAGCAGCTCTACAAAAATTAGTACACGGCGTAATAAAAATTACTATGTCTAATATAGTAAAAATTTTGATGGTATAATTTCTTGCCACTCAACATGTAAATTTTATTGTAATCGTTTTAATATATCCCACATTCTAAAGTATAATATGCTTTGTTACATAGTAAAATTTTTAATTCCACTGCATTGCTGTTCAGTATAGTAAAAATTACTATGTTCAAAAGTAATTTCGTACGATGTCTATAGGTATATACGCCTATTGAGTTTCAAATTTAAGGTTATATTAACGTTGTGGTGACTAGAAACATATTTTTTGATTTATCAGGGTTAAAAATTGATACGTGCTAATAATTAGTTTTGAATCGACTAATTATCCGTTGTTGATACTGTGGACTACAAGAAACTCTTTAATTTTTATCTGTATTGTCTGCATTATAAACAGTACACGTTCCCACGTGTACTTAATCCATATTGGTGTGGACATAACTTTTCGTGATCTAGTGGTTGCGCAGCCTGATTCAGAAGCCGAAGGATGGAGGTTCAAATCCTAGTCACTGCAGATCTTTTTTAAAATAATATTTTTAAAACACATTTATATCTGTTTACTATAAAAAAAAATCTATATACATTCAAACATTTATATGTATATATATATGTATATATATCTTATTTTTAACACACACACACACATATATATATATATATATATATATATATATAATCTTTCTGTTCTCTCACTTTAATATGAAAATTTTTTCTGAACAAAGAAAAAATTACTATATTGAAAAGCAAATTTTGATAAAATCTGATTTTACTATGTAGCACAGTAAGTTTTACAATATGGCGAATATGTCTCCACTTTCCTGTAAAATAAATTAATTTTTATGATAGCTGTAACACTTTTTTTAACACCACTTTTCTTAGTGTAAAACAATAAGGACCAATAATGTAAAAAGTCTTGACAATAAGCTTGATTGGAAACAGTTTGTTAGGGCAAAATAATTCTTTTTTTGGCTTTTTTCAGTTATTATTGATTATTTAAAAAACTGTCGTTTCAAGAGAATAAATTTCACATAACAGTTGTTCCTACAATGATATGAGACACGAATTAGGTATTTAAAAAAATGAAAAATATGCTAAAAAACAAAAATTTAAAATTAACCATTTTGTAATGTGACACCAGTTGCAATGTTTTTAATTCAATTTATGGCATAAAGTAGTACTGTGATACATCGATCTACGGTTCACAGTTTAATGAAGTTAAGTTTTACTGAGCATAAAAATAATTCAGCCAAATCATTATGAATCTAGGGTACGTATGAAAAAAGTTATGGGCATATAAATTTTAGCAGGTTTTATATGTAGTCTTATGGAAAGCAGCGGTTTTGGCTTGTTCATTTAAAATGGCTCCAGTGTCCTCAACGTTAAAATTATAAATAACCCAACCTAGGTTAATAAAATTGAATTACATTCTTTGAATTCCCATCTTTCTATTCGTATAAAAAAAAATGAAGGTTGACGTTGAAAGTTGTAAGAAATCATGCTTACAAAATCGTAGTTTTAAGACGGGTTGGATAGGAAATGCAAGCTTACGCGATATACAACCTACTGCTGCACTTATATAAATAACCCGTAAGGTGTAAAAAACATACTATCTTGTATATATTATTACGCAGTTTTCGATGACATGAGAAAAGTGTCTTGTTATCGAACAAAATCTTTAAATAATCGGAGACTAAGTATACAGTTGCGAGTGCAAGTCAGCTCTCAGCTGTCTGCATTCTGCAGAGTACATATATATAGGTATAACTACTGTTGAACTTAGGAGCGTATCGTAACAGTTCATCAATTAGGGCACCATAAAACTTTTTTGTTTTCTTATATTGACTCACTAAAGTAATAGATAAAATGTAGAATATGGCTAACAACAGTCTCTACGATAATTTTATACCATATTTTAAAGAAAATAATGATTAATTTTAGTCTCCCCATTTTGATACGGCACTAGGCGCTGGAGCCACCTTAAGTATTGCAAAATATCTGCCGCTGAGATTTGAATAAAAATTGGTAGAGCAATGAAAATAACAAAAAAAAACATTCTGCTTACCTTAAAATTAGGATTGGGTACATATGAAAATGGTAACATGTGATACAATAAATAAAAAAAATGATGTTTAACAAAAGGCAGGCTGCTACAATACGAGTGTGGTACCATCGCAAAATAGGTAAGAGCACGCGCTGTTCAAAACATAATACAGTTAATGGATAAGTTCATACATTTTTGAATGAAAAAATGGATTCATACTGTTTTAAAAATAACATTTTACAATATAATTTTTTTTCTGCTTCAAAAACATGAAATTAAAATTTTTTCTATCAACGTTAAAAGGAATGCTATCTCTTTTCATGCTTACAAATTGGATTAATCGTTTAATAAGAATGACCATTTATGAAATAGAAATAAAATGGAAATGCATAAATTATTACATAAAAAACAACTGAATAATAATGGAACACATAATTAATTTTTATTGATATGTATACAACATCTTAGATACAAAGGTAATTAAAGTCTTAGATTTTTATTATTGACAAATATGACAATATTATTGCGGTAGATTTTTTAGATAATCGTGTAATTTAGTTGAAACTTGTTCATTTTTGGTAATTCTTATGCAACCGTTTTTATCTGCATTAAAAAGATTGACCCACCTTCGAACTTTTTTTTTGTACGTACTACTAATTTGTTCGTGAGTAATATTTGAGATTTTAAATTTTGTCATGATTTCCTTCAGAATCATTACATTGCTGATAGCCATTTATTTGAAAGTTGCAAGCTAAATTTTCTAATTTATTTTTGCTCTTCTTTCCTTTAATTTTTGTGTAACTGGAAGAGTGTCGCAGAATTCCTAAGCCCTAGCTTGAAAATGATTAATCATATGTACTGTTTCCATCACAGTTATCAACCTGAGTAATCGAAATTACAATTGTGTGCAATTCAAACGCACTGTCTGTTAAACGAACACAAGGATTTGCACAAACTGAGAATCGCTTTAGACAACATGATAGTGATGACAGTGGTTTCGTAAAAATGAGATCTTCTTTCGATTACTCGTAGACTATGAACTTGACTAGATTTCTCTGTGAATTTTTTAATGGGATTGATGTATACTGCGTACTCATTTTTATCGCATTTTGCAGCTGTTTGCAAAACATCAGAAGTTGTGGAGAATCCGCAGGTTTCCTAGCCAAAGAAAATGATGATTGGATCAACATTACTATTTATCACAGTTATTTCAATCGTTTGACGTTCATACGTGATTCCCTCTCTTTTTAAGTTCAGATTTATACTTTTTTAAATAAATACATTTGTATTTCGCCCAAATTTTTTTTCAAATTTTTTTTTTAATCAAAAGTGTCTATTTTATTACAGTGATTAGCAGTATGTTTTGCAGGCGACAAATTTAGTATTGTAGTTAATGGCATCTAGTATTGCTCGCCCATATTTTTTTATTTATTACACAGGCCACTGTAATATCACTAGCAGCAGTTTCACCATAAAGTCTGGTTCGGAGTTTTACTTACAATCATTAAATTTAGGCTTCCATTACCATTACTAGAGGCTCCAGCGACAAATTGACTAGACTTGGAAGCAAGTAAAATAAAAATCTCTTTTGAAGCTTCTAATAATAGTTCACTATAAAAGCCATCGCAAAAATTTGTGTGCTTATAATTATTAGGTTCAAGGTAATGACCACACTAACTTCCACAGTTATCATGGATATTGAAAGCAAGATAAGGTATATTCTTAATAGCTTTTGCCATCGCTTCCCTGTGACCTTGATCCTGAGAGATTCTGTATGTAAAGCATGCAAGGGGGCACTTCTATTTATAATATACGCCTTACATTTATATTTAGATTCTTCTATACATTATATTTATCCTTGAAATAGAAAATTCAAGGGTACACATTTTTTTTATTTGAAACGCGAAAATTCAAATTTGAACGCCGCGTGCGAAGAATGTGCGTCTAGTACGTTAAGAAAACGCTAGAGCGCGTTTACCTAAAGAAGGAGAAACCTGCTACTCAAAAGGAAACAACGTTGGCATAAAAGGCACCAGCGCGCAATGTAAAAGGAGTCCTCTTCCAGCGAACCTGGGACGCGGAGATCCGCTGTTACCCAGACCTGGAACTCTCCCGTGCACCGGTACATCACCACGACGAGCACAAGGTGAGAGAAAGAGACCAAGTACGAAGGCCGAGAGCTGAAAAGTAAGTTTGCACTCCACCAATATGTAACACTTGTACTAATCGGTTCATAGTTGGACTTTCGGTGCTCGACTGCTTTAAGCGTGGAGACGACGCATCCCCAAGTAGTCAAGGCACTAGGGTTAGCGACCACGTTCTTAGGGGAAGTTCCTGGGTCGACGACTTGAGCAGTGCTCAAGACACCCAAGGGCCCTGAGAACGACCTAACCCTACGTGACTTGGTAGGATAGGTAGTTACCTAGCATTAACCTTCCGTGGTTGTACTAAAAATTCGTGCTAGTTTAACCTAACGTGTCTAAGCGGAGATATTAAGGAGGAAAAATTCAAATTGTCGTTCATGTAAAATTTTCTATTAAACAAAGGCGGATGAATTTTAAGTACATTCTAAATTATCGAGTATATTATATATTTCCTTTTTACATTATTAACGTAAATAATCTTGATTACTCAAATATAATTAATACATGTAGAAGTTGAAGATACGATTTCCTTAGAATTATATGATTGAAAAATATAAGATGATTAAAAATAAATTGATTGTACTTATTTAAGTAAACCTTTCCCTCCACGTATGATTGCGAGTTCTTTTTTTTACAGTTTAAGATAAAAACTAGAATAATAGCTGTTAAGGTATTAATGAAATTGTTTATATGAACTGAGAATATTGTCTGTATCCCAAAAAGGGCAGGAACAAATTAAAAAAGATATTAGATTTAGAAAGATATTAAATAAGTTAAAAAAGACATTAAATTAATTAACTTAAGGGAATATTCAGGAAACGATGAGAATTCAATAAAGTAATAATCAAAAAACAATTTCTGTATATTGTGCAGGAATTAATTGATTATTCAACAGATAAATTTTGAAACTTTCTAATAATCATTTCAAATATTTTATATATTTTATATATAATCGGCAATCCGAGCTACTGCGCTCTCTTACACAGGGCAACGAACCCGCCCTCCGACATATAAACACTAACATTGTGTATGTGTCGGTTCCTAATCTTAGAGTTTCCTCGGTACCGATAATGTTCTTAGCCGATTGTTACTACCACTAATTAACCGGGGTTATACTCAAAGAAAGGGAAGTCGTAAGCATTTCATTAAATATTGAATATTCAAGCTAGTCAACTTTTTGTGGTTTTTATTTATTTTATACAGGGTGCTCCCCACTCCTTTGATAGTATTTTTCTTATCCGATTGCTTTACTACTTTATGATAGGATGCTTGACGTACAGCACAAATAGAGCTACTATCTGATGTAAATACTTCAACTTCTAAATGACAAACCTGCAAAATAGAATTATTTTTTGTGAGTAACAATGTAGCTTTTGGCTCCATTGCTTTAGCACTCCCAGCAAAAACTGACAGCAAAACAGTGTCCAACATTAATTGTACTGATAATGTCTGTACATACACACATACATAAACATGTCAAAGCATACATGCGTGCTTACAAACCTACCTACCCACACACTCACATATACACATATTTTTAGAACAAATATCTAACAATTTGTTGTCAAATATGTAAGAATACATTGTTTTCTAAAAAAAGCTAATAATAATAATAAAATTTAAAAAATGTAAAACTAATAGGAGAGACATGGAGATAAACTTTTATAGCAGACGTTCAGTAAGGTGAATGTCCCTATTAGGACCACAAATTTCATCATACTTACTTCTTTGATTTTTTTTCCTAATTGTGAGCTTTCTTTGTAACAATTTAGGTTTTTACTTGTTCGCTATAAATTAATCATTATCATACTAATTTTGAAATATGGTACCTAATTGTTGAATTTATTTGTTTATCAAAAGACTATAAGACTAAAATGTTTATTAAAATTTTATAAATTACTTGTTGAAGTTTAGTACCATAATATGTATAGATCTAAAGATAGGTTATGTTTCGCATTGTCCCTATTTATGGAATTATATTTTAAATTGGTTATTTATCGTATGTATAATCAAACTTTTCTTGTAATTTCATAGATAAATAGAATTTACTATTTTTTTAATAAATATGTTGTATGATTATCACATAAATTTTCATGTTCCTTGGATAGAGACACGTTTCACGAATAGGGACATTTGATATGCAGTGAGAAGCAACCACTATGGGTATATATAGTAGTATAGCTGAGTCGAGCTCTGTCTGCTCCCGCACGGTCGAGCAGACGCTGTACGGTGACACATACTATTATACAAGTACGACGGATATATGTACGTGTGATTGTCCGTGCATGCACACGTTTGACGACGCATCAGGATATTTTATTTCAGTACTTAATTCTGCTACGGATTTCTATCCTTGTGGGCAGAGACTTGTCACTAGTAGGAATAATCAATAGCTGCAGTAGCTGCACTGTTTCTGCATGCATATGGATACATGCATGCACGCGTTAGCTAAATTATGAACGTAAGTGTATCAGATATATAGTATAGAGGCCAGCTCAGCGTCCTTGGCGAGCTGCTTGCCAACCAGTAGCAGCAGCAGCACTGTACTGTATATGTATTTGTGAAATTCATAGCCGCTGGAGGTAGGATAAAAAGACCACGTGACTATCTCGCAAAATCGTATTAGTTTTTAATAAGTCACTCTACAAGCCGAGATCCTGAACGTCCCATAAAAAGCTTCGCTTTTATGTCCGAATAGTACAGCAGTACCAGTTAAACTGTCATACGTACTTCAAATTACTCCAGTGAACCACCGTATATCGAACAATACTGCTATTCTAAGAATAGCTTTGTCACATAATTTTTTTTTTTTCATATGGTTTGCTATAGAATCAGGAAATACAAAGGCAATGTCAACGTAAGGAGGCAAAGAAAATAAATGGAAAACATACCAAAGGCGTAAGATATCGTAGTTGTTATATGATGACTTGCTTAAATACATAAATTTTCTATTTTTATTACATTTCATGTTATATTTATTCCCTTCATAATACAATTTTAAGACTCTTAAAAGAGTCGTACTTAACGAAAGTCGTCATCTAACAAAGCTGACTATGTACTTCGTGACTCTTTAAAGTGTCAAGTGACAACCGAAGCAAACCGCTAAGCCTAAACACAGCAAGTACCAACTCCATTGAAAGTAAGACAAAGAAGTTTCAACGAAATTTTCGTGGAAGGTGCATTTCTTTGCGCAGCGTTTTTGTTAGTAGTCTGATGCCGCTCATCGAGTGTGGTCCCTCATTATTAGCTTCATTCCGGAATACCATTAATAAGCTTTAATATTCTGATCTACATTGTTATAATTCTTCTGTAAGTCATCCAAAATTAAATAATGAGAATGAATTTACAAAATAGTGGAGAATATTTTATTAATTGAAACCAAATGAAATTAAGAAGATTACAAAAGGAAGCGGTGCTGACGGAACCTGTAGGATCTAACCTAAAAACAGAAAAAGTACGTATACACGTATTTATTCGACAAATAATGACACTTTTCTTTTCGCTGATATACAAACGAATAGCTGGACTTACTGCTAGTTCCGCGGCCCAACACGGAGCATGAGACAAATAAGTTCACAAATATCCAGCTTTTACTAGATGATAAAATTAAATGATATTAATTATTATTTCACAAAAATTGGTAGTAGAGCATGGCTTATGGTCTCTAGCTATTTGTTTGTTTACTACGTGTTCTCTCAGTACTACTTTTAAAGAAACAATTAACACAATTCAAAAAAAGCATGTTTATAAGTGTCGTGTAATACCCCAAATAGTGCAGTGTGCGTGAACGCGTATATGCTTTGCCTTTACAAAGAGCATGGTGAATGCAGTAATTTATTATAATTTAAAAACGGAAGTAAATAAATAAAAAAAATGATAATACATCAATAAATGAACGGTAAAATAAACAGGAAAAGTTTACTGTTATATAAAAAAAAAAAAAAAGAGTAGTAATATTGTAATATTGTCTTCTAAATAACAGTAGAAAAATAAAAATTGCGATCTCTTACACTACACACTTACGAGACAGAACAAATACACTATTCTTATCCTGAACCTGCTAACCAGAGTGGTTCATCCCCATTAGTCCTGCTGAAATAGCAGACACTCTGTACCCTAGATCTGCTACTTGAAGCGATCCATCAAAATAACAAATACATACACACAAACATATTCACACCTTATATTGTTAGTTGTAGTAGATGAATTCTCAAAAATAGAGTAAGAATTCAACATAATCTAATAATTTCACTTTTATACGCACAGTTGTTCATAAAATAATATTTAATAAAACCCGTAACACATAATTTTGCGAGTAATAACAAAAGTAAGAGAAATGGTAAGAAATTGTTTGTGCAGGAGCTCGTGAGAGAGAAAAGTGTCCTAGAAGAAAGATTGGAATTGACTAATGATCAAATACAAAATTACCATAATTTGCACGAATTAAATACTGAATGATTGGAAAATAAAATCAACAATTTTAGCGTAAAAAATCGACAAACAATTCGACAATTTGATCATCGTCGTAAAAAGGGAACTCTTAAAATAAAAAGACAAAAAATAATAAAAAGTCTGGAAATTTACTAATAATTTACTCATAAATTTTCTAACAATTCGAAACTTATAATATCCCGTTGATTTATTCATGTCTCATTGGCACATAAATTTTGCGTTGCACATACAGAACACTCATATGAGTGTATGAATATTATCCACCATATTAGGTCACGGTGAATATATTTTTAGAAATGTATAACCATAGTAATTAAAAAAAAAAAGTGCAGACAACTAAACGTCAGAAAAACCTGTATTGATGCACATAGTATCATTCGTATTGAGGCGTCAGCGCCTGAATTGTGACATACTCGCATGAATGCAGAGAGAAAGTTTGAAATCACGGTGGCGTAGTAATTAGGATATATTGCTGCAAAGGCCATATTCAAAATCCCTGCACCGTATATTTTCTTGCTTAAAGCAGATAATATCATACAAGCGCGTTTGATAGAAATAAATAAAAATAAAAAGGAAAAAACGCACGTAAAGAAAATTACTCAGCTAAAAAAATGGTCAATGAAAATGATGATGCCGATAAAACAGTATCTGAAGCGCTGATGAAGTCTCTCAATGCCAACTTCTCATTTCAGAACGTGATCACTCCAATTCTATATTTGATAAGACAAATACTCTGCTCAAGGGTTATAAATAAGATGTTAGAAACGGAGAAAGCTGGGTCAGAGATGTTCAAAAAGATTTATATAAAAGAGCAGTATTGCAAAATATATGAGGTGCCGCACACATAAGCGTAAGCGGCCAAGATTTCTAAAACCTTGGAGCATTTATAATGCACTTAACAACAAGATATGTGACAGGAAATACCGTTCCTTATCATCAAACTCAGCTGCAGAAAGTGTGCCAACGACAAGCTCAATCGGTTGGTGAATATTATGATTTTTAAACCTACTGCTGAGTGGTTCTGAAAAGGCCTTGATGGAGGATAAGGGCAATACATACAACGCGCATATGACGAGCCCTATAAAAGACATGGCATTAGACATGTTCACAAAAGGACTTATGATAAGCCAGCAGGTAGATGCAAAAGGACCTGCTTCTCTAGCTGATACCTTCGGTTATGGGTTAAAATTGAAGAGCCGAATATGAGTGGGTATAATCCTGGATACACGACACCAAGGACTACCATAGTAGTGACCATGTGGTAGTGAGGGTCCCCACACCATGTAGTGATTTTAGTAATAATTTAAATAACTCCTATCGACAGTAGAAAAGGAACCTTGATTAGCCATTTTTATCGCATCAAATAGCACAAGTTAATAAACAACAGATCGACAACCAGACTCTCTACGTCAATAGGCAGTAAAATAATTATTGAAATAATAATAGAGAATATCAACAATATAGTAATGGATGGAATAATCGTGGAAATTATCAGAATCAAGGGAGAGATCAGAATTTTCAAAATCAGTCAAGGAACTCTAATCATCATAAGGATAATTTTGGAAGATATAATAACAAAAATCGTAACGATTATTATACTCAAAGAAAATCTAACTTTAACCCTAGGAATAATGAAGGATGAGGATGCTGAGGCAAAAGTCAGAATTATAATAGATACCCCCAAAATAACAATTATTATGATTGTAACCAGCAAAGTTTCAATCCTAACTATCAGAATCAGAATTTTCAAAATCAGTACCAACCAGCAGATGACCGTTTGCCCCATCTTTTAAACTCTGAGGTGGCTCACCCTAATCGTCGCTCGGAGGTGAGCCCCCAAAGACATAATTCAACCCCTACACCGAATGTTTTAGCGAAAGTAATTAACATAGCAACAGATTTGAAACCGTCCACATCGGTACGTGCCAGAGACTTGGCATGATAACGAGCCTACAAGCATAAGGTTGTCAATCCCAGAAAAGAAAAATCACTCTATCACACTCATGCTCGATAATGGTGCCGCCACCAGCCTGATTAAATGAAATCAGTTGCACCCATGTTCACGTGTAGGGACTAGTGAAGTTATTAATCTTACTGAAATTACACCCCACCTAGTTTTAACTAAAAAAACAACGTGTATGACTATACAAGAAAGACCTACAATTTTTTATGTGATCACTAACAATTTTACGATCAAAGATGGCGGTTTATTGGCTCGAAATTTTGTTAAGAATGACGGGTCGATGTATTATCACGATGCTATTCGCTACGTGCACAAGCTGAAAAAGCGATCGCAGCAATACCTGTGCTAATATGTGAAACTAAACGATATTTTTGGCTTCTATTAGCAGACTGCTAAGCATTACTATCATCAGAAAGTTATGTGTTTATACATCGACAACCATTCTGAGGGTTACATTTTTAATAAAATTATGAGTAGTATGTATATATTTTACTCATGCATGTTCATTAAAAACGCAATGAAATACATCGTATACTGTATATTTCTTAGAGTTTTTAGCTGGGTCAGGTCCTCTAAGCGTATCGTATATGAACGTGTGTACATACTGTGTGAACACGCCGATATAGGGCTAAAGGAGCTCTCTGATTGGTCAGAGGAGGTCTGTGTTGACTACATTGCAAACTAAAAAAACGTATCACGTATCACACAGTACACGGACTTGTGTTGAAATAATACTCAAGCGCTTATAGTGCTTGTAGTACAAATTTTGTCTTTAGATATTCACATAGGATTGTGTCACTTGAGACATTGTATTAATTCGTGATATAATAAACACAGAACCTTTCGTGTATCCATCGAGGTACTGTGTTCCTATATAGGTATCAAGCCCATTTCGTGAATTTTGCCTTCTGCTGTGCCAGACCAATAGTTCTCGTTGTTCCTTCGGTGGCGCTGCTTCAAAATTGTGAACGTAGCGAATAGTATTAGATAATGACGTCATGAACCCCATTTCTTATCTAGAAACTCTTGAAGAAATAGAGCTATTGAAAATAGATGAAAAAGAACAAAAAGCAATAAAACTTGAGAAACAAGTACAGGAAAGTCAAGTTTAAGACACCACCCTCCATACTAATAAAAAGACAGAGTGACTTAGGGATAAAATTGACTGACAAAAATCATATAACGAATACAGTATATCGTGGGCCCACCCTAAATGTCAAATATACTCAAATACGAAAAATTTGAAGACATAAAAGCTGATTTTTATTTTTGAGATAAATTTGACAAATTGATTTCATCAAAAAGCGGTGATAACTTTATAAAACCCACTGATAATAAAACTGATGAAAGTGGAATGTACAGTAAAAATAATAAATTAATCGACCAAGATGCACTCCAACCCCATGCCATTAAACAGAGTAAAAATACTTCTAGTGTAAAACAACATTGCGTTTACGAGGAATAAAAAAATACTTATAAACCAACTTAATATACGATTAAGGCTAGAACACCTCCAGTTGTAAAAATTAATTCAATTAATACTAATTTAACTGAAGGATACTTACCACGAGTCGACGTAGGGCGTGACGACGTATATTTAGGTAAGAGAATAGCTAAAAATGACAACAATCAAGGTAATATTAAGGTGATAAACACTAATGGAGATGATGTTACGATTAAAATAGATCCAAGGAAAATTCTACCCTTTGAATATATTGCACCTAAATTTGACCCCGATACTAGTAGCAAATATAAGAGATCAGTTACTAAAAATACACGAGATAGAATAAGATACTAAAAGGACTAGTGCTCACCGGTCACTTAAACCTGAAAGAACGAGACCGAATTTATCGATTGATTTCTGAATTTCCAGGAATCTTTTTGTTGCCAAGAGACACTTAACCCTGTACTGATTTTGTTGTACATGAAATCCCGACAGAAAATAACATTTCTATTAACACTAAGCAATATCGTCACTCACCGGTACATACAAAAGTTTTAGAAGTACACGTAACAAAAAACTCAACGATGGATTAATTGAGCCCTCGTCATCACTGTATAATTCACCCCTCCAAATCATTTTTGAAAAAACCCGATAGCCATAAAAATCTCAGATGAAGGGTAGTAATTAATTTCCGAGAACTTAATACAAAAGCCATTGGTAATGCATATCCATAGCCTAATATCGCAGATATTATGGACCAGTTGCGAGAGTCCGTATATTTTTCAGTTTTTGATTTGGTAAGTGGATTCTTACAAATTCCCATGGCTGAACATTATAAGTATAAAACAGCCCATGAACATGACTAAAACAGACAGATGCCGAAAAGTTTGAAAAATGCACCAGCCATGTTCCAACAACTATTGGATTTCATATAAAAAGGGACTCCATCTAGATAAAGTTAAATTTTTGCGGAGGGAAGTAATATTTCTTCGGTATTTAGTAAGTCAACAAGGAATTGAACCAGACCCTAAAATAATAAAGGCTGTTGGAGAATTTCCCCAACCAGAAATTATGAAAAATATAAGCCAACTTTTAGGACTAGCAGGATATTAAAGATGCTTTATTGAAGATTTTTTGCAACTAAAGAGTTTTCAAATACTAAAAGACCATCTATGCCAAGAGTCTATTTTACAATTTCTTGACTTCAGTAAATCATTTAAGTTGACAACAGGTGCATCTGACTACGCTATTGGAGCAGTATTAAGTCAAAAAAAAATGGGTTTGACCATACTTACGCTAATCTTTCAAGAACTCTGAATAATCCCGAGATAAATTGTTCCACAACTAAAAAGAAATGCTTAGCTGTACTATACGCAATGCATTATTTCCGTTTATGTTCAGTAGAAAATAAATTCTTTCTCGTAGCTGACCAGGAGCACTTAAATTAGATGTCTACAAAGAAAGAGAACTACAAAGTCAGAGAAAACAAATAGTAAAAACATCCAATTTAAAGAATATCAAACCAAAAGCACTGCCAATAACCTTAAAGAAGACAGTGAAAACAACAAAACCTGAAAGCATGACTAGATCACAAACAAATGTACGTAAACTAGCCAGGGACCCTGGACGACCTTTTGGATCAAAAACAATCAACAGACGGCTAAAGTCAGATCATAGTGTGATAACTCTGAGAACTCGATGGAAAATATTTCCGCAACTACTAAGATCATCTGCATCTCGACCAAGTATACAAAGAAAAATCACTAAAAATACATCAAAAGATTCTAGCTTATTAAAAGTAAACTTTTAAAAATCAGTAGCTTTAACATCACGCGATAGTGATACAAATACAGAAATCACCGAAATAAACCCTAATGGTTCCGAATGTGAGAAAATGCCTAAATTACCAGTCAGAAATAAAATTAACCTTGGTAAATTTTCAAGGACAAGTATCTTTTTCCCAAACGACCCGAGTGATACTAAAGAATCATAAGAAAAAGATACACAACCACCAGTACATGACCCAAGACGAAGTGGATTAAGGCAGAAATTGACTGGAATGAAAGTGGACTTGATGACAGATACTGATTCAGACTCAGACGCGACAAATTCAACTGAAGTCTTCAAGAATATTTGGTTAAATGTAACAACAATGATTGATCCGAGCAAGCTGATACTGATTTTTCATTGGTAACTACATTTTATAATAAAGATAAGCCACATCCTAAAATTCAAGACATATTAACCGAAATGGACACCTAAAATCTTTATAATTTTAGTTATTATGTATTAGATAAAAGAATAGCAAATATGGCAAGATGTTCATTAGACTTTGACCCTCTATTTACTTGAGATGAAATTTTAAGAAAATTTATGACGAAATGAAAATTATCAATGACCTCTCGTATTAAAAAAAATACGCTTTAGATCCAGTACACCGACGTACACGAGTACTTCTGTTACAACAATAAGCAGAGGATCAAAAGTGCCGAACTTGGAAAAAGTAACAGAAAAACTTCTGAAAACTTAAATAAAAATAACGACAAACAAACAAACTGCATTAAATTAATGCATCGAAGTTCTGCACCTGCTTTCATGTTCCTGTCAGACTTGTACCCTTTTTAACCAATTAATCGATACAAAAAATAGTACGGAAAGATGTACGTAAGTCTTAGTATTAGTAGCAGCAGTATTACTAGTTATAAGAACGTTAACAGAGTTGAGCTAATAAACGATGTAATTACCATCAGACATTATCTTACATACAAAAAAGACAATATAGTTCATCTTATTAGCAAAGATTGTCAACCAGTCACATATTTCTCAATACTATTGAGATTGATAGGTGCACTGGACTTGAGTTATTTGAAATTAAAGAAACCAAAAGTTGGCCAAATAATGATAACACCTTGTGGAGGACGTAACATACTGTCAATTGTTATTAATGTAACATCTGCCGATTTAGTAACTTCAGAAAGTTTTACAAAAACTTTTAAATCATTGAAAAAACATTGTTGAGACAAAATTTTAAAACAGTCCAAATTTTAAGAAAGAAGATCTTACAGACAAATTACAACTTGAATTAGTAACAGAAATTTTATAAACAACATTTTATAAAACACCTATACAAATTACTGTCTGTTATAGTGAAGTTGACTTTTCAAAAATTTAAAAACGTAATGTAATAATACAAACACCACATGACAGTCCTGTTAGAGGACTTAAAAAAATAAACCAAACTTATCGAAAATTTAGAGAACGATTTTATTTTTATGCAATGAAAAATGATAATTTTATTTATATCTGTAAATGTAGCAAATGTCAAAAAGAAAAAAATGGACAGATAAAACAAGAAAACCCCTAACACTAACAAATACACCTCTTGAAGCTTTTGATAAAGTTTTCTTTGTCACCGTCGGTAAATTAAGAATAACACCAAATGGTAACTTCCATTTTCTAACCATACAGAGTGATTTGTTTCAGTGGATGATATTAGCCCCTGTACTAGACTTCAGATCAACCACGCTTGGCGATGCACTCGTACAAAATTTCATATATGTTTACGGTGCACCTAAAGCATTTATATCAGACAGACATGCTACATTTATGTTCAATTTGTTGGAACAACTTGTTGGAACCCTAAAGACTCATTATGTAACCACATCAGCATATTATCCTTAAACAAACTGGTCACTAAAGTGGAATCATGCTGCCCTAGCTAACTTAATCAGAACTTACTCTGAAACTTATGATGACTGGGACAACTTAGCCAAATTTGTAGCTTTAACGTATAACACGAGTGTACTCTGAGAGCGAATTAGTGGGGATGCTCCTTTGGATACAGAAAAGATGTGCCACCATAGCTCTAGTGGCCTATTTCTCCTATCTAGTAGAGCTGCTTTCCTAATTTAGGCGAGCAGCTGCTCAAAATTGTCAAGGGGCAGATCTCCTAACCTATTAGAAGGAGATAGCCTCCTCTGTGTTGGCTCTGTTGATTGGGCCTGTGGCTCAGCGCTCCTGACTAGGAGAAAATAGCCTTCAGTCCAGCAAAAAGGCAGTCCTACCGCAATGAGAGCAGTGCTACCGCTTTTAGTGACGAGTAATCTCCAGTTGGTAGAGATGCTTCCCCAATTCCCTCTCAGTGTACATGCAGCACCAAATTTCACACCCCATGAACTAATATTCGAGAGAGTAGCAAGGTTGCCCTTAAAGATACCTAAAGATGAAAAGTTGCGAACATGTCCATTGTATTTGCAAGATCTTATTAAGCGACTTAAAGAAATACAAATCGTGGCAGGAAATCAACAAATAAAGATAAAAGTACAAGCAAAAACAAGATATGACGTAAAATTGAGGCCTCTAAATGTTAAACCAGAAGATAACGTTTGGGTGAGGAAAAAAGTGCGTGCCCATAAATTGGATTGCTTTTATAATAAACCCGTAAAGGTTAAAACAGTTTTAGAGGAAAATAATGTGTTACTTTAAAAAACCAATAGTGAAATAATACTAAAACACAAAGATAAATTAAAACTAGTTCCCCAATTATAATAGCCTTGTAATAAATATATTCTACATGTCTTCAAGAAGAAGTAAAAAAAAAAACACATCGATGCATATTGTATTGACCAATTTAATGACAATAGTGCTTGATGCTTTCGCAGATTTAAACTATGCTATAGCAGCAATAGCGTTGAATCACTTGAAACAAACTCTGGAATAGACTACGAATGAATCGGTGTAACAAAAATTAAGAAAACTGATTAGAAGATTGTGATTTGGCTGGATGTTAATAAATACATGTTGGAACAAACACCTATTCCAGGATTAAATGAATTTTTTCGATTTTGTATTGCACATTTTGGTTATCCTCATTGCACTTACTATATGAAAATGGACCTCTTAATTAACGATAAAGCAGTCGACAAACCTCAAAGCAACACTATTGAATATGAAAAATAATGTGGGAACACATGCGGGAGATAACGTTATTTCACCTCCCAGCTTACGAACAAAAAGACTGATACCTTTTGGGATTATTGGAAGCTTTCCTAAAGGACTTTTCAGCTCAATCATAAAAGATGATATCAACGTTAGGAACACTAACATCAACAATTTGCACGCTAATCAAAAAGAGTATATAGAATTGTATGAACAGAAAAGCCATATTTTCGCAGCTACAATCAAAGAACTATATAACACTACGAAACGCCATAAGCACATTCTAAAACAAGTTGCTGATATATTGACTTCAAGACAAGATTTCACTCTGAACAAATATCTAATTTATTTATCAGCTTACCTCAGAAGAACTGAGGCTACTTTAGATCACATTATTTTATCCCATGACGATCTGATTGACATCTTGCATGATTTACAAAGAGGTCAAGCACATCCAAAGCTATTTTCTCCAAATATATTTAGAACCGCAGCCCAGGATGTGAAGAACCTTGCAGGAAATTTAGAATTTGGAGTACCAATTTGGAATCTTTATGCTGGCGAAATAAGCACCCTAAGCAAAATAAATGATGTGCATTAACAGAATAGAACCGAGGTGATATTATATTTGCCACTTGTTGATCGAAATCCTTATAATCTTTAAAGACTACATCTAGTCATGATACCTTAATCTGGACAAAATGGACTTGTCTTAGTAAAACCATCGTGCCCTTACTTAGAAGTATCAGCTCACTATAATTCGTATTTACGATTAAACGACGTTACATTTAAACAATGTGATAAAAGGGTATACGGTTGTGTATGCTCGGCTATGAAACCGTTAAAGAAACCCTATTCTATAAACGAATGTAAAATTCTCATGTTATAAGAACCTGGAACAGAAGTATTTAAATACTGTGAAATTATGATTACACCGAAAACCGAAAGTCCTTGGATTTACTTACCAGTTAATAGTTCATGGTTATTTTCAACACCTAATTAAGAACAATTTTACATTATCAGTCCTAATTAAATGGATCGGAAAGAAAGAGTAAAAGGTATGTATCTTTTACGAATGAAAGAACGTTGTACGGAAAAAACTCACAAATTAATCTTAACCAGTGAACATAAGATTATCACTCAGATCCAATAAACCTTTTAAGTAGAAGTTGACTTTAACTTAACTATACTACATGAACTCTCAAAAAGCTTTAATGATTTCCATGACGGTATAAAATCAATTCAAGAATTAAACTTTACAAACTTAAACTTAACAAACACGCATAGATAGATAAAGAATTAAGTGTATGAAATGAAATAAATTAAAGAGAGAAAATATGAGCCAAAAAGTTAAAAGAAAAACAAGCTTCTCTTTCTATTCTAGTATGTAATGTCATTGAAGATATTATTATAATTGTCATAGCATCACTTATTAGCATAGCTAGAGGCTCTTTCAAGAAGATTATGAAACCTAAAGTCTCGGAAAAATTTATAAAATGCAGTATCAATCCACTGAACGTTGAACCCTCAGTAACCATAAAACAAGAACCAAAAGAACATGAACTAAATAAACTTAATGTCAAAATTGAAAAAAAGAAAAATGAAATACCTCAACTATCTAAAACTATACCTATAATGAAGACACGGAGTTTGATACTTTTACGCCAAACAGCAGAAAAGTTGAAAATGGACTCATAAATCAATAGTTAGTTATACTCTTTTCTTTTCAAGCTGCACGATAAACCCTGACTATAAAATAACGGTAAGAACTAGAGTCAACATAAGTTATTCTTTACATAAAGTTATTAAACAGTTATAAAAAAAAAGAAATATCAAGGAAATGCATATACTTCCAGATTTACATAGTTATACACATCAAAGTATAACCGCCAAATACAATAGTGATTCATTTGCTAAAAGAACTGATAAAACACTAAATGTAGGAGAATAAATCCAGACACTTTTTTCTTTCAAGATGAGATCCACTATTTGTAAAGCAGAAAAGAATTCTTCAACAACACCGTCAAAAAGTGACAATGATATATCAAACATTGATCCGAAAATACTTATGTGTCTTCTGCCATGGGATATTGAAAGAACGAAAAGGGAAAGAGATTTTTTAAACCATTTCTCTTAGTTTGGTACCTTAGAATATTATTATGCCGTTAGAGATCAGCGAGGAAGATTATCCCAAGAATATATAAAATACATGGATCCTGAAAGCGATGTTTTAGCGTTGCACAATGAGAAACCGAAGTAATTCACGAAGTATGCTTAACCAATTAAAAGTAGTGCAAAACACAAAATAAACAAGAAGTTGACTCACTCTTTATGTTGACAACAAGTTGAGTTAATGACATGTCAAAGTCATTACATGTAGAAGACAAAGACTTACACAAACTTTGGAAACAAAGCCAAGCTTTGCCAAAATCACCGATTTACGAGAAAAAATTAAAAGTAGCAGAAAATGAACCCAATAACTGAAATCCACTATTTAACTTTCTACTTTATACGTCGAGAAATACATCACTTAGTTCTAAGATTTTTGTTTTAAGCTTTATAAAACCAATGAGTAAATTTATGTTTAGTTAATTATAATTGCCACGGATTCAAATTATATTTATAAACACAGACATAGTTATAAACTACAATGCCAAGTAAGAATATAAGATTGCCTGCAATAATAATATCTCCTACAAAAGATAGTGAAGAAAGAAATACTCCAATATTACAATTCGTGAGAGTGAGTCGCACTGGGACTAAAATAAGCGTCCTTATGAAAAAACTCTACAATGCAAACTACCTCAATGATTTCTTCCAACACAAGTAGCCAATAGAGGATATTTATTGTTTAAGTAAGCAACAAACACGGATCGATTTTAGTACCGTTCATATAATATATGGAAGGGCTGAGTTGGTGGAAGACATGCGCTGCACAATAGTATATTGTATAACCCAGCAGCCAAAAGAAGTGAAAGTTAAAAGTACCAAGAGCAAAAACATAGCCGATGAAGACAATATTCCTAAAGACCGTGATACACTTCTGATGGGAATAGTATCTATAGTTCTAGTCATAATGAATCCGGATTGATGTACCCGGTTATTGATGACTTTTGGCCCTTTAAGCCATCTAAACTATTACCCGATGGATGTCGTGCATAATGATGGACGGCAAATGTATCTAAGCTTCGCCACTTATTGTAACAAAGAATCGATATTAAGAGCTTTCGAAGGACTCAAAATGTACGGGGCACAATACTCATACAGGTGTCATCAGAAAACCAGTGATACAATCACACACTTACCGTGTGGTAATTTAGTAAAGAAGTATGATCTCGAAGTGCATAGTCTTTTGTGCAAAACTCAAATGAAACTAAAAAGCATTTGCCTATCGTGCAAAAAGGATGTCAGCCTAGTAAAATATGACTGGCACTACAAGCTATGCCTTGAGACAAGCATTACAGCAATCCAAGATAGCCTTAATAGATTAATCATTAATAAAAAAAAAAAAAAAAACCCAAAGACGATGGAAAAAGCTTAATTATTTGCTACAGTAACAAAGCATCTAGTAAGAGATATCCTTAATTTCTTAGTTTGTCGCATCAAGAAAAAATTGACGTAAGTTATGTGTACGATAATCATGTTCACTTAGACATGGCATTCATTCAATTTTAATATTTACTGTTGATCGAACATGATTGAAACGGAATGTTTATAATTGTTATACTCAACTTAGCCGCATGAAATATTAATTACTTAATAAGTAGTTTTTAAAACGGTTCATTACACATTAGATTTAATTTAATACCATAAATAATTAATACTATTTATCATTTTTTGTCTAATAAGAATCAAAGATTTTTATTTTAGAAATTCTTACTTCAATTAATTTTACTACCTCATTTAATCTCTGTTTGATCATAGTTTGAATCACTTTTTTTTAAATTAACCAGTTTTACCTCAGGAACCTTCCAAATATTTAATGACCCATGCTAAGGCTTAGTTTAGGGGCTAGGTAGAATTCTACGATCTACTCATAAAGGGTGCACCTCTCAAAATTTTTAAAATTTTAGAAATCACTACCTGTAATAGATGTACATAATACATACACATAGTGCCACTATTGAGAAACAATTTGCAACTTATGAGGTTATTTTCGATCCTTTAAACACGATGTGCTTTAGACGCAATTTATTTCCTATGTAAGAGAAATGTTTTTACTCTATACTCTTACTTTAAGCACTTTTTTTTTATAAAGTGGCTTGTTAACATTCACGGAGATAGTTACAGCTTAACCTTTTATTACCACTGTTAATATTTCAAAAGTTATAGGCCCAGGAGCACAGACGATAATCACTTTAAGCACTGTCATAGGAATATAGCTCATTAGTTACATCGAACAAAGCCAGCCATTGTTGATAAAGTGTTCAAAATAGTAAGTGACTCAATAAAAATTGAAAGGTTAAAATTAGCGCTGAAAAAAGTTGGTTTCGAAATTTCAAATTTCCGAGGTGCATGAAGTTTTTGATGTTGTAACTAGACTGACTAAATTCCTGATGCTTTTGCAGCAAGTGTATTTGTTTCACAAAAACAGATTTCAAAGAGAATTTTAAATTATTTGTTATAAAGTACAGTATTGCATAAAAGTTCATAGTTACCCAATGGAGCGACAAGCTTTGAGACACTTACTTAATTGTAAACTGGCAGACATAATATTTACAAAAACCAATCAAATACAAGTGTGCATATGCTGGTTCAGTTTAAGAAGGATCCTGGTGATGAAATTTCTACACATATTATAAGATCGAAGATATATGTCATAGTTTAAAAACTCTGAAGTAACCGATTTCAAACAGCATGCTAATAATAAGAACATTAATGACTTTACTGCCAAATCATAGTAATTTTGTATTAGTATGATGTTAGGTCAGAGATAACAGAATGGAAGATTCCAACTTATTGACAAGATTAGATTAGACATTGAATATTACACTATGTGGAAGTAGAAATCCTTCGTTAGGGTGAAGTGTTAGGTGAACGTTGTTGCTTGTGCATGCATATGAGTGGACGCAGAAAAGTATATGCGTGTGGGTCTGTGTAATGTATTGCGTGTAAAGAGTATACATTCCAAGTTGAGACTATGCCAAGTAAGTGAATAGCCGCTAGTCCGTGTATAACTGCCAACTAGCGCACGTAAGGAATGAAAAGTATGGAATAAATGAAAACTAGGATTACAAACAGACAGTGTTTATTCTCTTATTTCTTTCCTTAACAGATACATAGTACATGGGAATCATCAGTTTCTATAATGGTAGAAAATTTGACTTTCCACTTGATCATAGAGAAAACTCGTATTTTGGATAGCCAAAATTTTGAAATAAGTGTTTTGCCACTTAGTGCACGAAAATCTATGGAAAAAGAATCCACGCACCAAGCAGAATTTATAAGACTAAACCCAAAGAATTTTTAATTTTTTCTGCTTGCATATTTCTGAAAATTAATATACATCTCTAAAGTCCAACTCTCAGTTAGCTTGGCTAAGAAATAATAACAACGCCTTAGAGGGATATAAACATATAATAAAAATACAAAAATACAGAGTTTTATTGGGTTGAAATAACTGGCACATCTAGAAAATTTTTTTTTATTTTGTAGAAGAAGGACTCCAGGGATATCATGGGTTGCTGTAAAAATTATTTGGATGGGCCAGGAAGGGCTTGGTGGGCTTTAGATGATTTTTATTAGGTTAAAATAACTTTGATAGCAATAAAATTTTTTCTTATTTCACGTTAGGTGATGAAAGGATGTCAGCTAGATGATGGAATAGGGGGTTATTTAGGAGGCCTTACCTTAATAATAGTATAATATAGTAAGATGTAGAAGTCATTTCAGAAACTTCTCTTCTAAATTCATCTTCTGCGGGTCCAAGATTTTCACCTTATCGAAATCAAAGAGTGTACTTATTTGAAGCCAATATTAAGCTGAGGTTATTTTTAAGCGGTTGAAAGAGTAAAAAGTATTCAAATTTGTTTGAAATAATACGAATTTATAACTTTTAGACTACGTAAATCTTTTTTTAACACTCATTCTAAATCTTAATTTATTGATAAATTTAAATTTAAATTAAACTGCTAAATTTTTAAAGTGTGTTAAGTCTACATTGGTATTTAAAGATCTACATTATTCTATTTGATAAAAAGTTAGAAGTTCTCTGTTACCTCTTCTTGGTTAATTGTAGAAAAAGGCTGTGAAAGTTGGCCTTCCTGTGTTTTCTTATATAACAGAATATATTATTATAAATTCGAGAAAGATTTTAGCGACTTCACCTATAGTTAATAATTAAAGAAGTACGAAAATGCATCCACAGTTAAGAAAGTCTGTTGTAAAAATTTTAGATACATAGAAACACACAGGACTTTCCTTATAGCTGATGTGTTTGAACTTGTCATGGAAGATCTAAATAAGAGTTCATTGTGTCGATCTTATATCACTATTTAAGATGCATATTTTCTTCTTTAAAATATTAAAGATCATGGATTTTATAATTCTCTTTAAAAACGCACAATAAGATAAAGGAGAAGGAATAAGTATGTGTGTGAGAATGTTTTTTATCAGTAAAAATCTAGAATGCCCTTGACTGATTATAATGCAAGAGGGCTTTCATTTTCGCCTTTTTATATCTTATATAGCTGAAAACAAAATCTCAATTTTACCGTAGTATTTACGTTTTTTGAATGAAAAAAGTCTTAAAATAATTTAAAAATCCCATTGATAAATGATTATTACTATCTTTTAATTTTCCCTGTAATTTGGAACTGGAGGTTATGGAGGATAGTCTCCTGCCCCTTTGCAGGCTGTGGGACCAGCGGACAGTCTAACTATTCGCTTGTTTGCGAAATGGTAAAGAAAAAAAGTTGCATAGAATAATTGAGTTAACGTACCTTTTTTTCTTGTAGCAGCTTCGAGTAACTGGGTTATTGACTATTATTAACTGTTGAGGTAAATAACTTGAGCTTCTTTTGCTGTTGCTTTTGAATTAATTTATTCTATATAACTTGTACAAAACAAAGCACAGAGAAAAGAAAGGACACAAAATCACTTTCCAACAGGTTACTTCATAACTTCTGCACTTAATGAGTGGCAGGGAGCTACTTTCTAAAACGCTGCACGGAGAAATGCACCTTGCGCGGAGCTTTAGTTAAAACTTCTTTGTCTTACATGCTATGGGGCTGGTATTTGCTGACTTCATGTGTTTAGACTTAGCGGCTTGCTTCGGTTTTCACTTGATACTTTAGAGAGCCACAAAGTACACAGTCAGCTTTGTTAAGTGATAACTTTCGTTAAGTATGACTCTTATAAGAGTCTTTGAATTGCATTATTGAGGAAATAAATATAACATTAAATAAAATAAAATGAAAACTGTATTTATTTACGCAAGCCATCACTTAACAACCTCCCTTTCTTAAAACTGTTACCGTCCTCGGTGAATGTATAGTTATTTAAGCATTACACAAAATAAGGTTATAAACCAAATAACAAATATATACTTTTATTTATATATACATATATATATATATATACTTAGTGTTAAAAACGTATTTCTGATGAGGAAATATGATTTGTATTCGGTTGATGATTTGGGCATTGGATAATGAAATAATATTGTATTAGGTTTGATGATAAGTATGTGAGTTAAGATATCTTTATACTTTCGTACAAAGAAAGGTTTGATTTATTTCTTTATTTTCCACCTTCTTTGTTTTTTTCCGATGTATTCTTATTTATATGACCTTTTAACATTAGTTTGCATAAACGTTTGATATTAGTGTTGTGTCCTGCTAAATGCCCATACGGATATTTAAAGAACTTCGTCAGGTATTAAATATAATATGGTGTTTATATTAAGACATGAATCTCCCTATTTGTCTGTTTTTACTCGTACAAAGTGAAGAATAGGTATTTCTTCATTTTTGTCGCATGCTTTGATCATGGTATTTTTATCTAATCTAGATTGTTATGGTCTAGATATAGGGGCCTGTTGCTTAGTTTACATTTTTTCTGTCATAGGTACGTTGCAGAGTGTTTTTTTCGCAAACGCTTTTGGATTTACCAATTTTAGTGTCTCCTCTCTTGTGGTATCAGTCGGTATCAATTAGGGACTCTTCATCAATGATATAGCAGCATCGGTGGCCTTTGATAGTGCGTAGTATATGGCCTCATAGCTTGTGGATGAAGTAATACAGGGCTACTCTAGTAAGACTTAAACCGTGATGTATTGTTGTAGTAATTGTTTTGGTTTTAGTTTGTTTATAGGGCCCTTTATCATAAGGCTTAAAAAATGTCTCCTGTCGATTGTGTCTATTATCTTTGACATTTGATGTAATCCGTAAGCATAAGTATGCGGGGTATTGTGATAATTATTCTTGATATATGTATACTAGGTCATTCTTTTACAACTGATTGGATTTTGCTAAAAATTAATCACCACCTCTCCAATTCCACTAAAAAATTTTTTTCCAGTTTCTATATTGAAAAATAAGAGATACATGTTCAAGAAACTTTTTTTTATCGCCTATTTTCGATTTTATAAGTTATAACAAACTTCATAACAGTGATACTCATTTTAAACTATGTATAGCTCTGAATCCTTAAGAGCTACAAAATTTTCACCGATAGCACTTTTGTAGCTAAAGAGTTGAACTTCACAAAAAAAAAAAAAATATATCAACAAATAATTATTGTTATTAACAATTTAACTATTTTAATCGATTTTTAACCATTGCCCCCAGAACGAATCGAGTTTTTATTATTGCCATCGTATTCTGCGTCAAATTTTACGTAAAACTCATGTTTTTAAAGTATGGAGACTTTTTAATTGTTGTTGTTAAAATATTATTTCATGTAGTGCATAATGGCAAAAAAAACTATTTTTTGAGTGTAAATGATATCTGTTTCTCGTATCAAAAAAAAGTTTAATGTAAAAATTGTAGATAATTGAAAGATCTACAACTTTCGTATTTACCATTTGTCAGTAAAACCTCAAAGTTTTAATTTTCCAATTCGTTTATAGATATTTAAAATAAATTTTAATCATCATGCAAAAAAGCAAGAAATCACCATTTCATTATTTAATTTGTATAAGTATTTATTAAAATTGAATCATGAGTGGTTTGTTTTCCAATCAAATCTCCTGAATGATGAAAAATAAATTTTCATTAAAAAAAAAAAAAAAAGAAATGTAAATCTGGAAGTATGTGCATTTTCTTGATATTTCCTTTTTTTATAACTGTTTTATAACTTCATGTAGAAGTATCAAACTCCGTGTGTTTATTATAAGTCTAGTTTTAGATGATTTAGGTATTTTTGTTTTTCTTCAATTTCGAAATAAAGTTCAGTCAATCCGGGCTCTTTTGGTTCTTGTTTTACGGTTACTCGGGGTTGTGTGTTCAGTGGATTGATGGCGCGTTTTATAAATTCTTCCGGAACATGTAGAATATATTTCTTACAAGGATATTACTATTAGGGAACTAGTTTTAATTTATCCGTGTGTTTTCGTAAAATTTCACCATTGGTTTTTTTAAGTAACACATGATTTTCCTCAAAAACTGTTTTAACCTTTAGGGAATTATTATCAAAGCTATCAAGTTTATTGGAACACTCTTCTTTCTTTACCAAAACGTCATTTTCTGGTTTAACATTTAGAGGCTTTTATTTTTTATCCTGTTTAAGCGTATAATTTTGTTTTCATGTGTCGACTTTCTGCCGGAATTTGCATTTCTTGAAGTGGCTTTACAAGATCTTGTAAAAATAATAGATAGGATTGTAACTTTTATCTTTAGGTATTTTTAAGAGCAACCTTGCTAATCTCGCACATACTAGTTCATAGGGCGTAAAAAATTTTGCTGCATGAATCTTTGAGTCATAGGTAAAAACTGGACTTTTGGCCAAATTTCAGAGTAAATTCTTATAAAGTCAGACAAGGCCTCATGACTTTGTCTTAGTCATCCGATTTCTCTCGGATATTATGATGATGTAGTTAAATGTTTGGTCTCTAGGGTTTTCATAAGTTTTTTCAATAATTTTGAGATAAATGTAGAATTTCTGTTTGATAAAATTGTTCTAGGCACACCGTAAAGTAATATTCAAGTTCATACGAGTGCATTGGCAAGCTATCTCAATCTCAGAACTAGTACTGGGACTAATATAATGTACTTAGTCAAATTACTTTGTATGGTTAACAACTGGCAAATACTATTTAGCATCATTCTCAATTTACCGATGGCATCAATAAAAACTTTTTTAAAAGCTTCAAGGCGTGCATCTGTTAGTATTAGGGGTTCTCTTGTTTTTATTCGTTCCGTCTTTTTTTTTCGACATTTGCTATAATTACGAATATAATTAAGAATATCATTTCTCATTGCAGGCCAATAAAATTGTTCTCTCATTTTCTAATATATTTGGTTTATTTCCTCAAGTCCTCCAACAGGGCTGACATGTAGTGTTAGTATGATTTCATTATATTTTTGAATTTTTGGGAAATCAACTTCACCATAACAGTTAGTAATTTTCATAGGTGATTCATAAAATGTTGTTCATTACATTTCTGTTTATTAAATTTCAAAAGTTTTAAGATTTTGTCCCAATGATATTTTTCTGAGTGATTTAAAACCTTTGGCAAGACCTTCTAAAATTATGTAATCGGTAAATGTTCCACGAATAATAACTGACAGTATATTATGTCCCTTATGAGGTGCTATTAATTTTTGGCTGATTTTTTTTAAATTTTATTTTAAATAACTCAAGTCCACTGCACCTATTGATCTCAATAGTATTAAGATATATGTGACGGGTTGACAATCTTTGCTAATAATACGAACTGTATTATCTTTTTTGTATGTAAGATAATGTCTGATGGTAATTACATTGCTTATTAGCATAGCTCTGTTTACGTTCTTACAATTGACAATACTACTGCTACTATTACTAACACTGACGTACACCTTTCCGTACTGTTGTTTGTATCGATTAATTAGTTAGAAAGGGTACAAGTCTGATAGTAACATGAAATCAGGTGCAGTACTTCGATGCATTAATTTATTGCAATTTGTTTGTTTGTCGTTATTAACATTCAAGTTTCCAGAGGTTTTTTCTGTTATTTTTTCCACGTCCGGCGCCTTAGATCGACTGTTTATTGCTGTAACAGAAGTACTCGTGTGCTTTGGTGTACTAGAACTTTCTGGTGTACGAGAGGTCATTGATAATTGTTCTGTCGTCGTATATATTCTTTAAATTTTATCTTAAGTAAAAAGAGTGTCAAAGTCTAATGTACGTCTTGATATATTTGCTATTCTTTAATCTACTACAGAATTATGAAAATTATTAGGATCTTAGGTGTCCATTTCGGTTAATGTGTCTTGAATTTTAGGATGTGGCTCATCCTTATCATAAAATCTAGTAACCAATAAAAAATCAGTATCGGCTTGCTTGGATCAATTGTTGTTACATTTTTCCAAATATTCTTGAAGACTTTAGTTGAATTTGTTGCGTCTAAGTCTGAATCAGTATTTGTAGTCAAGACCTCTTTCATTCCAGTCACTTTCTGCCGTAATCCACTTCGTCTTGGGTCATATATTGGTGGTTGTGTATCTTCTTCTTACGATTCTTTAGTATCACTCGGGTCGTTTGGGAAAAAGATACTTGTCCTTGAAAATTTACCAAGGTTAATTTCATTTCTGACTGGTAATTGTGGCATTTCTTCATTTTGTGAACTATGAGGGTTTATTTCGGTGATTTTCGTGTTCGTATCACTATCGTGTGATGTTAAAGCTACTTATTTTTAAAAATTTACATTCAATAAGCTAGAATCTTTTGATGTATTTTTAATGACCTTTCTTTATGTACTTGGTTGAGATGCAGAAGATCTTAGTAGTTGCGGAAATATTTTCGATCGAGTTCTCAGAGTTATCACACTATGATCTGACTTTAGCTGTCTGTTGTTTGTTTTTGATCCAAGAGGTCGTCAAGGACCCCTGGCCAATTAAGACATATGTGTTTCTAATTTGGTCATGCTTTTAGGTTATGTTACTTTCACTGTATTTTTCAAGGTTGTTGGCAGTGCTTTCGGTTTGATAGCCGTTCAATTGGATGTTTTTACTATTCGATTTTTCTGACTTTGTAGTTCTCTTTTTTTGTAGACATCTAATTTAAGTGCTCCTGGTCAGCTACGAGAAAAAATTTATTTTCTACTAAATATAAACGGAAATCATGTTAAATGGCATGAGGTTGCATTGTATCTCGGTCGTGTAATTTATAATTTTCACTGTACATGCCACTTTCATTAGTTTCATTATCAGTGGGCTCTATAAAATTATCACCCCTCTCTTATAATATCAATCTGTCATATTCATCTCGACAACGCATATCAGCTTTTATGTCTCCAAATTTTTCTTATGTAGGTATTATTGACTTTTCAGGCTGGCCTGTGATGTATTCGTCATAAAATTTTTGTTGGTCAGTTTTATTCCTAGGACACTCTGTTTCTTTGTCCGTATTAAGGGTAGTATCTAAAATTTTGATTTTTCTGCCTTTATTTCTTAAGTATTATTGCTTTCTGTTCTTTTTCATCCCTTTATAATTGCTGTATTTCTTGAAGACTTTTTAAAAAAGAAGTGGGATTTTTTACTATAGTATCATGATATTATGATTATGTGGCTCGTCGTTCGTTACAAAAGTTTTGGCGCAATAAACTGCTATCTTTGATGGGAAATGTATTAGGAATCACATGAAAAACTTTAGATTTTTCTTGTATAGTTATATGTACATGTTGTTTTTCTAGCTAAAACTGGATGGGGTTTAATTCTGATAGGATTAGTACATTCACAAATATCTACCCGTGAATATGGGAATATGGATGTTCTGGTCTAATTCAATTAGGCTTATGGCAGCACCATTATCGAGTATGAGTTCGATGAAACGATTTTTCCCTTCAGACACTGACAACATTATGCTTGCAGTCTTGTCGTCTACAGCAAGTCCCTGGCGCGTACCGATGTGCATGGTTTTGATTCTGTTGCAATGTTTATTACCTGAGCTGTAGTACTCGGTGTTTGGTTTTGATTGAAACGCTGGGGGTTCACCTCTGTACGACGTTGGTAATAAGCCGTCTGCGAGCTTAAAAGACGTGGTGAATAATTGTCTCTTGATTTTTTGAGATTTAAAAAATTTTTTTCTCTAATAATAAGCATTAAAATTTTGTTAGTTGTTATTGTTGTTACTACCACTATTATTATTTTTGGGGAATCTATTATAATTATTTGTCCAGCCTTAACAACCAGATTAATTATTTTTAGAATTGAAACTTGAATTTTGTTGGGCATAAAAACTATGAGGATTGTTGTTGTTATATCTATTAAAATTGTTTTCTTCATAGTAATAACTATTTTGTTAATTTCCATGATATCGACTTCTTTTATTGTCCTCAAACTGTCTTTGAAAATTTGGATAATTAATAAATTGCCTATTAGAATTGTGATTCTGATTGTTCATTTGATGTTCAGTAACTTATCCTGTTTGATGCGATAAGAATGTCTGGTCAGGGTACTTATTTTGCTGTTGATATGAGTTATTTAAATTATTGTTAGAATCACTTTAAAGTAGTTCTTGGTATCGTGTGTCAAGGATTATACCCGCTTTTATTTGGCTCTCTAATCTCAAGGCATACTAGTCTTTCTATAAACATGTTTAGCGATATTTCTCTTCTTGACGTCATCATATGCACGTTGTACGTATTGCCGTTATCTTACATCACAACCTTTTTAGCACAGCTTAGCAGTAGGTTTACATAATCATAATATTTGCCTACTGATTGGCCTTGTCATTGGCTCCCTTTCTGCAGCTAAAATTACTAGTGAACAACGGTTTGTTCTGCCGCGGATCTTTTCTTTAATTGCATTATAAATCCCTAGAGGTTTTTGAAGTCTTGGCCGCTTATGCTTATACGTGCGGCACCTCGCAGATTTTGTAATTTTGCTCTCTTAGATAAATATGTTTGATCATCTCTCATTTAATTTTCTCCGTTCCTAACATGTTGAATATAGTTCTTTAGCGGAATATTTTTCCCATCGTATACAGTAATGGATTTGATTGCATGTTGAAACGAGAAGTTGGCGTTAAGAGACTCCGTCAGCGCTTCAACTACTATTATATTGGCATCAGCTGGATGATCGTATTATTGACCATTTTTACTGTTTAATTATTTTTTTTTGTATAATTTAGGTTGTGTGCGTGTTTTTTCCTTGTTATTTATTTTTATACTGTATTCTATCTAAAGTTATATTTAATCACGTTCGGGAGAAAAATTTATTATCATGTTCTTAATTTATTTTGCTTATTGTGACGTGGTAGCTAAAGCTATCACGCCACTGTATACCTATATTTCGGGGCAAGTCATCGGCGGCTACCGAGTCCTACAATAACATATATATTTTCTATATGTAAATCTATAACACATTACTTAATGTGTGTTCTCGGTGCCGTGGACTACGAGCCAGAGGAGAGAAAAGGACCGAAGACCATAAAAGGGATTGAAAGTGTGTGAGGTATGATTGAGTGAGCATGTGTGTATGATAAAGAAGAAGAGAGGCGAGGGCTCGCGACACGTCGGAGAGGTGTGAGCGCCCAACGGCCGCTTCGACTCCCTAGTTTTTAAAACCTCCAATAATTTACCGGTTTTTAGGCGTGTTGGAGACTTTTCGTATACACGGGAGGGGCGCGCGCATCTGTTGAAGTGTACTGCCATAACGCAGTCAGTATCTCGTGGAGCGGCATAGAGAGCAGATAGAAAAGAGAGAGTGATTGTATATAGGAAAAAGTGACAGGTAGAGCTGAGAGTAAGGAAAGGAATCCAAAAAGAGAGCATAGGAAAACACCGAATAATACTGCCCGAGAGTTTACCGTGCCGCTGAGTCTACGCGACGATTGAGACGAACTCCAGGTAGCACCGGGTGACGGCGAGGACAGAGAAAAGGTCACTTCACGAAGGACGGTGCACTAGGTGTTATTTCGAGGTAAAGGTTTGGGGACGATCTGAGTGAGTCAGGATAAATGGGTGTAGGATCTATATAGGGATAGGAAAGATTGAATTGAGCGAAAGGTATGCTTGAGGTTGTGTCCGTGTGTGTGTGTGTAGCCTAGGTGCCGGCCACCAACAGTCGAGCCAGGGAGGAGTTCGGCGAAGAGGACGACCAGAGGTGACAGCACGAAGATATCTACCTCGAGAATAGTGTGCCTATATATATATATATATATATATATATATATATATATATATTCCTATATTATATAGTTAACTCAGTGGAGCATTTCACACAAACCCCCCACCGCCCCCCATTTGCCCCCCGAAAACCCCCCACCAAATAAGGTAAAAATCCGTTATTTTCTTGCGTATTTTGACATATCGTCGTTTTTCTCGAAACCCCCCACAGCCCCCCACCGACCCCCCGCACAATTTTTTATGGCCCCCCACAGCCCCCCCACAAAATATTAAATGAATAGTATAGAAGTATGGTATAAGTCTTTATTCAAGCCAGGGGGCTCAACCACGTATGGCTTGATAGGATAATAACAATGCATGTTTGAATATTTAATCAAATAGTTACAGATTACTGCACAATACTATAATCAGCTAAACTAAAATACAATCAATTGTATTTCGATTTACTGGATCCCTTGATTGCTTTGTAAGCATAAAGTTTTTGGTGGGCTGACTTTTTTTGTTAGCATTTTGTAACGTTGCATTTTGCCAGCCCTGTCAATGTGTTAAAGTCTACTATTACCACATTCCTACCAAATCACATGGAAATATTGTATAGTATTTTTTCTCAAAACATCCCACATTCCTCCACCTACCCCCTATGGCCCTCCCACTGACCCCCACGAATTTTTTCATGGCCCCTACTGCCTCCCCACACCACTTTTTTGGAACCTGACCGTGATCATACCGTCTTCACCTATCTTTAGACAAAACTGTCTTATTGCCATGATGTATTTTATCGCCTAGAAGAAACTTAAAGTCATAAATTGATTCATAGGAGGTTGTTGCGCAAAACATCATTTTTTATACAACTAAGTACGTTTGAAAACCAATTTATATAGAGTTAACAATATTTTGAAATCAAATCATATATACACATATATTGGTGCGCATAGTTATTATATCATCATCACTTATATAGTCCTTTATTACACAATTCTTCTTTTTACGTACATAAACTTAAGTTAAATTTAGACTATCATTAATATAAACAATAAAAGTTTCGCATCACTTTATAAGTCATCTTATAAAGCCTGATGAAACCACGAAGACTTACGTCCATTTCTATTTTGTTCTAAATTAATGCTGAAATTGGTACAATAGATGAACACCATATACATTCATGATACGTATTATTAATTTATAAATTTTACCTATACATAAAAAAATAATAATTAAATCATGTTATGAATATTAGATACATTCTTATATTTAAAAATTTCTTTCCAAACTATATTTTCAATCTCTAAACTGTTTTCTCTATCGACTTGAACAAGAATTCCATTTTTATTTTTGCATCTTGATAAAGCTACGTATAATTGACCATGAGAAAATAAAGGTTTTTTTAAGTATAATCCCACATTATCAAAACTTTGACCTTGAGACTTATTTATAGTCATCGCAAATGCTATAACTAATGGGAATTGTTTTTTATATAAAATAAAAGGTAATTATAAAGTATTTCCAGTATTTAATGTAATTCTTGAAATGAGAACTTTATTACCAATTTTTTCTCACGTTACTATTTCGCCTTCTACGTTATACTTCAGTAATTTAGTAATTCGCAATCGTGTACCGTTACATAATCCGTCTGATATACTCAAATTTCAAATTAACATTACTATTGTGCCTATTTTTTATTTAAGTTCATGAGGTGGCAAGCCTTCACGAATGTTGTTTAACATTTCTACGGGAAAATTTGTATAAATATTATCATCTGATTTATCAACACCTCTATATGTTGCAGTATCGAAGCTGTAATAAGTTTTAGTTTCCCCATGTAATTTACTTAAAATCTTATTGTTTAAAAAAAAAGTATATTCATTATGTAAAGTAAGTATTAGGTTATTACCAAATTAGTTGCTGTAATTACTAAATATTTTAGTACAGACATCATCTGTTATCCAGGATTTAGGAATATTAAATGTTTCCATGTCCCCTTCTCCAATCCTTATCAATAATTTTAAAAATTTTTCATCACTAGAACGAATATTACTTTGTAATCTTAGAATTTTTGAATACTTTCATAAAAATGATGATTTAATAGTTTCTTCTATTATTATAGTCCTATTACCGTTTTTTATAACTGGAAGGATTTGTCGAAAATCTCCTCCTAATACTATTAATTTATCACGAAAGCAAAGTTTTGTATTACACAAGTCTCTCAACGTTCTATTAACGATTTCTAGAGCTTTCTTCGAAATCACAGAAGCCTCGTCCCATATTATTAAATTAACTTCCCTTAATTTTTTTTTTCAGTTTCGAATTCTAAAAATACACTTTCAATATTATCTAAGTCTAGAGGTGAACGAAAAATTCTATGACTGGTCATATCTTTTGGTAGTAATACAGATGCAATTCCTGTCCAAGCCATTGACAAAATATTTTTACCTCTAGAAATAAATTAATAAATGAGTGTCTTATATAAGTAGGTTTCTCCGGATTCACCAAGACCATCTATAAAATATACTCTTTCATCTTGTTCACAAATGGTTTTAAAAATTTTTCTTTGATCTTTATTTCAATTTGTGTACATTACATCGAACATTTTTTTACTGAAAAATATTTCCTCAATATTGCAATTATTTATATAGTTGCTAATGGTTGGTGTCGGTAAACTAAAAGACTCACATCATTTACCTTCCGATACCAAAATTTGATTAATATGTAGAAGAGCACAATTATTATTATCATTATCAAAGTCTTCCGTAAAATATTTTTTATATTCATTCCTTATTTTATCTCCTTGAATGTTTTCTGAAATCAAAAACCAAGCAAAAAATTGTCTTAACTGGTATGGAAACATAATTGTAATGGCTTCTTTAAAACTATTGTTGATTTCAGAATCATGTTCTATTAAACCCATTGCAATTGCAGTATCCCTGAAAGTTTTATATGTTATTCCATTATGTTTTTTAACGTCTTTAAACGATGTAGCCCCATGTAATTTATTTAAAATAAGTTTTAAAAAAAAGCCTTCATGATCTTTTGGAGATACTTTGTTTAATCTACCTATAGCAATATTTTTTAGTGTAACTTTCCTTTTTTTCCAAATTTTAAGTTTATCGTCAAAAATGTAATGTTCTGGAATGTCAACATATTTTAGTGATTTTGCAAAATCATCTACTTTATTTAATTTAAACTAAGCTTTAAGGGGTGTTTGATAATTTTTTATTACATTTTTTGTATTATTTCCTTCAAATATGAGTTTTTGTTTATTTTCAAGATGAACAGCTAGATTTACAACTGTATGACTTCTACCACAAATTAGATATTCTTAAAGTCTCCAAGCTGCTTCCATTGGACTTACATATTTAGCATCTACATAACTACTAATTTCATCTACTATTTCTTCATTCAATTCGTTTGATTTTCCTATTTTAATGTATGTTTAATATCATTAATTGACATGAATAGAATATTGGATTTTATTAAAAATTTACGGGTTTTTTTATTTCAGATAATAACTTGAATGTTTCAAGATAACTTGATGTATCGGGAATCACAAATTCCCACTAAAAATTTGATGTGGTGACTTCAAATTTATCGTATTCCAACATATATTATTTTCCAACAATTACTTTATTGTGTAAATAAAAAGTTAAGAATAAATAAGAATAAATACACACAAACTGTAAAAATGTATTTCTTATAAAATATTCGGAAGTTGGGGGGTTTGCGCGCAGTGTGCGCAGATGGGCGTAAGCTTCACTAGTTTATATAAATATGTAAAGGGAGAGAGAGAGAGACGCGAGGTTGTGAAGAGTGTGCATTAAGGCGAATAAATAGCGCGAGAGCGCTGTGAAAATTTATATCTGCGAGTGTTTGTTGAGAAGTAGTGCCTTCATTTGCCCCCTTCTATTTTCCTTTTAGGAGTGTCTGGTGGTTCCGAGCCAGACACCTGTGGCAGACCTCCCGGAGGAGAGATATCCAGAGTGTAGGGACATGGTAAGAAATTGAGTGAGAGTTTTGTGAGGGGATCTGGGACGGCTGTATATCGGCTAGAAAAATCCTGGTCACATTATTTATTTCAGAAAAATACGTTGTTAGATCCTTGTCATATATCATGAAAGACTCAAGTAATAGAGAAATTATATAATATAATTATAGTATGTCATCAATACAAGAAATAATTAGATGTATGCATCTATTAATAATATCGATAATTATGCATTTGACGTGCTACACATAATTAAGTATGGATAACAGATAAGAATATTTTTCTTTTATTGATGCGTGTGTTGCATCAAGGCTGAGCTTGATGTACCTTTTTTTCTCCTTCTCTTCTTTTTCTTCTTGCAAGCCTGTGTTTTTGAATTAACCTGAACATTACACACTTACACATCTACCAAGCACCGAAGCTAATGCTTTGCGGTGCACATACAAGGAAAGACCGAGTAAGATAAACACGTAAGAACTAGTCTACATTTCCTATCCTCCTTATGCGTTAACAGATTTATTTGTATCGTTCGGTGAAATTCAATAATTAGTTTATATCCTTCTTTTTCTCTGCCCTCAAGCCGACGCTCAAGCCAGGATGTTTGCTTCTCACATTGGCCAACGTTCATGAAACGAGACTTGACAACGGCATACTACACTTCTATCACTCTCTTTTCTTAACACTTACTATACCAAAGCACACCAAGCTGAAAAATCATGTTAACTGTAATGCGACCTATTTTCAACGAGCTAATACTGGAACCAGTTTCGTTGCCATACGATATTCTTTAGTGAGTAAGCATTACCCTGAAACTATTATAGTACATAGACGGGAAATATTTAGAAAATTCTTTCCTCTCCCTGCCCCTAAATGATACAGACTCATTCTAAGATCTTATGTACGTCTCGTCGTCTCTAGCCATAGTGGCGATGATGTATGAATCCATGGTCTCCGTCACAAGAAGATCAGTCCGAAAAAATTCGTTCGATGGTCAGGCCAGCTTAGATGTATACCTATAGCAGTAGCCACGCTATAGACTCATGACCTAGAAAACCCGGTACATTCAATGGTCAGGACATCTTGGTTGTATACCTAGAGCCGTAGCCAGACTAGTACACACGATCTGGAGAACCCCGTCGGTGCCTATACGTGACCTGGAGAATCCGGTCCGTTCGTTTTAATTTAAGGAGATTCCAGCGAGTAGGGATATCAACCCACATCTTGGAGCCCTAATTTGCTTAAAAAACTTACGTAGTTGGCACCACTGCCGCGGCAGTGGGGTATTTTTTTTTTTTTTTTTTTCAAAATCAAATATCTGAAAAACGGATTAAGATAGAATGATAATTTTTGTTGGAGCATACTCGTAAGTTGATGTGGAATACCAGAAAAACATTTATAAGAGAATTTCTTTTTTCTAACCTCCAAATTTTACAAAAAAACACGATTTTTTTCAGAAAAACGTATAAGACTGTTTTGAATTTAACCACCTTCTCACTTCAGTCCGCATAAAGCTGTTTGATATGAGACCATAGGATGTAAGTGGCTATATTATCTAAATATGACTACCTTTAAATGTTCAACATAACCTTAAAACAGCAAAGAGCGATGTATTTTGATAAAAAATCTTATATCTTTCCTACCAACAAAAGTTGAAAGCGTAAATTTAAATTAACTATAACAAATAAAGGGTTTGGTTTTTTTTGTGTTCCATTTTATTACACTACAAATTTTTCGACCTCTTTTGAAAGAGGTTTCACATTGCATTCATTTCTCCTTTTGTCAAAATTTATCATTAAGATAAGAGGATTGGATAGATACATGGCCCTATTAAACATGTCTTCGATACGATGACTTCTGCTGTCTTGTCTGGCATGATTTGAGAAAAAATATCTAAAATAATTTTGATATTAAATCTCATAATAATTGTCATCTGCATAATATTACAGCTTAAAGTTTGGATACTTTAGTAATACATTACCTATAATATTTGTGCCATGATTCACATGCATCTTCTGAGAAGTAGACCATAGGCATTGGAAATTTTCTCGCTATAGTGCACCCATGCATAAGTAATTTGTGTACTGAAGGGCTTAGTCTTGACCATTTATACAATTCGTAGTTTAATTTATACGTTTTCAAGCAAAACTCTTCTAATTTATCAAGATCTAAAGGTTTCTTGCATTTAAAAGCAGTAATTATGGTAGCGATATTGCATACGAGGGTACTATACTATCTATCCCTATAGCTTCAGCAAAAATTCTTGGATCTTCAAAACACGTACGAGCTACATTACCTGTATTCGTTGTTCCGTGGTTTTGGATTATTTGATCAGTTCGTATATGCAAAGCTTCATATCATTTTTTTTGCATTATCTTCTTTTGCTTTTCAACAGCTTCTGTTTTTAACATTTAAAATAAATTATATATATTATTTTATTACTACATGCTTAATTGTGTTTAATTTTTAAGGTAGAAGTAGGGTTAAAAAAATTTTGAATTGATATTTCGCTAGATTTGTTAATTACAAAAACGACTAAAAACTTGCCGTGTTAAGGGGTATTGTATCTTAGTCTATTGGGTTATAAGATTCTTGAGCTTCAGTTTTTTCGTTATTCAGTTTTATTTCTTACAGAAATGATAACTGGTTTTTGAATTTTTGAATTTATCTGACTGATCAGGCATCAATTTCCAATTACAGTCTTGTCAGTAGTGTTACTTAATCACCAGTGACTATGTTTATTGGTGAATCAGTAAAATTTTATTGATTCAATTTAGAGAGTATATAAATTGCCCCACTACTACCTTAGACTATATAGCGATTCACATCAAATAACTTTAACATTAGCTGTTACATCCCATTGTTTAACTGGAATTCTGTGAGCAAGTTTTGTGCAATATTCAAAACATTTTATTTCACAGTGAAGCAAACCCATTCCACATGAAAAGTTATCCTCCTTTGGATTGAAATTACTTCATGTTACTAAATTCGCGAGTTGTCCTGTAGCACATTGGACAACGTTGACTAGAGTTATTATTTACTATAAAATTAAGGGCTTTTCCGTCAAACATTGTCTGTTTAACATTGAATTTCACATTAACTATCTTATCATTAGACATTCTGAATTTATGTTTTGTAAGATTTTGTATCTGATCCCGAAGGCTCTTAATCTCTTGATTGATAGACGTAGAATCTTCTTTCTCAAACGATATTCTTATAGGTCTACAAAAGCGTATGCTTGCAGAAGTTGGATTAATCCAATATTCTCTGCTGTCAACTGAACTTTCCAACTGTATAACTGTACAATGAGAAACAAATAACGATTGATGTGGATCGTAGCTTATATTGTGTTTGTTCTCATAATGTTGCTGTGGATTAACGTGCTTGGAGGAACTATCAAAACCAATAGTTACTAATAATTCTGTTGTGAAAAAAAAATTTCAATTACCATCCAAATTATAATGTCTGAAAAACTCTTTAAATTTACATTTCGGAAATGGCTGGAACTTATTCCATCATGTAGCTCATAACAAATACAAACATTTCAAGTTAGTCCATAAATATGTTTTTAAAAATTGATAATAATTAATGTACGTCATTATATTGTCATGACTTCAGGACCACACATTAAAATTTTTTTAAATAATAGCACTGACTGTGGTAACCAAGAAAAAAAATAAGTGGATTTGAAATAAAATCAATACATCACCGAGAGCATCCTCACCTGTTCATAGAATACGTGGACGTTTATAAACTAACTTTAATTAAAATGTTTAAGAAATTTAATACTTAGCCTACTGTAATGTAGCCCTGACGCTAAAGGGGGGTCTTTGATCTATGTGTAAGCTTTACTTAATCAATATATGACTCTAACTTGATTAATATGTTATATGTTTATCAGATATATGGTAATGTCTCTCAAAAGTAAAGAATTTAAGAAAAATATTAGGCAATCGCAGGATGGAAAGAAATTGTATTACAATTGTTTAACAAGCGATTGAATTTTTTTAAAAGGCAGTATTTCAAATTTCGTGGTTATATAACAGAAGAACTGTAGGTTTTCCGAAACAAAAAGAAATCTGTCCAGCTTCTATTCAAACATTTATAAAATTCTCACTAGATTTATAACTTTTAGTTATTTCGTTTAAATAATTACATGAAACAAATAATTCGGCTTGGAACCCAAATATTTCAGATCATACACACAACATTACATAAAATAAGGTTAAGTTTCTTTTTTAAGTGCCCAATGGCTACAAAGACCTCTTCAGAATCAGGACTAATTACGCAACAAAAAAATGTCCCTACACACCTAATAACAGTATTTGTCTCGTAAATGTATACCCGCGTAGGGTTCGACTGAGCTAAACGAATATATTTTTGATGCATATTAAAAATGAAAATGATACCTAAGTCGACAAGGTGCATATCTTCCCAATTCAATGCTACGGCTTCGCACAAGTGCTCAGCTGTTTTACTAAGAAGATCCTGAAGACAGACTTTTACGTTAATTTCGGATGTTATGTAATTCATGGGCTTACAATCCATTTTTTCGGTTAAAATCTCCTTGTAGTTAGGATATATACGACAATTTCGTGCGTGACTGTCGGAAATGAGTTTACTATAAGAATCTTTGGAATAGTATCCATCCAAATAGAAAGCCAAGGCTGATTCTTTTGTGTGACGTATTTCGGACTGATCGTCAGTTTTCATTTCACTTGGATTATCTCCCTTGTTTAGATTCTTCTTTTTTGCCAATCAAGCAGCAACTTCTATTACTTCTGCATCATTACTTGCATCATTTAAAATCTCTAAAGCACGACGATATTTTGTACTATAGGACGCTTTATCAACATCAATACTTTTTCTCCCAGAATTATGAAGACTTCTCGCTACCTTTTTTGGACGGCCTTGTAGTCTTTTCTTATGTTTATTAGTATTTGGCATTTTAGAATAACTTGAAAAATCTATCAAAATACAAAAACGTATGAATATAAGAGTCCCAAAAGTTTACGTTATTTTAAAATGAAAAGAAAACTTTTCAGTGTACGTTAGTCTGATTGCCAAATAAATGAATAAAATGAAAGTTATTTATAACAGTTAATTATAAACCTTTATAAAAGTGATACTACATAATCAAATTGATAGAAGTTTTAGTAGAGTTTTATAGTAGATTTCAAAATACATTATAAATGCAATAAACAACTATTTCAGTGAGACATACATACCTTAATTAGTTAGTGAGTTTTAACATTACTCGGTTAATTAATTTACAATAACTGTTCAGTTTTGTACCTGAATATTTGCCGACAAACCTTTTCTAAATTCAAATTGCGTCACGTTCGTTATTCTTATATTAAAGTTGAAGTAATTTTCCGATCATACGCATTCATCATCGCGTACATTTGCAATGCCCAAGAGACCGTTTTACCTTTACTCTTGTACCTTTACTTATCAATGTACTAGAATTTCTACTTTCACTTTTGTCTTTATAAATATTGCTCTGCGAGCATAGTAAGTTAGTTAGCGCGCCGCGGCGGCAGAGAAAGCTTCTCTCCGCTTGCCTTCACTTGAGCACATTTTCATAATTTAAGCACTGTAAATATATTGTATATATTTTTATTGCACATTTGCGTTACATTTATTTTCCGCCGTGAACCACTTTCACCTCTACACGACTGAACTGGATTGGGAGCAGCATAAAACCCCTTCCCTCGTGAACATTTTTGGTAGCAGAGCGTGGTTGCAGGGACCGACGGTCAGTGCAGGAGTGGATATGTGCTAGTGCTCAGTGAAGCCTTGAATTTTGCCTTGATCATTTGATGCCGTGTAGGTGAACGTGCTCTCGCGAAGCTGCAGTAGTGAGTCATTCAAGGAATCAGAGTGTGTGCATGCTCTCCGTGCTTGAATTTGCCAAGGCGGGCGGTCGTTAGCTGCCAACACTCAGCCCTATTATCAAGCGCTTCATCGCGACATCGACTGCTTTATGGCAGACGTCAAGGAACTCAAAATTTTACTTAAGCGTCAACAGGAGTTGTACAAAAGCATTAGCAATGCTTACGAAAACCTCAAGAAGCGCGGCAAGGATAAGTTCACTCGTGCAATCATCGAGAGCCGTATACAGCAACTACGAATAAACTGGGATGACTTCAAGGACACTCATCTCAGGATTCTCAACATTGCTCCAGACGATACTAAGGACATCGGCTATTTCGATGAAAACAGCTACGAAATCGCCGAAGAAGCTTACCTCGATTCGGCAGCTAATTTGGCTGAACAGCTCGGAAAACTTCCTGCATCGCCCGCATCAGACCCAGCTCCTGTTCCACCAGCTAACTCTCGCAACCTGCCGTCCATTGCTGTGCCCACATTTTCCGGACATTTCAACGACTGGCTCGAGTTTAAGGATCTGTTCTCTGCGATCATAGTCAACGATTCTCGACTTTCCAACGTCGAGAAGCTTCAGCACCTCAAGGCGCATGTGCAAGGCGAGGCGGCTGAATTGTTGAGGACGATCCAGGTAATCGACGCCAACTTCGAGGCTGCATGGAAAAGGTTGGAGGATCATTATGCAAACAAGCGGCGCTTGGTTGCCGCGCTAACTCGCGATTTGCTAGCCGCGCCGGCTGTAAGCAACGAATCGCCGCTCGAACTCAAGGCATTGCTCAGTGGCACTGTAAATGCCTTGGCTGCACTTAAACAGCTTAAGCGTCCGACGGACCAGTGGGATGACTTGGTGGTCGCTGTTACAGCTCGGAAACTCGACGCTCGAACTTTCCGAGAATGGGAGTCATCGCTCAGCAGTACCCACGAGCCTCCTGCACTTGAAACGCTCGTGCGTTTCATTGAACAACGCATCTCGATGCTCGAGATCGTCGCATCTTCTACAGAGAAGGCAACACGGAAGAAGGACAAGACGGCGTCTTTTACTTCGCACGCATATGCCGCCTTTACGGAGAAATGCCGCTTTTGCCAAGGTGAGCATTTCATACTACGCTGTGCCGATTTCAAAGCAAAATCGCAACACGAACGCAAACAGTTTGTTGAGGCCAAGAACATGTGCTATAATTGCCTTGGTGCTCACAAACTCGCAAGCTGCAAATCAAGCAAACGATGCCTAACTTGCAACGGGCATCACCATAAGCTGCTGCACGAGAATCCTGCCACTACAGTGCATCTTGCATCTTCTGCATGGCCTGCTACACTCACGAAAGGGAGTCGCGTATCCTGTCATTGGATGGCATCGCCAGACTCTTCAAACACTACGCTGTTGCCTACTGCGCTCGTCCGAATTCGAGGCCCGGACGGACGCACACTCATCGCTCGTGCCATGCTCGACAACTGCTCTCAGCGATCCTTTGTTGCAAAGAGCCTGCTAAGTAAACTATGCCAGGAATATGAAGAGGCCAGCATGGAGGTCATTGGTATCGGTGGCATCAAGACTCCGCGAGTTCATGGAAAAACTTACCTTACTCTCGCCTCCATGGTTAGCGACGGGAAGCTCACGTGCGAAGCTCTAGTGCTCTCGCTCATATCCAGCTACAGGTCAGGAAACTTCAAGCTTCAAGCTTCCAGGCGACCGGAAGTATCTACAGGGTTTGGAGCTTGCAGACGACTTTCGAGCCGATCTGACGGAAATCGAGTTGCTGCTAGGAGCTGATGTGCTTCCACGAGTTCTTCAAGAGGGCTTACGCATCGGACTACCTGGGACACCCATGGCCCAGCGCACCATATTCGGCTGGACGCTTTCCGGTCCATTACATTATTGACATTTTCAAAATACAGACTCTAAGTTTGTTTTACATAAGTGCAGTGCTAATTGTTAATACTCCGTTTACCCCGAACCGTAGTATGGCGAGCGGTATGTTCAGTTTTGTACCTGAATATTTGCCGACAAACCTTTTCTAAATTCAAATTGCGTCACGTTCGTTATTCTTATATTAAAGTTGAAGTAATTTTCCGATCATACGCCTTTATCATTGCGTACATTTGCAATGCCCAAGAGACCGTTTTACCTTTACTCTTGTACCTTTATTTATCAATGTACTAGAATTTCTACTTTAACTTTTGTCTCTATAAATATTGCTCTGCGAGCATAGTAAGTTAGTTAGCGCGCCGCGGCGGCAGAGAAAGCTTCTCTCCGCTTGCCTTCACTTGAGCACATTTTCATAATTTAAGCACTGTAAATATATTGTAAATATTTTTATTGCACATTTGCGTTATATTTATTTTCCGCCGTAAACCACTTCCACCTCTACACGACTGAACTGGATTGGGAGCAGCATAAAACCCCTTCCCTCGTGAACAATAACTTTTGTCCTCAGTTGCTTAAATTCTTACGAAGTTACAATCTTTCTCAACTGATGTAACTATGTATACAAGTATAATCATATGGGTTTGAAATTAAATTAAAAGCTATTAGCGTGGTGTCAGTTTAGGTATATGTTTCAAAACTTCTTCTAACTTAGATTTTTATATACACGTTTTATTAAAGTACTAAATAAACGTAATATTTTATAATATTAGTATTTAATGGACTTAAAAAAAAAGTTTTTTAATTAAATAATTAGTAAATAATACCTATTCATCTGCCATTAGTTGTTATGTAAGATTTTAAATACATTAAGTTTTCACTGCTCTGTCATAAAAAATAATACTTTTTATAATCGTGTTTTTTTGTAAAATTTGGAGGTTGGAAAAAAAAATCTTTTATAAATGTTTTTCTCGTATTCCACATCAACTTACAATTATAATACAACAAAAATTATCATTCTATCTTAATCCGTTCTTCAGATATTGGATATTGAAAAAAAAAAAAAAAAAAAAATACCCCACTGTGTGCCGCAAGAAAAATATGGGCTAAATATAGGAATACGACGACTCTATCAGTTATAAATAAAATATTTAAAAAAAAAAATTTGGTTATCTATATTTCTCAAGACGGCATTTGAAAGATGAATTTAAAATCTACAATACGTGTATAGTCGTAATATCCGACACTTTCGATGTAAGTTGCAAATCATTACTCTTGGTATACTTGCCATAAGCGCTCTAGTTAAAAAAGCAAACTTCAAGAATGAATTTCTTAAGATTTGGTCTGGTTAAAGATATAAAGAATGGTACCCTAAGATTCAGCGTAATATAAACTATTTAATGACATATGTCTAATATGGCGACACTAGGACGCCGGAAACTACTTAAATTACATCCGGCCACCCAGATCTTGCCTCGAAAGCCATTTTTTGTACTCCCTTTGTAGACAATAAAAAATGTAAGTAAATTTATGTTCAAAGTTAATACTTACACATCCCCCATAGCTTTTTGCATAAAACCCACTATTGCGTGCCATTCGGATATTGACGGCCAAGCAGGAGGAAAAAAAAAGTTTAATTTAGAAAAAAACAAATAAGAAAACAACGCTTAGTTGTGCGTTAGTGTGAATGCCAACGATCAAGCAACTAGCTTTTGTCTAATAAAAGAATTCAAAAATTAAGTTCCACCGCTAAGTTGCGTGCAAATTGGTGTTAATACCGACAGCCGAGCAACTAGCTTTTATTTAATAAAGAATTTTAAATTAAGTGACAACGTTAAGTTGTGTGCTAATTGGTGTAAATTCCGATGGACAAGCAACTAGCTTTTATTTAATAAAACCAGGGGACAATGCGTGTTAAGGTACCCAAGTATGAAGTTATACTTCTATAAAATTACAAGGCAAAATTATACTTATGAGTGTAAAAATACCTTCTATGAAACGATATTGTGTACAAAGGTGGTATAATTATGGTATAAATGAGAATACTTACGTTGATTAAGTATGGTTTCAGTTAATATTTTAATATTTAATAAATAAACGATTATTAACAATGAATTAGGGCAAAATACAATATTAACAATATATAAGCTAACCAGTACAAGACTGTACCCTTTCATCGAATCTTCCGATTATTTAAAAACAACTTCCTACTGACTACGTTAGTGACATCCCTAACGTCACGCTTACGCACTTATTTCTAATGCAAATTAAATACTTAAAATATAATTCTGTGTGAGAAATAATGAAAACTCATCCTATAGTACCGCTTTTTTTAATAGAGAAGTAGTAGTACATGCCAGTGAATGTCCCTTTAAGGCGTTCATCACACATAGATTTTTTTGGACAGGTATCATTCACTTTAACCACTCATTCAAAATAGTATAAAAAATAAAATAAAGTGGGGTACAGTGGGACAACGCGAAAATTCGGACAGGAAGAGAAGATCATAACTGGTAAATTCATTTGTCAAAAAATGTCCTCAAAAAAATTTCCCATTATTCCTTTATCTCTTAGCTAGATAAAACTCCAAAAATTTATTGTGGAAGCATTCAAGGGAGAATAAAAAAAATATTTTATCAAGCTATCCAAGCACTCGTTTGGCGCATATGTCTTAAATGAGGCACTTTGCTCATTTTAGGTGTGACACTAAAGTTGACTATGAAGATGATACATCAAAAATAAAATTTTTTTGTACGTTTAAACTATTCATACGTAATAATATGACACTAAAAAATAAGTTTTATTAATAAGATCTTGAAAATAATTACTTAGTCATAAAATACAGTTAATCCTATTATACCCTTATTTTGTGCAAACACCATGGAAAAGTTGAACGAGGCTTATTATTGCTGTTCCACTACTACATCCACTTTTATTAAAACTTAGTAGTAGTGGAACAAATACCTGACAAGACAAAATTCTGTTTTTAATGGCTGTAATTTCATGCTTTTTACAGTAGTAATCGTGCAAGTTTTATCAGTCTGATCTTTAATATTTAAATTAAACTCAAATAAATTTGTAAGATTAGTAGTTTAGTGAATGAGAGCATTATTACCAGGTAAATAGACATAATCTGATACCTAACCTCAATGAAATCTGTATTAATGCATTCTCCCCAATGTAAAAAAATCAACTTTGCAAAAAATGATACATATTTTTAATAATTAATTTTCATCACAGAAATATATCGAAAAAAAAAAAAAAAAAAAAAAAAAAAAAACTATGAAAAAAACAATACCTCTGAAAATTGTCAATAAAAAAATACAGCTATTTGTCTACTCACATTATATTTTTATTTAGTATTTCAGCCTTTAAAATTTGCTTCTTATCTCCACAAAAAAATCAAATAATTCTCCTTTGAAAAATGTATTTTCTGTACCCAATCTTAATTTTGAGATCAAGAAGAAACCAGCTAAGGAAAACCGACTCGTGGTGGTTATTAATGATTTGATACATTACTTAAAAAAAAAGAGAAATCATTGAAAAAGCAGCAGGTATTAATTAATAAACAAGAAAAAGAAGAGGAAAAAATGCTAAAGAGTACGAACAAAATTTAAACAAGACGTTTGAAGAAAGTAAAAAAAAACTACTAGGAACAAAAAAGAAGTGACCTCGAAAATTAAAAGTCTTAAAAAAATTTAAAATAAGAAAACTGGAATAAGAATTATGACTCAATAGTACAAGAAATAGAAAAACGTTTATCTAAATTAGAAAACAATGAAAAAGCATTAAGTGCATGTAAAGTTCAATTATTGCAGATATGCAAAATAAAAAGAAAAATTTTATGGCCTTAGAAACTAAAATTAGCTTTAAACTTGTGTTCACTATTATTATTTGCATAGTTTGTATTATTAATAATTATATCATTTAGTTTATGTTCTATTAGATGATGTTTTTTTCTTTAGTATTGACGGACATAGTAAGTACGAATTTTGTGATATGATTGAATAAGGATACGTATAAAGAAGAAGTCCCTGTTAATCTATTATTTTTAAAATTTATATACTCTCAAACGTGATAATTAACCTTTTTTTTGTATGAAAAATTGTGTTCTTACATATGCAAACAACATTGTCATATACTGTCCCACTACTACCACATACAGTATTCTACTACTGCCGCAATTCTCGAAGACTATGTCCCACTACTGCAGATTTCACGACTTGTTTGAAAAATTATTGAATCAAACGGATAATGATAAACGCAGACAATAACTATTGTTAAAGACCTGTATTTCCAATTAAAAATAGAGTTTTGGTAAATTAGCATTGTTGGAACTTCAAAAATAAGAAGTAAATATTTTTTGCTTTAAAAAATGTCCCACTATACCCTATTTTACCTAAGCCCAAAAAAAATTGCTGATCTTTTAACTTGCCGCTTTTTCTACGTTTAATTTGAAAAAATCTCAAGTGACATGTAACAACATGGAATAATCAGGTTAAATTGCATTTATATAATCTGTAGGAATATTTCAATTTTTTGGTATAAAAAATCAATTATTGTATTTAAACAGTATAAAAAAAATTTTTTGTAATTTTTGAAAATTTTGAAAGAATATGAAAAAATTTCATAAACAATTATTTATGTATTACAATAGTAACAAATTACTTATGAGTAAATAAATGTCTATTTATACCCAAGAAAGCTGCTCTGCAAAAATATACAAATTTCTAAGTTTTCTGAAATAACATTAAACAATAAAAACTATTTTATTAAATAAATAATTTATTAATTGAACTTATCATTAAATCAAATCAAAAAGTATACAGTAAATAAATAAAAATTTACATGAGGGTTCTTGTTACGAACTGCAACATAACATGCAGAAATAAAATTTTCTATGTTGCGGCCGCTCGTAACAGAGTGGGTAAGGGTCCCGGTTAATGTAAAAAAGGTCGAGGATTTGAATCACTTTAGAAACGATTTATTTATATATGTATTTTTTTTTTTTTTTTTTTTTTTTTTTTTTTTTTTTTTTTTTAGGGAAACAATCAAGCTAAATTCACTTCCGTCAAACTTTTTCTCAAGGCCAAAATCTGTAATTGTGGATCTACCCTAACGGATAACATGCCTATGAAAGTATAACTTAAAAATTTTTTAATCAAGAGACAGTGCCATGTTATGTGCTAGTTGGTGAGTTGGTGTATATGCTGATGGCCAGATAATTAACCTTTAAATTAATCAAGTGACGCTACGTGATGTGCCACTCAGTGTGAATGCTGATAGACAAACAACTATCTTTTATTTAATAAATTCAAGCATCAACGCTACGTTGTATACCAGTTGGTGTGAATGCTGACCAGTCAACTAACCGTTACTTTAAAAACCAATCTTTGAAGCTATATATTGTGTGTCGTTAGTTAAAGATGCTAGTGAATAGTATGTTAACCACAGGAATTCTGGCACCCCCCCCAAGCTCTCCCTGAGTCGGTGTTGGGGGAGAGGCTGTGGCTGGAGAAGAGGCTCGGGCTGTGGACAGAGAAGAAGTGGTGGTGGGGGAGAAGCTGATCAGGTGGCTGGAGAGGTTCGAGCTATAGTACGACTGGGTCTTGGGAAGACGCGGTGGGCAGAGCGGGATTGGGCCACTTGGTAGTGGTGGAGATTGGGCAATCGGGTGGTGAAGATTACTCGGGCGGTAACGTGGGGCCTTGTGAACCGGATGCTGGTAGCTGTGACGTTGAATGGTACCGACGAGGTGGTGGGTGGTAAAAATTACTTGGGTGGTAACGTAGGGTCTTAAGATCCGGATGCTGCTAGTTGTGACGTTGGATGGTACCGAGGACTGCCTTCATCTCTGGAAGTGAATCAACCTCTGGCATTAGGATGGTTCGAGAGGTGTAGGCTACTAAGAAGCTCAGCTCATAGCGAGAGGAAGATTATCAAGCCTGAACGAGTATTTCTTATCAGAAGATGTTTTTTCTTCTCTCGTTTGCTCATTATTTAAGGTGTCTCAGCAAAATCTTTTCTTCTTGAGAGTGGATGTATCGAGTTGTTAGAGAGAAAATGTATACTCTTTCATTGAAAAATGCGTACGCCCTTTTAACTGATCAACGCTGGCTCCTCGATGCAGTATCCTACCAAGGAATACAGCCAGCTTAAGAATTTACGTCTAAGTTTATTAGGATGGTATGGAAATGGTTTGAATGATAACAAAAATTCTAATTTAATACCTATATTTGTAGTAGCTTCAAAAAATACAAACAACGTTTGATAACTAGTAAGGACTGATTATTTATTTTTTTTGTTTAATACATGATACATATCGTTCTTTGGATGACAGCGAATCTTTTCGGAATAATAATTTCCCTTGACTTTCGGTTAAGATGTCTCAACGTGCTTTTTTATAAGAGGTTGTTATATATTTTTATCCTCCTTCTCTTCCGCACTGAGGCTCTCGAATTTTAGTTTGCTAAAGTACGAATCCATGTTTTTTTATGTTGACTGCTCAATTGATAACTGAAGCTATACGCAAATTTTCATTAGTAAATTTGGTGAGCATTTTTTGCTACAGCGTACAAGTGCTGCGGTAATTTTCTAACGGAACAATCACCTTCAAACCAACGAAGTCCATGCATTTTCTTTAGCTGATGATCGTTATTTTGGCGCACATCCATCGGTTGTCGTACAATCCAATGACCGATCGCTGGTGTCATAAGAGACACAACAGCACTTCTTTGGATAAAAACTGTCGAAAAGCGTTAAGAAAACCGTCAACCTCTATAACATAATCTGTACATAGATCCATTTTTATTTTTTTATTTTTTAGCTTAAAAACGTTGTACAAACTATAACATAAACGCATATCCGTCACTTTTAATGCTGCGTGATAAACTAAGCAGCACTCTGTGCTAAAATTCGTTTGTATACGTCCTACACTGTGCAAGAGTGTGTGTTTTATCAGAATAAATAATTGATTCCTTATACTTAAATCTAAAGATATGTTTAAGGGAAAGGCTACATAAATAATAACAATAATATAATTTAATACATTTATGTGAGACATAATTTCAAAAAATATAGTTTTACCAATTTTTTATTATACATCTTCGTCAAAATTAACGGCTTCTTTCCATTCCATATGTTAGTAGAATTTTTTTATTCACTTAACATTATGGGTGGCACACGCAGATCTATACCGTTATGGTGACGACATGCAGTAGCTAATGTTGGGAGTTCAAACTCTGGATAATCGACCATATTATCAACTTGAAAATTAAACCTTTCGAGCCACTTTTTCTTCAACTCTCCAATTACATAAATCTTATTGGCATCGTTTGGATTTTTCCGAAGAACATTACCAATTTCTGTGTAAACAATATCACCTGATTGCCAATTTAATCCATGATAGGATAGCTCAAACCATAAATTCTCATGTTTATATTTATCATTAAGTTTGCGCCAAGAAAATGGCTTGAAGAGAAATACTTGTGACTCATCATCCCCATGGAGTGAAAGTTTCGCCAACTCTTAAAGCACGAAATCATTGCCAGGTTTCTTAAATTCCTGCATATGCACCACGTACTTCATCATGTTGAAGACTGCTAATATTTTTCAATTTCATAGACGTGATTAAACGAGTTTTCTAACGTCACCAGGATTGTACTCTACGATACGATCATGTAGAATCAGATAGTAAGCAGACACATCTTCCAAGAAATTTTCTCGTGGTTAAACCTCTAAGCATACGTCCACTGGCGCACTTTCCAAAGCTTCATTTTGCTTAGAACAGTCAATTACAATGAGAGGCATACGTGTGATGAAATCTGTTTTTTTAACATAGATTCTGGTTTTTTTCTGTAATAAGCTGCTTAAAAATTCTTATACATATTGTATTATATTACAAACTAATTTTTATTAATATTAAGATTAAGATTTTCATAATAATAGACGTGTGAGTTTAAGAAAAGCTTCACGTTGTTGATATTACTATGATGAAAGAGACTGGCATTAGAATCAGGCTTATTTTTTCACTTTTTTGGAAAGCCCAAAATAACAAAACAAGGCTTTTTCAACTGATTGGAAGTTTTAAAAGTCCACACGTGCCTAGAAGTTTTTGGCAAAAGAGGATACTCATACAACTTCCAATTGCGGAAACTCATAGAAATGGGCTCGTGTTCCGTCGAAAGTCAACTTGACAAGTCGGCGCATGCGCAACCACATATAGGTAGGGTATAAAAAAAGAGAATAAGAGTTATATAGGGACACCGCGTTTTTTCTAGCATTCTGGCAAGCGAGCGCGACCAGCTAACACGCAAGAGAAGTGAGCGAGTATGCCAAGCTGATCCTTGTTGATTTTTGTTTGTTTGGTGTGCTGTGTACACTTCTGTTCAACTGTACTGGAATTCACCAGCTTATCTTCGAATGTATGTGTTAATTTCATTGTAAGTACTATTTTGTAGACGTAATATATTTTGTGTTCAAATATTAGTGTGTTGCGAGTCACACTCGATTCAATAAGTTTTAACAACATATATTGCATGCAATTACAAGAACTTCGGTGTCTCTTCAAAGTTTTTAATCAAGACGCGTTTAATAAGTAATTCCTGCAAAACTAAAGCTATTGCCATTCTGCTGTGCCACGGAAAAAAGTCGTAAATGTCATTTTTATCAAAAATGAGTTATTTATACCGACCGATTTGTCAGGGAATGCCACATTTAATGGCATTTATAAAAATTCACTATCTTTTTTTATTTATTCATAATAATTAATTAAAAGTCCATAGAAATCTGCCTTTCCATGGAAAAAAGCTGTAAGTAACAAAAATTTTGAATTCGGCCTGTCGTTGACGGAGAAAAAAGCCGCAATAGCACTTACCCTTTTTTTACTCGGTATTAGTCAGCGAGAAAGGCTACTGATGTCACACTAAAAAAATCTTTTGCACTGTCGTTTTTCTTTTCTTGGAACTAGCGTAAGGTTGACTTCTTCGTACAAGAAAAAAAAGCGTAACTACAAAGCAGCAAATTTCATGTGTATACATATATACACGCTGGCTCTGCAGCAGCTAATACGACCGATGCATAGTAACGTCGTAATATATAATCATTAGAGTTATACAATAAAAATAAACTTGTACATATTTTAATAAAATTTTTAAAAATTATTTTTAATGAATACTTACTCGTTATGTAACAGTCCAACCTTCATTATTATTAGCATTTTCTAAATGTGAAATTTTTTCATATTAAAAAACTTCCAACAACGTATTTTCCACTTTTAAAAAATGAAATTGATAATATTACTGAAATAATATCATGAAAAATTAAAATAGCAAGAAAAAAAATCGACTCAAACTATTTCCATTCATTAAGGTTGCTCCCTTGTCTACTGCTTTAGTCAAGTAGGAGAGGTTCACTTGTGTACGTATACGTATATACCTACATTAATGTTGGTATTCTGCTATCATCTGTCATTAATAACCATGAAGCTGATTTTCACGTCTTTCTTGGCAAATATCTTTGGAAAATGCTCTATTACCCGCATTTTACATGACAGTATTGAAAAGGACAGAAATTTTTCTACAAGTACATTATAATTTCTCTGCTCCGTTTTCTTATTGTGAGTTGAGAAATGCTTGTAAAGCTGATATTTTGATATTCTGCCATATAAGCTCGTGTCAAAGGTACAACTTTGAGCTGAAATATCTTGAGATTTTGCTCCATTTGGGGTAGAAACAAGGACACCATTCGATCCAGTAGATCAAAATCTGTTGAATAAAACACTTTTTATTTCGTAGGTTTTCGCAAGGGAGCTACCTTAAATAAATTAGTAATGCATTAATAGTTTTTTACCTATTAAAAACTGTTTCCAAGGTAAACAAGGTATAATATTTTAATTTTCTGCATAATAAAGTTGATTTTCATACAGGAAGTATAAAAATGTCTACTTACGGTTTTGATTCTCGCATACTTTCCCTCTGAAAAATGCTGCAACTGCATTTGTATGTATTCTAATGAGACTTACGGCTTTTTAACGTTGGATCGTGTAACTGTGCTCATTGACTTTACCTAGTAAAAAAAACGTAAGTGTAGTTACGGCTTTTTTTCAAAGAAAAGTGTGTGTGAAAAGCTGTAAGTGCAGTATCAGTTTTCCCTTTTAGGAAATTGATTTTTCTTCGCATGCAGTGATGAAATCATGCCCTAATTACCTTAGAAACAGTTTTTTCGCTGTTAAGAAATTCGATTTTCATCATGTTTTTAACATAAATAGTTTCCGTCAATTTTTACAATTTGACACTGGCTGCACTTACGCTTTTTTCCGTGGCACGGTAGCATTAATGCATCAAAACTTCCGTTTAGTGCGAGAGCCGTGTGCGATTGTAAACGTATGAATAATTTTTATCTCGGTTATTTTCACGCAACGATTATCACGGTCTGCAATTAATCATTGAATCGTGCTATAACGTTTGATATAATTTAATCGGATTCGTAGAAAAGCGTTTTATTTGGCAACGTGGTGTGTGCGGCATCGACGTCATATATAACTATAGACACATAAGTCCTTCTTGTTAACCGAATGCGGAAGCACAAACAATTCTGTGAACGCCTTTGTTAGAACAAGTGTACGTGCATCGGCATGCGTTTTCGTGCAATTACCATCGTTGACTTTCGTTTTTACACTCACGAGATAATTTATCCGGGCATGAACTCATACACGTATTCAATATTTGATTATGCATAAAGCTGACATATTTTCTTTGTAATAAGAAATAACTGGTGAAAGGACAGCAGTCCCTCATTTCTTTTCAAGCCCATCAGGGTCAATTATGCAATTGTTAGTGGACAACAGTCTACGCAATTAAGGTATTCAGCCTACACATTCTGCAAAGGGACATCGGTCACTTCGATCAATACAAGCCCATCGGGGTCAATTACGTAGTTGTTAGTGAACAACAGTCTACGCAACTAAATACAGGCCTGCGCGTATACAGCTAAAATCTATGGTATTTATTGTTCAGCCGTAACATTCAATGCGTTATAATCACGTTTACATGTTTAAATTGCATATGTCGTCAACTGTTTATTCATTTTTCATATGATTATGATTGAAATAATTCATTATTTGTATCATTTACTTTTCTTTGATTTGTAATTTATCAAATAATACAAAGGGTTTTTACATGTTTTTTCCTGCAAATACGTTATAATTCTTTGTTGATGGCTATTATATAACCTAATATACATTGAAACTTGCAGTCTAGTTTCGGAAAATTCACATTAAAAAAGTTTAGGTTTATTTAAAATTTTTAACAAAACAATGTTTTGGATAGGATGTTTATATAAAACAAGTATTCATTTCATCCGAACTATTCGCAGATAAACCGCTTTGGTTCACTGGGAATTATACAAAACAGCTTGTCTTTTGCAATAACATCGAGCAAACAAATTTTTCGTCTATACAAAGCAGGTATGTAATGCACAAGCTACTTAATTTAAGTCAATGTAAGCTTATACTTTTCGAAAGTTTGATTGTTAGCTACTTGTATGACGGCGCTACCATCATCTCTTGATCATCATACTCAAAGGTATTGACACTTCGAAATAAGAATGGTCATTAATAATTAATTTTTTTTCTTCAATGTCCATCCAATGAAAATTTTTAAGCATTAAACTCTGACTGGGAGAGAAACATATCAATCCTTTCAATAAAGTTGTCAATCCAACATTTTTACACTTATCGATATCCATACCATTACGTTCATATCGTATTTCTTTAAACAGATGACAGAGATTGCATTGTTTACTAGTTTTGTTCTCTCAAAAGAACCATCAACTTCAGTTGTTATACGTCCAGAAATACTTAAAGAACTTTGAGAAGGTAAGAGGCATACATCTTGACGTTGAGTTAAGATGCGAATTTCATCACTGCTATTAAATGCTGATGCAATGTGGGGTCAATGTGCATGAATTACGTAGTGCGCAACCGACTCATCGAATATCACGCCTGACTAAATCCCAAGAATTTCTTCCATCACGACTTTTTCTCTTTCGCAGGCGGCAAAAGAAAGTGCAAGTTATTTGCCACCATAAGCTCTTACTTTTAGACCTAACTTTTTTTTAAACTACACGTTTTAACGTATTAACGCTCTGGACGTTCGGTGACGACTAATCCGTCTTATCTATTTTGGTTTATTATTATAGCTTTGTCCAATTTTGTTGCCTCGCGGATGAGTAATCATCCTAACCTTGGCTAATTTTCTTTCATAGCCTTGTCCAATTTTCATATTGTTGTCCACTATGCCCATTTTAGTTAAGTTTTTTCAAGTGTAGCCGTATATTTATAACTTCACCCCGAAAATTAGTCGAGTTACCTTCCTGATGAACAATGCACACTTGAAGATGATCCATAATTTTAACAGCAACAGGTAAATGAATTATTTGTGATAGAACTTCGAAAATCTTGTATCCTGGTGGTACAGCAAGGAAAAATTCGTGAACGGTTAAAACTTTTTTTCCATTTACATAGGCTCCACTAGTGATACTACACTCAACTATCAACGTGTTAACCTTAAGAATAGCAACTGGTAAATCTGAGTTGTGAGTACTGGTACCTCTAAGAACTCGTTCAGTAAAGTCTAATAGACGGCCTAAAAAATCTTTTCGTCTAAAGTCAATAGTATGACTACACGCTATCACACTGCGAAGAGTATTATTATTTGGTTTGATGCTAATAGCTATATCGTCGGGTTGTAATACATCGATCAAAAATGACTCAATATCTTCAATTTCGTAGCTGCTAGTTGAAAAAACAACCATTTGATCGCCTACGTAAAATTTATTATTGCCTTCATCAATATTTGGAATTGAATTGAAAGTTAGAGGTTCTACTTGACCAAGAACGTAGTTATGTGCTGATGACAACTCGATAGGTGGAAAATATTGCGCTTCGATATAGATGATGATCCTCATAAACTTATTGTCAATGATTCTCCCATGGTGGTTTTTCAATGACTAATATTACTTGAGTATTGAGATACGTTTATATAGGCTGACAATAGAGTTTTTTACAAAAAAAGCTTAAGCAAAGATGGCCGCAATTGTATGTACCAAAATCTTGGTACCTCTGATCATTATATTTGACATTATTAACACCAAGATATAGCATTAGATCAATTGGTGGCTACAGGTCACCGAAACTGTCGAAATACGTCATGTTATTGCCTCGATTTTTCTATAGGCAACCCAGTGAGTACCAGGACCATCTTAATCGTCGAGATTGACTATTGCTGATTCAGAAAAACGTGGGCCATCAGCTGGCAAAGCATTTCTCATAAAAACTCCACGGAAATCTGGTATTGTCAAGAATTTTGCATACTTGAGAAGGTCATAGTCTGTGATAGCTCAGTGAGGCAGTTTTACGTAGCAAAAATTTTTTTTTTTCCTGTCTTTTACGCCTTTTCCAGGCCTTAGACGTAGACCTAAACCGTTCTTATATGGTTTTAAAAATAGCCTCTTTCCAAGTAAGAGTGCTTCTATTTCCTTATTGTGCCTCTCACTCTAATCTAGCTATTTTCGAGAAACTGTAGCATCATTGATAGCCTTGACAACTCCAGTTACACCATTAGTGATAGCGCCCATAGCACTTAAGCCAACAAGTGCATAAATAATATATGGTAGAAATCCTTCAGTTTTTGTGGGATAAAAAATACTCGAGGCATTACAATATTTTTTTTGCTACCAGCTTTTTTTACAGCATCCTGTGCTCCCTTTAAAGTTGAACTTATAACTCTCCGATCACTACTACTAGGAACCATAGACTTTAAGGCACTTTAAATCACTTTTTAAAGGAGTTTTCTTTGGCTTTATTTTTTTTTTTAATCACTGTACTAGAATTTGTACTGGGGAATCATTTCATACTGAGTTTGGATTTTAATTTTATAGTGCTGGTAATGATAAAAGCAGCAGCTTTTTCCATGGCATCCGTGGCTTTGAATCTTCGCCACACCTTTTCAGTGAAAATCGTTTCAACGGTATTTTTTGCCGTAATATTTTCTCGATTTTGAGAATTCTGGCTATATCGTGTTGTTTGCAAGCCTGATCCAACGGATTGATACCTGGATTTCCACGAGCTAATCTCTTGGCTTGTTGAGTGCCTGGCCCGCAATGTTGATACCCTATTCCGGTACGTCCAGTTCTATAGGCAGTTTATTTATAAGTGTGTTTCTAAGTCCACAACCTTTGTAACGATGAATGATTATTACTTTCCAAGGGCTTAACGATAAATGAGCTCGAAAATATAAGTAGAGCATTATTTATAGTTTCTTATTTCAGCATGCAGTCATCACGAGCTCCGAGAACAGAATATTTGACTTCCTGTCATAAATTTTAACAAACTGATAAGCAAGATCAGGAAATATGATAAATAAGCTTAAAATAATAGAAGCATACTGTTTACAGTATCATGTTTCAGTCTCAGCTAAGTCAGCATGCAGCAAATATGAGCTACGTGGAATATAATACTAAACTTCCTATCGTAATCTCAACAAAATAATAAAAAAGGTTAGAAAGTACGATGACAGATGAGTTTGAAAATATAAACGCAAACCATTTACAGTATCATGTTTTAGTCTCAGTTGAGTCAGCATACCATATACATGAGCTTTGTAGAATAGAATACCAAACTTCCTGTCGGAAATCTTGATCGAATCGTTGAGCAAGATAATAAAATCAAACGCCATTGTGATTTAATACCCGATACGATTAGAGCTATGCTTTATGGTCCGTCAAACTGTAGAAAAACAAACAGTTTGTTGGCTTGAATCACTCACCTCAATGGATTGAGATTTGAGAATATTTATCTACACTTAAAGTCGCTGAATCAGACAAAGTATTCGTCTTATAAGTTTCAAGAACAACTGTTAAGGCCCATAGATAGTTTAAAGTATTTTTTATTTAGCGGCCATGAATCAGTCATACATCTAGATAAGGCACTACTCAACTTGATGATGATATTCGATGACATTGCCTGTAAAAAACAAGATCACGTAAAAGCCTTTTTTTGCATGGGATGTCACAAACGCGTTGACTGCTTTTATCAATGCCAATCCTATGCTCACGTTTTAAAGCATTTAATCAGAGATAATTTAAACCTCTTAATGATATTTTGCCAAGATGATATGAATTTTAAAGACACCTCTAATGACCATGTTAATACTGATGTGACCTACAATGAATTCAAAAAATTATGTGTAAATTGTTGGAGAGTTGGGAAACATGGATTTGTCCTGATGGACAAGAAAAGAGATGTCGATGATGGTAGATATAGAAGAGGATTTGATTCTTTTGCCATAAATAATACTCATACTTATAAAGTGGGTATTAGTCTCTTGTTTACCATTAAGCGGTCAACATAGACGCTTTTCGTAAGGAAAAAGACGTTCTTCAGCGAGTTAAAAAAGGTAGAGGAGCTGTAAGACGTAAGCATCAATTGTTAAAATCGGGAAGAGAACATTGTAAAAAGTAGATTGGGAAGACTTTCAAGCCCATTACTGACCCGCTTCATAAAATTATCAATGATACAAAGAGAGTGAAAAACGTGCCACTTAGCTCTAAATCTTTACCTAAAAAATTTTTAAAGCCTTAAAAGCCAAAAATAAAAAAAATCGACACATTAATGTTCCAATCAGCTAATAGTAACAGTGATAATGAAGAAGATGCTTTTTCATCGAATGATTTCATGAAAGTCTATGATACCGTTGTTAAAAATAGTGAGAATGATGATTTAGCACATGACATCGATAAAAATGTACCTAATTATCTATATTTACAAATACATGATAGAAATGAGCCAGAACTAGATCAAACGTATGATATAAAAAAAGGACAAAGTATACTTGGTGATTCGCTTTCAGACTTGGTAATTGGATATCCAATGATCGATGGATTTACAGAGTTACTTATAAAAACTTATTCTGATACAAAGCACATGACAACATATCATTTAGAAAAATATAAACAAATTTAGGGAATTTCAAATGTGCATAAGAGAAAATTTGACCAACATAAAACAATTCGTCCATGCAATAGTGATAAATTCTAGTAGGATTACTAGTAGTAGAAAAACCAGCCGACAATCCTAGTTTTATTAATGACATTTATTTAATCGTTAAGGAGCTTTGTTAAGAAAATATTATATATTCAGCTACGTATTATATTTTACTTTCGTGTCAAATGAACATTGACGTACTTGGACGTCGATCAGCTAAGTTGGAAAGTAATAGTCAAGGTCGTCAAGGAATTGAATGTAAGCTTACCACAGATAGTCAATTTGACTTAGAAAATAAAAAATTGTGCAATGTTGCAGCAGCTATTCAATCTCACGATACTGTAAATCTCACTATCTTACAGAAAAAGAAAAAGTTACATTTCGGATAAACAGGAGAAAATAAATGTACTATCAAACAATTTAAGTGATGTATTCTCAGAAACAATAATAGATTTGCGGAATCAAATAAATACAGTTAAAGAGATTGTAGCACGTTTATTTAATATAGCTCCATAAGATAGTTAGAAGAGATGAAAGCAGTAGTGGAAGAGCTTCATAAACCTGCGAGACGCAACCATCTCCGCCAAAAGTTTGATGTTCGGGGCTTGAATGAAACATGTTAAGCTGATTTTGTGGAGATAATACCTTATATTCATGAAAATAAAAGTTATAGATATTGGCTTACAGTTATAGATGTATTCTCCAAGTATGCATGGGGTGTACCCGTAAATAATAAAACCGGTAAAGATGTGACTACAGCTATGAAGTCGATATTAACAGAGGGAAGAGTACCAAGTAATTTGCAAACAGATCGTGGCAAAGAATTTTACAATGAAAACTTCTAAAGTTTCATGCAAAAGAACGAAATTAACTTCAACTCGACATACAGTGACGTCAAAGCGTCTATATGTGCGCGATTCAATCGTACACTAAAGCATGACATGTGGGAAAATTTTAGCTTGCGTGGCAGATATAAGTGGATTGGCTTATAATAATCGAAAGCATCAGACTATAGCTATAAAACCAAAAGATGAGTCAGCTGCTAATGAAAATAAAATTTTGAAAAAATTCTCATCAAGAACAATGAGGATAAAAAAACAACTGAAGTATAAAGTGGGAAATAAAGTTCTAATCAGAATTGCTAAGCAAGTATTTGAAAAAGGATACACACCTAACTGGTTGACTGAGATATTTACTATAGCCCGAGTAGCTCCAACCAATCCACCAACTTACCATTTGAAGGATTGTCAAAATCAGCCAATGTCTGGAGGCTTCTACGAACAGGAACTGCAGAAAATTCTGATACTTATCTTGTTAAAAAAATTCTTCGTCGACGAGGAAATCAAATATTCGTTAAGTGGTTAAGCTTTGATTATACCCATCACAGTTGAATTGATAATAACAAAGAATAAAAATGATATGTACTGTTAAATTATTAGAACTGAGAAGTTGTAAGAAATTTGTATAAAACTTGTTATAGTCTTTTAATACAATTCACTAAGTGTACAAATAAAATTTTTTTTACTATACGTGAAAATGTTATATCTTACACAAGGTTTATTGAGGTAAGTAAAATCTCTTAACATGTAATGGATTGTATCATTTATTTTTTTCTTACGTAAAAACTAGTTCCACAGTGAAAATTTTTTCTTGTATTTGTGTGGTTAAATATTTATAGGTTAAAAAATTCAACGCTATCACCATTATAGCTAGATGGCAGCTTCTTTCTATCGATGGATTCTAAGAAACTATGAAATAATAGTTCATCACTCACAAGATACTCACATGCTTGATTTAGTAAAAATATCTGGAAGTGGTCATCTAGTTTGATGATAGCTTTCGTGCCGAGTTTATTGTTAGCTTTTCTTAGCCTTCGTGAGCACATGACTTCGCCCCTTGACCATTTCGTTGATCTTCTTCGTTGGAAGAAATCATCAACAGGCCAGTCGATTGAGTGCTGCTAACTCAGCCATCTGAAACACAAGAAAATTACATAAGTTTTAAAATAGTAAAAAAAAAAAATTTATGAATAAGAAAATATATCACAAACCTTTATACCTGTGCTTTGCTGACTTATACAAATCTGTTTATTTCTACACAAATTTTTCAACTCCAAACCTGTTCTTTGAAAGCTTGTTGTTGACCTGAGCTGCCTGCGTTGGATGATGAAATATTGCTGGTCATTGATTGCTGGTCTACTATGATTTTCCACACACTCTCCAGCTCTTTGTTCTTCTATTATTTTTAACCTATAATGGCCCTAAGGCAGCGTATCTGTAGTGTTTAATGAGAGGTATCGTTTATTATCTCGGGAACTAAGAGCAATTTTATTTTGCCTCTTAGTGTAGAGCTTATGATGCCATGATCTTATATTAATTAACTCTCAATTGATATTTATAATTTGGTCCCGTAAGCATTCAGTGTAGTCCCTGGAATAGATAGTTGCTTTTATTACGTTACTCTTAATACCCTTCGCTTTCTTAATCACATTTTCATTTGAAACGAGAGTACTATACATCTTACTTTTGAGCCCAACAAATTTCAGTATAACATTGCCATTGCACTCATCTTTCATGAGCCCTACGATTTTCTTACTGTTTAACGGCATTATAAACTTATTATTTTCTGAATAATCTAATAAGTCGAATTCATTAATATCAGATCTCACCATTTTATAAATATCATGGTTCATTATCTCATATATCAGACTATCTGTATCAGTGTATAAGAGTTCACAATGATTTGTGAGTTTGGTAAGCATATAATCGTAGTGAAAGAGATATACAAGTGTCTTAGATAAGTCATAGACTAAGCCCAATGTATACTGGCTTCTTCATCGTCACTTCTGTACGTTGCAGCTGTATGGCTACAAAATTCTCATCAAAAATATCACAGCTGTGAAAATTTGGTTTTTCAATGTATGCTGCCGCACCATAGCGTCCATCCCAATGATTAAGAAATTTGACATTGATACACTTTCTCTCGTTTTCCATCGTTTTTCCGAAAATAGCATTGTTGAATGGATTGAAAAGCATTCTTTCAAACTCGATCTTAGCCTTTTTTCTCTCATTGCTACTGAGATAAATACATTTTTCAAGCCATGTGTTTTTCCAGAATTTTAAGGCTCATAAATTTTTGTCAGTCATAATCCATGATTTATGGCTTGCTTTAGGGCTGCATAATGAAGTACATATTTATGCTTGTTACTTAATGTTGTCATTAATTTAGGCTGCTTCGAACCTGGTGCTGAAATGTGTTCGGAACAAAATGGCAAATCTTTATGAGAATCGTGGAGCTCCTCTGGATACTCCAAATCCACTTCTAAAATATATCCGTATGCACTTTCGTTGCCAATATTATAAAAATCATGAGACTGTTGCTTAACATTTTCGACCTACTGAAATCTACCATAAGAAAATTTTTGAGTCATTGCCCAACCATACAAATCATTTACATCACAACATGCTATATACCTTTCATTTTTATTTTTTTTTAATTTTTCATATAGTGATTATTAGCTTCTGCATATCTGTTACAGCACTGGCTTATTCCACCTCGTATACCTTTTTCGATGAACATAAACATTTCTATACCAGTAATGAGTTATAGTGGAATCTAGAAAAAATTCTTGATTAATAACTTAAACACAATTAACACTATATTCTTATTCATAAAACTTACTTTCATTTTTTTCAACATGGCATACCAAGTGAAGCCTGGAGTAGTAAAATAGTAAGTAGGATCTAATTCATAAACCTGAAGGCAATTATTTCTAAAGTTTTCAAATACCTTTGTTAATAATAGTACATCAGTTTTGAGGTCAAGATCTTAATACTGTACAAGAGTTATAATATCAAATATTTTCCATACTGATAAAGCATAAGCAAAATATTCACTACTTATATGTGCATCGTATAATTTACTGTAAAAATCATCTTTACATGAGAACGATGTTTCTTCATGTTTTTCGAATGATGCTATATAATCGTATGGAAATACACCCTTCCTTTTTAGCATATCAATTTGCTCAAAAGAATATTTATCGTCTTGACTAAAAACCTTTTTTATAGTGTCATACTGCTCTAAGTAAGATCCCAACTTATCAAACGACGATGTCAAAAATCTTATACGAGTCAATGAAGCGTATGTTTCTGCTTGTCCTTTTAACGTATTTCGAAAAAAAATGTCTTTTTTTCGTTTAAGTTATAACTGGTACTCTTCCGCGAAAACGAGTAACAATTTCTTGTTTAAATAAGTGAGCGTCATAATTGCTGAGATTATAGAAAACTATTGGTACTGCTTGTGAGTCTTGATATTTGAGATTACATACATCGTGAGCGGGGCCTCGATATCTGCGTAAAAAAAGTGAATATTAGTTAAAGAGAAAAATTTTCCAAATTAAAAAATAATAAATGTAATACTTATTCTCCAGTAAAATGATAGTAGTCATGAACTTCTTCATCATTTTTAATACACTTCTCACATATGGGACATATATCAGCATTGAAAAAATCAAGGTCCTCTTCTTAGCTTAATAATCTCATTGGCACTGGATTGTTGTGTATGCTCTGTAAATCTAAGGCGAGATTTTGCCTTTCTTTCACAAACCAAGTAGCCAGGTTTTCACTGCATTCAGTTTTTTTTTTTCTGTAGCAAACGTATCGTGACTTCGCGTTATCAAAACTCCACTTTACATAATACCCAACACTTAATGCTTTACGGTGTTGTATTGAATGCTCACAATTATGCATAGGTTTTAATAAGTACTTGTCTGCATACACTATTATTGGTATACGATTTTTATTTATGTGATTTTCAAATTTTAAAATTTTGTTATCATACCTTGGCAAGCTTATTTTACACGTATTTACTTTAACGCACTCCACTGTATGTATTTTTAACTTTTTATCATTTGTGAAGTAATGAAGGCAGCGGTCACATATAAATATTTTAATTTAACGTATTGTTAAAGAACCTCTTATAAGCCTAGATAAGTCTTTATTTCATACGTAGTGGTATTTTATATCATTATCAGCACTATTATCACCATCTTGGCTTTCTTCTAAATACTTTTCTCAATCTTCTTTTACCTCATTTTCATCCATGGCCTCAGCAGTAAGAAAATCACTATGTTCCTCGTTAGTATTTTTTTTGCTTTCTTTTGATTTTTCTTCACCATGCATGTCAATACAATAATTTTGTATAAGCAGCAAGTTAATATGTTTTTCCGTTTTTTCTGATGTCAAATGAAGGAGTAAAGTTTTATAGCTATTTTTACTTTTCTCCAAAAAATATACGTTAATAGACACATCACTTTGTTTTTTAAATTTTGTAACTTGCTTGAGCTACACTGGAAAGGTGATCCTCTCGAAATTATAAATGTTTCCGTAGTGTGTATAATTTGACTCTCGTTGTGCATTTTTATTCACTGGATATAATACTGACAAAATAGTTCATTTAAAGCATTGATGATCTGCATTCTGCATACTCACGCAAAATTTATTTTCCTCAATAGTAGTAGGCAGTTCTATGTAAGAACTACCACTCATTGTATTGTACTTATTTACATTTATTACTAAATTTAAAATTGAGCGTAGAGTCCGCCCACAATCGTGCTCCTGAAATTTTTCTATGTTTGTAGAAAAAGGCTTTTTGACATTTGTTTCAAACCATTCGTGTAGGTTTGTTGTATGAAAAATACATTCTGACTTAGTTTTGAAATATTTAACTTCGACGGTCTCTGTGTTATTTTTCACTATAAAAAACTCTGCTGCTAATACTGTATTAATTTTTAAAGCATTCTGCTCGTCTAGAATTTCTCGCAGTTTTAAAATAAATATTTTTTTCGCAGACTTGAGGATTTTTACAATATCTAAATGCCTACCATTTGTTATAACAGCCGTTCTTAAACGATTTTTAAAGGCACTAGCAAGATTTTTCCGTGTCACGACTCATCATCATCTTGAGTGTCTAATTTTTCATCGAGTCCTGACTCTCGCACTTCTACCATTTTATAAAATGCTGCCAAAAACGTTAGTAGAAGACACTCAATATTCAACAACTTTTTCAACTGGTGATGACTATTTTGCAGATAACTTATAGTCGGAAATACTTTTAAGCACTATTTTACTATTATCAATGAAATGTCGTATCTCAGTCATATTATCACTATGCAACGAGCGTTGGTATTCTACTCGCTCTGTTTCACAAAAAATCACGTAATGCTCCACGGCATTAGCAAAATTCTCGCAGAGTTCCTCCATCATGCTTACAGCTTGCTTTAACGCACGCAAATGAATAGCACGCTGCTTAAACTTTTCATGTATACTGATTTGCATGTTTTAAAAATTTTGAAATTAGTATATATTAACCAAGCAGCTTTCATATTGTGTAATGGTCAATATTTATTTACTTATCATTAGTTTGTTACTATTAAAATAAATACATGGTTACGCAATTTTTCATATTTTTAAAAAATTTTCAAAATTAAAAAAAAATTTTTTTTTACTGTACAAATACAATCATTAATTTCTATTGTGTTTTATTTACCTATTATTTTTTCATTCGTGATTCAAGTGATTTTGTGACTTGAGGACGTTCTTCTTATAGTTACCGGGGGAAAAGTTCAGAGAAGTGAGAGGAACGCTAATGTGTGCAGTAAAGCTACGAATTGTTTTTCTCATGTGGATGTACTCACACACATGCTTTTACGCACACTTTTTTTTTCATAAGGTTACGTGTTAAATATCGATTTTTTTAAATGTAAGATGTATGAAACAATCGCACAGTCAAACGAGCTGGAATTTTTGTGGGAATTTTTATGCTACTTCAATAAACATTTCGATGAAAGTGCACAATCTTGTACTGGCCAGCCTATATGTTATTTTTATTGTATTGTGCCATAATATATTGTTTATAATCGTTAACTCATTAAATAATAATTAAAATCACACCTAATCAACGTAGGTACACTCATTTCCACGATAATTGATCCACCTTCGTACACAATATTGTTTCATAGAAAGCATATTTATTTTTATAATTATATTATCTGTCATACAATTTTATAGAAGTATAACTTTTTACTTAGGTACCCAAGCATCCACTGTTCACTGGTTTTTACAGAGGTTGCTATTATACTTTTACAACAGAATGCTACACCGTCAGTTTTCATGTGCGCAGCTCTTGCCTAAGAACAACTGTGAAAATCGATGGTTTGAGTTAAATTATCACAATCATTCTTGGAGTTTGGGAGAAGTTTACTATGAGAATCTAGCTGCAATCTTTCGAGCCATTAGTATACAAGATGATATTATTTACGTAAAAGGTCTTGAAAAATTGAATGGTTACACCGTAAGCTATTAAATAGGTACATTACTTATAGTATGATTTACATGCTTATGATGTCAAGTAGTGTCCATCTTAAAAAAAAATTAGAATGGATAATATCGAATGCATGAATTATTAATTTAATTCAGCTCATTGTGCTGTGAAAAATGCTACATTTAAAAAAATGGATTTCAAAAGAGCAGCAACGAAAAAAATTTATTCTTTACTCAATGTACACCTGATACACAATACTTATATAATAAATAAGTTCTTCATAAATCTATGTCGACAATTTCGACTTTACGCCTCTTTATTATTGCACCCTTTGAAATTACTTTGTCGCATTAACTAAACTATTCGCTGGCGAGGTACTAAGTTAAAGACGAGTAAGCCAACATTGGAATACGCTTTTGGTGATAAAATGCATGCATGTTTTCTCTGGCAACTCGTACCACTCGATGTGTCTGCTCTCGAGAGAAAAACATGACGCTGGTATATTATACTTCTAAGTAAAACGTGGTGAATCATCGATCACTGCTAATGCATGCACGTAGAAAAAAAACAATAGCTACTTTTGTTAGCAAGGTACTACGTCAAAAATGAGTGAGCAAGAGTTGAGCAATTTGAAAGGGATAGGCTGTCTACTTTGGTAATAAAACAGTATACGTGTCCTCTCTGACATCTCGCATCACTCGATATGCCCACTCTCGAGAAAAAAATTTTTCGCTGAGACGCCTTAAATAATGAGTGGAAGAAAAAAAAATCCTCTGATAAAAAATACTCGTTCAGTCTTGATCATCTTCCTCCCGCTATAAGCTGAGCTTCTTAGTAGCCTACACCTCTCGAATCATCCTGATGCCAGAGGTCGATTCGCAGCCAGAAACGAAGGCAGTCCTTGGTACCATCCAACGTCACAGCTAGCAGCATCCGGATCTTAAGACCCTACGTTACCATCTGAGTAATTCTCACCACGCACCGCCTCGTTGGTACCATCCAACGTCACAGCTACCAGCATTCGGCTCACAAGGCCCCACATTACCGCCCGAGTTATCTTCACCACCCGATTGCTCAATCTTCACCACCACCAAGTGGTCCAATTTCGCCCCACCCACCGCCTCTCCCCACGACCCGGTCGTACTTTAGCTCGTACTTCTCCAGCCACCTGATCAGTCTCTCCCCCCACCACCTCCTCTCCTCCACCCACATCCTGAGCCTCTCCTTCACTCATAGCCTCTCCCCCCACCGTAACCCCGATGGGTGCTTGGAGACGGGGGTACCAGATCCCGCACGAATTATCTACTGTAAATAGACGACTATACACTCCTTACAAACGAACCAAGCTACCATTTCCAAAGAAATGGCTGTTTTCTTGCCGTTGTTGTAAATGCCGATGACCATGTAGCTAGCTAACCTTTCTACAATCATTCACCCTGTTTCCATGTTCGTGCTCTATCTTCAACCCTTCCTATCATGTTTTCAGGCTATTAAGCTAAACCTTAGACCTAAATATAAAAATTACGCCTACGCCGTCTTCAACGTAACACGTGTGAACAACAATATATATAATGCTTGTATTTCGCATACATGTACAATAAAACTGTAATTTTTTTAAAGGTGTACGCCTGCTGACGAAACGGTAAGTATACTATGCGTAATGTCTAAGAACTAAAGTGAGAGAGTGCAATCACGCGCGCATGTATAATACCCTCTGGTTTAAGCTAGAAAGAGAGTATGCAGCGTAGGGATTTTTAACATAGCATGTGCTGCTACATACTCAATTGCTACGCGAGCATTATCTAGTGCGCGGTGTATGATTAAAGGCGTTTTTTGCACAGAGAGAGAGAGAGTTTCCGACACATAACTTGGCAATTTTTTCTTCTAAGATTAGAAGGGAGCACAATGGTTCACGTTTGAACACTGTATTGATAATTTTGATGTATTTGTGTGTTTGAAAGTAATCTTCTACCTATGCGTTTGTACAATCTTTAGGGCCTTCAAGAAACTTTTTTTCCGCGAAAACAATTCATTCATGAATTTTAGTATTTAGTTATATTTTAAAATTAACGCATTTTTGCCAAACGTTGATTTCTGAATTGTAAAAATTATTTTTCTGAAGTGTACATACTACTTGTGCTTTGTATTTGTTGTTTTCTATTGAATTTGTGTTGGGTTTATAAGAATTATTATAATGTTGGAATTAGTTATTAATAGAATCTATTTTTTTTTTAGAAAAGTTTTCTCTGCTAATAGTTTTTGTGAGTAAAGTTTTTTGCCACTTCTTCTATTTTTCTTGTTACCCGTCCACGTTAGAGTATTCATGTGTTGAGATTATTTGTCCTTTAAATTTTATTTACACATTTTTTTATTTTTTCACTGTATTACTGTGTTTTTGTAGATTTAGAAAAGATCACTCTCATAAGCAGATCCTGGATTTAGAATGTCTGCTATTAAAGCAAGACTAACGAAACAAATCGCTTCAATGAGCAGATTCAAGGTAGTAATAGATACACGGCTTTAGTGAGCAGATCTGATATTGAAGTGTCTATCTGTATGAGTAATATAAGAAGTCACTAATCTTTAATTTCCTACTATCACTTAATTTATAATGTTTTCTTATTTGTTACTTTTTTTATTACGGTAAACTTTCCTCGTTTATTTTATCGTTTACTTATCAATAAATTATTGTTTTTTATTTATTTTTTCCTTTTTTAAATTGTAACAAAATACTGCAGAATTATGCTCTCCACAAAAGCACAGCATATACACGTTCGCACACACTGCACTATATGGGGTATTACACGTCACTCATTAATATGCTTCCTTGAATGGTGTTTATTGTTTCATTAAAAAAATAGTAATCAGGGAAAATATAATAAACAAACAAGACTCATTAAAGCTCTGCTGCCATTTTTGTTAAATAATTATTACTGTCATTTAATTTGCCTTCAATTTGGAACTGAAGGTTGTGGAGTGTAGTCTCTCGCTCCTTTGCAGGCTGTGGGACCAGCAGTTAGTTCAACTATTCGTTTGTTTATAAGAAGAAAAAGAGAAGAAGTTGCATAAAATAATCGTGTTAACATACTTTTTTTCCTATAGAAGTTTCGAGTACTGGGCAGCTTCGGTAACTAGGTTATTGACTATTGTTAACTGTTTGTTCAAATAACTTAAACTTTTTCTTCTGTTGGTTTTATATTAATTTCACTGTATTTGTACAAAATAAGCATAAAGAAAAAAAGGACATCAAATCACTCTTCAACAGGTTACTTTAAAATTATTAATGGACTTCTCCACTCGGAGAGCGGCAGTAAACTACTAACTTAAACGCCGGACGAAGAAATGCATCTTGCACGGAGCCATAGGTAAAACTTTTTTGTCTTACATGCTATGGGGCCAGTACTTGCTGACTTCATGTGTTTAGACTTAGCGGCTCGCCTTGGTTGTTCCTTAATACTTTCGAGAGCCATGAAGTACACAGTCAGCTTTATTAGGTGACAACTTTCGTTAAGGATGACTCTTTTAAAAGTCTTAAAACTGTATCATTGAGAGAATAAATGTAATATAAAATAAAATAAATGAAAAATTTATTTATTGACACAAGTCGCCACTTAATGCAGATACTAAGGTAACATTATATGAAAATGTTTTTTCTAAGTTTAGAATGAATCAAAGTGTTCTTACAAATATGTCTTCTTTAGCGTATTTGTACTCACAAAAAATTTTTTGCACTGTAAAATATTGTGCTAGTTTTAAAAACAAAAATTATTAAAATTGCCATGAGCTATGAATAAAGTTACAACTGCCGCACATCGTTATTCTTAGTTTATGCACCGGGAATTTCAGTACTTTGACACCCTATCTATAATTGACTATTATCACTCAACAGTTAACGAAATAGGGCTCGAGAAACAAATAGGTAGATCTGATTAGATGATGCCTACGTAAAAAATGTCATTTCTCAAATTAAGGGAACGAAACGCCTAAATATAATGAGTACGGAAAAAAAACTAGGATGCTTTGTACCAATTAAATAATAGTAGATTTTTATTTCCGGGATGCGTCATCTAAAAAGTTCTTTGATACTGTTACGTACAACAAGATATAGCAATGCTTTCATGTGCCCCCACTGGCCTGGTCCTAAAAAGTAGGGAAATAGAGAAGAGAAAGGACAAGGAAGGAAGAGTGAAGCAACAGAGACTAAAGGGAAGATTAGCTTAAGACGTGAGAGCGAAAGGACTAAGTCCGCGAGACGAAAATACACGCACAACCTCCCTCAAATATAAAGAGTCCTACTAAAGAATAAGTTTACCAAAAGTCGCGCTTATATTCATTTTCGCACCAAGAAACCCACGTAACAGCTGGTATCAGATGAGGGATATAGACAAATTTCTTTTTACGGTCTGTCTCGTGCGTGGAAACCACTTCGCCTCGTGGAACAAAATTTTTTTTTCGTTGTTAATAAATCAACGTAATAAAGTAAAACCAATAAAAAAGAAAATATCGCTCATCACAAAAAGTGTCACAAGTGCCAGACGCCAAATTCAGCGTGTCAAGCACCAAAATATAAGGAAACTTGAAAGAGCGGAGGAACAGAAAGATAAATAATCGAGAAAGAAGTTCTCTACACTGATGTAAGACCAGTCCAGCAATAAGAGAGAATAATCGTATATCAAGCCATGTAACAGAACACTAAAGGCAACTATCAATCACCAAACCAGGGAAATACGGACAGAAAGCAAACACAGTACGTTGAACCCGGACAGCAGCCGCACATGAGATACGGTATACACTACACAAAAAAGGGAAACAACAAGGAAAAGCAGCGGCAGATCAATTAACTGACGGATCCAAAGGCCAACTTATGGACATATACATAATCATCACCATACTAACCATTGTTACAGAGATCTGGTAAATAAATTTTGATTGATTTTTATGCACTTAACTCATAACCCCGAGGGAAATAAGCAATCAGAGAGATAATTTTTATGCATCGATGTTATTACGAAATCGGAAACTTTAACGACATTGGTAGCTACCCTCAACTGCATACACAAACATATACCTAATTTAAAAACAGGAAACATCCCATACTAAATTTTTTTTTTTTTTTAATTAATTATTGAATAAATAAAAGGAGTAGTTAATCGAAAGCAAAAACGGAAAAAAAAATATTAACTAACGCTAGTTAAAAGTGTACATATCTATCAACCAAACCCAAAATGCACAACAACGAAGGTGTCTTACGATTCAACACAATATACAAACATACGAATATACGAATAAAAAAAAATATACGAGTTGACAAGACTAACCATGTACGAAAAAAATCAAGGTAAACAGAATGAGTATCGCGGAAGCGAACGAGATATTAAAGGAAGAAGGACGAGAATACGATAGACACACGAACATGCACGAGATAAGACGGGACGATATGTACGATGACGTGATACAAAGCAGCTTAGAACACGATCTGAAATCATGGGTAGAGTGGCAGAAGGCGAGTAAGTAAAAGAAGCTGTTCAGAGAAAACTCACACAGAACATAGTAAGACAGAAAACAAATCCGGGAAATCAGGGAGTCCTCACCGACGCAGTACAGCGAGAAAACTCTCCTACCATGGAACATGGAGCAATCCCTAAAATAGATTGTACATTAGCCCCATTAACTCGCAATAACAAAAGTAGCACTATGAATGACTTGACAACGACGGCAACCCGCAAAGAAATTCGGGCTGAAACAGATACTTGGGAACAACTCCCGTTCACTCAAAACATTATACAACAAATTGGAGTAACAATTTCATTGGAAATCATAACATATATCATAGAACAGATACACATGATTTCGTAGACACACATTATACATACTGAACAGCTGACAGGTATGAACGCACGTAAAATCACGCCTTAGAGCTGACAGTATGCTTTACAGCAAACTCACATATGCGGGTTACAAAACTCCCTAGCCCCAATAAGCGATCTTGCCAACAACATCCGATATTGGACGGTGACCCAGTAAAACTCCCATTGTTAGAACAAATGACGAGAATAGTAGCCTTCACAGTAGGACCGCTGTATGAAAAATTTCTCATGGGAACCGTAGTGAACAGGTGAGCTTATTCGTTCCCCGATTGGCACAATTTTCGAAAACAGATAAATTTTTGACAGAATTAAAAAAAAGATATACCTGCACTGACAACGCCACCACTTTATTGGCAGAACTAAGAATCCTGTTACAACAACAAAATGAGCCGGTTCAATCGTACTGTGACCGAATCCAAGCAATACGCAGCCGAATCATGACCTTGTGTGGCAGTAGCCCAATTTATTCTACAACACAAAAAATGTTGCTAAAAAAAGACACAGAAGAAGAGTCAATAAGGCAATTTTGCTATGGGCTACAGGCTCCGCACATCTATCAGGTAACTTGCCGCAACCCACCGACACTAGGCAGAGCAATAGTGATTGCACTGAAAACAGAAGCTTACGATGCAATGTACTAACGTAACGTAATGCGCGCATAAGAATGACACAAGTAGGGACAGAAGAAATAGAAAATAGTGCGTACATGTACAACCAGGTGAAAGTAGCAAACATACCAGAATGGTACCCAAACGAGACAAACTATGGTCTCTACACATTCTGCAATGGGCACGATCATGCGACAAGATAGTACAAAATCTTCCAGTTGAATGTGGAAGCCAAAAAGACAGAAAATTCAGATGAAGGGAAACACGATACAGCGGCAAGAAACGACACTCAAAAAAATTTTACTGCAGCAAATAATCACGGAAACTTAAATCCGAGTTGTGCGTACTGTAAATGAAAGAGACGAAGCACGAGCGAAAGCCGCACGTTCGTGAGAAAAGCTGGAAAAATAATATGGGGCGTTCTGCGGGACCGATACAATCATTACAAAAGAGAATAAAACTTGCATGAGGACTATCAGAACCGTCAATACCTTAACGGAAGCAACGGTGGATTTGATGGAAATGATTGTACTAACTACAACAACGGACCTAGTAATGGTTATAATAGAAATAATTACAGTAACTATAATGATGAAAGGAATAGAAAAAATCATAATAATTACTATGATAATAACAACCAAGGCAACCAAGGTAACAATGGGGAAAATGATGGATTCGACAACAATTATAATAATTATAATAATGTAAATAACAACAATAGGTTTAATTAAAACAAGCAAAACTACGACAAGAATTACAGAAAATGTGGAGGAAATATTTATAATAACTATAATAATAATGAGAACAATCGAGGTAACAATGGATGTGACGATAGATTTAACAGAAACAATTACAATAATTATAACAGTAATATAAACTACAACGAAAATGTCAATTATCAAGACAGAGGATCTACATACGGAATAAATAATCAGCCCAAGAACAAAACGGAAAACCTGCGTACAAAGCCGTTAAACTCGCAGGACGCTTGCCATGCTTCCTAAATGCTGAGCAGGACACAGCAATATAACAAAGAGAGACAAATATGCCCGAAAAAGAGATAGAGAAATTGGGTAGCAGGCAGGAATCACTAAGAAAAAGGCACACTAAGCCGCACGTTACCAATGACTATGTAAAAAAAGCCCAACTACTTTTAAAACTGACAAGGATACTATTGAGTTAAAATAGGGAGAGACACAGAAACAGGCATTTGCATACTAAAACATGCATTATGTAGCGAGCCGGTGCTTATAGCTTCAGACATGAATAAACCATTTATAGTAACAACCGATGCATCCGACTACGCCGCGCCATCGGAGGAATTTTAAGCCAAGAAGAAATAGACTCAGATCACGCTTGCGAAGACGCATCCAGATGTTTGAAAGGTAGCGAACTATGGTACCCGACATACGATAAAGAATTGTTGGCAATGGTGTATGACAAAGAGCAATTGAGACATATTTGTTCGGTCGTAAGCATTTTCACACATCAAAGAAGCTGGACTTAAAATTTACGAGGTTGAAAGCAAAACTTCGAGGATACAAGTTTGACGTTGTTTATAAGCCCAGACCAATAAATAAGGTACCAGATGCCCTGTCTCGTAATCCAACAATAAAAGAAGGGAAGAAAAATCCAGAACTTCCATACAGAGAGCTGTATGAGCTCGCGGAAAAACAGGAAAGGGTCAATCACGAGGACGTTAACGTGCCACTGGCACGCATATATAAGATGCGTACAAGAAGACAATGGAATTTAATACGAAAGAACAAAAAAGACAAAGTAGAAACATCTGACTTAGACGAGTCACGCAAAAAGTAATTTTAAAAAGTCCAGGAAGCTTAGAGCAAGTGAACACATATTAAGCAGCAGCAGCTATAGTGATAGAATTACAGAACCAAAACAAAAGGTAGCGAAAAAACTAAAAGATAAGACAGATAAAAATACCCTTGCAGTGGTAAACGACAAAGAGGAAATTTTGTCGTAAGGACTATTGGGAAATAAGGTACCGTACATACGCAAAGAGAAAAACATGGAAAAAAAAGTGAAAATAACGAGCACACCGTTGATAAACGAGGTTATCGCAGAGATAATACAACACAAAACTTGTAAACGTCAATTGGATACACTACACAGAAAAATCTCAGATCTTTTTAACTCCATCGAGCAATTGCACAACTCAAAGGAGATTATTATTGCTCATTAAGATGCACCGGCAGCAACGCAGAGGAAATCTGAACCAGCAAAACATTGGAGATTCCAAATAGCAAGGCAGTGGAAAGAGCGGAAAAAGAGGGAGAGCAAAAAGCTAGGGAGACAAAAGGAACAACCGTGTTGACAGAAGCTCCTGGTTTAGACGAAGAAGGTAGGAGAAAAATGGAAGGTACTGGAACAGAGAGAGAGAGAGAGAGAGAGAGAGAGAGAGAGAGAGAGAGAGAGAGAGAGTAGGGCCAAAGACAGACAGCAGAGTGGGGGATGAAAATGACTGGGCCAAGCCGAACAGTACTGAACGGGCACGCGATTGAGTGACCACCATGTACACAAATACTCGACGGCAAAATACATAATTATAATGATAACAGAGAATTAATTAACAATTTAAAGTCAATACTTAATAAATCAACCAATCGACTTCGAGCAAAGTTCTCAATCAACGTTGAAAAGAAAGATATTAGGGAGAAAGGATAAATGAATGTAAAGACTCAAAAGAAGCAAGAAAAATACTCGATGATGGCCATGAATTTGGTGATAGGGAACGCACTTTCATATTCTCGCAGCAGTATAAAGCAAATGTATGCATACATCTACAGATGTCACCCAATACGGTTATATACCAGCACTTATCGGCAGGGGGGGACGCAGAATTTAAGCACATACATATTGACGGCCAAAATTACCAAGCTTTCGTCGAGGACGCCGGTAGTGACTACTTACCTAAAGCTAATAATAAAAATCAAGACAACAACCCCAATAAACAGAAACTTCTATATAAAATCGAAGAAAATTTTGAGGAAGACAGTAACGACCAAGCTGTTAACAAACTAGATGCAGAGAATATGATAGCAAGTGGACAAGATATACAAATCGGGAAAAAGAGAAAGAGAAAGAAAGAAAGGAGGAGTGTCGATAAAAATCGCATCATGCATGAATAATAAGACGAAGACAGCCAGTGACGTCATGTTGTCCAAAATAAGAAAAGTGTGCGTTATTCGAATGTACGTGAAAACTTACATCGAAAATTCAGCACTAAGATCCGACATAAGAAAATATATGACAGCTCTAAGATCACTGGTGAGAGCTATATTGATTTGTATAAATCAGAAAAAGCTTATTAATAAAAAAAAAAATGAAAAAAAATCACTGGTAATGGTAAAGAAGTTAAGAAAAATAGGATTAGTAAGAGGCTTAGCGTTACTAAATCTTAACCAATGGATATATGTAGTCGAACAATTTGAGGAAATTCTCAAAGGCATAAGAATAAGCCCTACGTTATATACAAATACATTGGTAGTACCACCAGTAGATCAGAGATATAAGCTAATAAAAAATACCATAAATCTGCAGTTGAAGAACACCATGGTATTAATAAATTATAAAAAAAATTAGCGAAATACTTCTGTTGTCGAAATATAAGGCCAGACGTACGGCAGTACGTACTCGGCTACTCGTCATGCGAAACAAAAAAGCTAGTGCAAGTAAAAATGAAATATACCACAATAATCACTGACACTCAGTGCAGACCATTTGAAAAGATATCGATAGACTTCTATAAACCAATAAACAAACAGTCAGCTCACACCAATACCCACATTTTATCAATACAGTCTTCGCTAACCAAATGTGTAGTGCTGGCCCCCGTCCAGAATGCGAGAGCAGAGGAAACAGTAAGGGCCCTAACGGACAAATTCATATTATACTTTGGTGCCCCAGAAAAATTATTATCTGATAGGGGGACACACTTCATGAACAGAACCATAGAAGAATTTGCTAAACTATTTAAAGTCGACAAAATCAGTAACACAGCTTACCCCCAAAGGACGGTGCAATCGAGCGCATGCACCACGTCCTAACAGAATATTCAAAAGCATACGTCAGCCATCACGTATTGCCACTACTTGCATTGGCATACAACACGTCAGAGCACGAGAGCACATACTACTCCGCATACGAGCTCGTATTCGGCTGACGTGCAAAACTTCGGTCAAACTTTGAACAGCCGAAAAAAGCACATACAGGTACGTACTCAGACTTGCTAGAACAAATAACAGGGAACTTCACACAACTAAGAACGCTGGCAGCAATGACACAGACACAAAATAAGTATAGATAAAAATACCATCGCAACAGAAAACTGAATACATAGTTCTTCATAGAAGGAGAAATAGTATATATATATTAAGAGCGCGTGGTGGCTCAGTCGGCTAGGTCGTGGATTGGCACGCGGGAGACCATGGTTCGATTCCCGGCCAGTGCGACTTTACAGGCAAGTACCTCTGTGATTTTTCACATGTGCTTTTTCACCACGCAATGCTCCTCGAGGAGGGTTTAGGCGACCTTCTCGCAGCAAATTTGCCTAATTCCCCCTACCCCCCTCCCAGTGATGGGAGGCCTTCCATCCCTCTTCCCTTCCTTCTCCAAAGTGCTAAGTGCCCATAGTAGTGCCCTTATTAAAGGAGCCGGACGTAGAGTACTCTGATATAAAATTATATATATATATTAAAAGAACAGTCCAAAGGGAAGAACGACGGCCATTTCGAGGGGCCATATGAAATAACAGGCATAGATTACAAAAATAACAACGTAAAGTTAAAAAAAGGCAATGAAATACGCATAACATATGTAGACAAAATAAAAAAAACGTGTATACGAAAATCCCCCTACCTGCCAGAAAACGAAAAGGAAAAGGAGCAAGATACTACAGAATAAACACAAAACTTTTTTTTACGACTCTTAGACAAACCGCGACAGAACAATGAATTATATAGAGATGAAATATAAAATCATTAATACATGTGCAATCAACCCACGTTCAGGCATTTAAAATCCTCCCCTTCTTAAAAGAATAATATTGATAAAATCCATACGAAATTCAAAAAAAATAGTTCGTGGCCCTTCATTTGAAATTCATTACTCTATTATTATAATTATCTGCTATTAAGTTAAGATAAAAAAGAAAAAAAAGAGAAGAATACTTGAGTTAAAAATTTTTTCCATGTCAAATGGATGTTCACCCAATGTTCGAAGACAAATCCTTGTACAAATAATAAGTTACATTTTGCAACCCATAAGATGGAATTTGTAGAAGAAATAAGAGACATTATTTATAATAATAAAATTATATGGTTACAATAAGAAATGCAGGGAGAAAAAAAAGTTGTGTTTCCATGAAGACAAAAAAAAACGTTGAAAAAAATAACAAGAAAAAACGCGAATAACAAAAAAAAGGATTAACAGCAAAAACATAGTAACAACTATACTTGTGGGCATAATATGCAGTACACTTTAGATCTGTTTAGTTAGTAGATTTTAACGGATGCGAGGTATGTGAAATATTTAAAAAAAATACATCCAAGTAATTTTGATTTCAATTATAAAGAAATATACCTACAATTCGAAACTCGTATTAATTGAACACTCAGCTATAGTTTCTTAATTACGTTATTCATGAAGATCCTTAAATTTCTTACCTACAAAAAAAAAAAAAAAATTCAGTAACAAAAAAAAATAGACGATCGTTTGACTAGAAGAACTCCCTACTTTGGGGTCACACAGAAAGCGCTATGACTGTATAATGTATCATAAGATTTTTATTAAACAGTGATAAAAAAAAAATGACATCTACTGTGAATTCTCAAAATTCGTTTTATGCAATGAGGCGTAAATAGAACTGAGCGAAGAAAAATACGAAAATATGTTATTATGTATACGCACATGCATACGTATTTGTATGAATAAATCCAACTCAAGAGAGTAATATAAGTCATCAGTCTCATAAACAAAGTCAGAATATTCTATGCAGACACATCGATAGTATAATTTCAAAAAATCTGCAACGGTCATAAGACAAGTTATTAGCATAATTTAGCAGTTTGGCCACATCACACAATATCATAGTAAATGCTAGCCCTATACTATGGTAGAAGACATACACACCAGTGTAAAAAAAGAAAACAGACCATTGAATGATGACGTAAAGGGAGTTCGTGAATCCTAGTATCTTTTGACGCGGGTATGTGTTCAGTAGAAAAAGAACCAAATGCCGGCTTACCATACAGAAATAAGGAAAAAAACTGGGTAGGTGTCATTTTGCCGACACGTTATTTGCAGGTATTGTAATGTGCCAAAAACAATATATTCCGATTGTGAAAAAACCAATGGAAGTTTTGCAGAACTTAATTTTACAATGGTTTCATGAAACTGATTTATAAGTTGTGGAAAAATAAATAGCAGAATACTTGTTGCTGAAAAAAATATTTGCCGAATATAATCGGAAAATACGTCTGAACTTTCGCTGTCGGCAAATTATTATTCGGCAAATTTTAATTCGGCAAAAGTACGGGTCAGTTTACTATGTTACTAGATGTTGGATGATTTACAAGTAAACTCTCATGTCATCATGAAAGTCACTGTAAGAGCATATACTTCTTTCAACCTATTACTACAAAAAAAACCACTTTGTCATAAACTGTAAAGTCTACCATATTGTTCTCCATATAAAATAATCATGGCAAGATCTAAAGTGGATTTTAAAACAAAAAATTGAGTTACTCTTATGAATTTTACATAACTCATTATAATTATTTTATAAAGTTATTAAAATGATAACATACTATATAAAAATTTTAAACGTGAAGATTTGATGCCAACTTTATCGACTATTTTTTATATTAACATTGTTTGCTTATATTATAGTAGTATTTTGTTCAAACTTTAAAATATACTTTCAGGTTGGAATATAGGAAGTAGAGTGTTGTAAATAATACCTAGAAATTTATTTAAATTTAATTTTTTTTTAATTCATATAAAATTTCTCAAGAGCTAATTTCACTATAACTTTAATAAAAAATATAAATTAAAAGATTTTAATCGCTTTTAACTAGTCAACATTTATGACCCGAATAAACGTAGGTCAGCAGAGAGTTGTATAATTAATATTTTGATGTCGAATTTATTAACATCATCAGAGCTTTGATTGCTTGCTAGGAAGCCTCCAGAGTGCTGGCCGTACAGTCAGAGAAAATCGAGAAGGTTGTTGTGGGTTATAGACTCGTCAAACAATACCGAATTTCTTGTACTGGGTTTTTTTAATAAGATGAGTATCTCTAGAGAAATATCTCTTATCCAATGTTTGGGACGATCAGTGGATTTCTATTTTCATTGGTAGGAAAAATATTGTTTACTAAATAATCACCATTAAACCGAAACTACACTACGGTACCCCGAGTCTATAAATATAATATATGAACAGCATGAGCTATACTAGCGTGTTTATCATAATTTAGCATCCATCTCTAACACACTCTTCAATTTTCGGCTATCCTTGATATGTTTTATTTAAAAGTGGAACCACCTCATTTCTAATATTCCAAGCTCGCTGATAGTTGGGACTACAAACTGTTTTAATTTCAAGAGCTTTATTTTAACAGTCTTCAGTATGTCAAGTACTATTTATAAAAAAAAATTGTAGTTTCATAAAAACGCAACATATATATTTTAAAATACATCTTTTATTAATATTTCTTGTTCAGAACTATTTTACCATTACTTTTTCAAGACATTTTCAAATGGCCATTGGCTTATCACATAATGTTACTTTTACACATTGTCACATACAAGTGACATTATTTCAGCTACCGTACCAGTTGTGATCTGAAACAAACTTAATTTAAAAAATAGTCCAAAAATTTGCAAATTAATTTGTTACATTATAATCAACGTTAATTTATCAGCAAAAATGTAATTTTTTGCCTTGGATAAAATTATTTTCAAAAAATACAATGCATTTCTTTTAGAATATAATACTTTCAACATATAGCCACTAACTGTTGTGTACATAACCAATACGAAATATTACAGAACCTTTGTTTATTTTCTTAGATTACGACATTTTTAGTACACATTTTACTTCATTTATGCCTCACATATGGAAAATCTTACCTACGTATACTTATTCTGTGATACTTATTTGTGGGTGGACAAACGAACAGTACTACAACTTTTAGTATTGACTAGAACGAAACATAAGACTTCGGTTTCTACGTCGTTTCAAGCTGTACAGTAATTTTCAACAATTTTTAAAGTAATAAATATTTTCCATTTGCATAAACATTATGCAAACAGTTTTTGATAATGTTTAAATCTGTTCACAAATTAAAATACAAATTTTAAAGCTATTGTTTTCACTTCAAAAGTTATTCGTTGGAAGTAGATGTTTTTATACATTTAATGTTTCCTACGTAGCGAATGTGCTGTTTACCCAATTTGAATTCATATGATGTATTACAAAAAATAACCAGTCAAATAATAGAAAGCATCCTAGAACAAGGATATTTTTGAGCCAAAACTTTATCAATTTGTGAAAAAAACTAAAAATGTAACAAACAATGTGTATGAAGAATATTTATATATTATTATGAGTCATATAATCAGTTTTTAAATCATTAAAATCTGAATGATTTGACTTGTATGCAGTACAGTATTAAAAAATATATTAAAAGTCCATGTTACAGTAGAGATTTGATAATTCTTTATCAATGTAATTTAAATTTTAAAAAATGAAGTTTCTGAAGTTTGTATTACACGACAATTTATCAGAAATTCATAGGGCAATTTCAACGTTTATTTTTTGGAAATATTCTAACGAGTAATAAGTTAATAATCGTCTATGGGAAGTTGCAACTTCATTTCTGTATTACTTGGGCTTCGTCCTCCTCCACGCACTTCATGTGGCAACCTCCTCCCCCCCCCTCATTCGTAATGATAAAATAACAGTTGTGAAATGTATGATTATACAACATAAATCGTTAAATCAAAAAAAAAGTACCAAACTAATCTCTGTCTGCCATTTACACAACCACATTTTTATTTTAACTTTGCTTTCATGAATATACATCATTACTATACCTCTTAACCCTACTTACGAACTATTTATTCAGTAAAATATGGTACATTACAATTAAACAATAAAAATAATTTTAATCGTAACATTTTTTCATGGATTTGAGGTTCTGGCAAATGTACTTGATAAGTAATTTCCAACGTGAAATAAATATACAGACGGTACATAAGAAAACAATTGGGTAAACGGAATATTACCGTTCAAGTATATCAAATGCAATATTCTTAAAAACTATACCTCTTAACCCTACTTACGAACTATTTATTCAGTAAAATATGGTACATTACAATTAAACAATAAAAATAATTTTAATCGTAACATTTTTTCATGGATTTGAGGTTCTGGCAAATGTACTTGATAAGTAATTTCCAACGTGAAATAAATATACAGACGGTACATAAGAAAACAATTGGGTAAACGGAATATTACGGTTCAAGTATATCAAATGCAATATTCTTAAAAACTTTCCATTTAATTATTAGTAACTTTTTGTAAAGGTTTATTTAATTTTCAATTAGTGCATTCGAAAAAGCTTATTATTGTCGCTATGCAAGTGATAAGAAAACACTTTTATTAAAAAATCTCATTTAACACATATTTGAGAGAAACAATTTTCCATCTACATGGCTTACGATGTATTATATTCTACATGCATTATACATTTCAGGCTTTCGAATGTGATTTTCGTGACCTTTAACACCATAAATTTTTTTATTGTATTAATCATTTAAGAGCCAAACATTGTATTTGTAATAAGATAAAAAATAGAGTATGTATGTAACTAATTTCAAGAAATAGACATTACTTCGGTATAATTCATGTACATCTAACCCCCTTTCAATAGATTTAGACGGACAGTTTAAAAAAAATTTTTTAGACAGTTCCCTTTTTGGTTTTTTATTATCTCACTAACTAAATACTACTTACAACTGTAAAGTTGATCTATTGGCTTCACAGGTAGTGTGATAATAGTAGATATTATCAAATTTCTTCTTGATTGTGTATGGTTCCTGGCAACTACTACAACGCTTATTATTGTTTCATCAACGTGTAGAAGCTTTAAAATTGTTTTTACTTATGTCATACAAGACATGAATTTGCGAATTTATAATGATTATGTATTAATAACAAAAGAATTAATAATAATAATAATAATAATAATAATAATAAGAATAATTTCAAAAAAGTAAACACACTACAAAATCCACTAACTCACATTAATCAATAGCAAAAATAAAAATTTTTAAAACAATTTGCATAATTGATAGAACTCTGTGTATTTATTCAGAAAACCAATTTGAATCGTTAATTATAACTTACAAGTTAATCAATTTGCCTTATGAGCAGTGGGGAAACAATTGACGTTATATAGGCAGACAAAGGAAGAGAGGGCATAGGTGGCTACGAACAATGAAGAACAACGACCATGGAATCTTTAGGGATAGAGGGGCCCAACAACAACTCGTATTAATAGTAATAAGGGAGAAACTAAAGAAAATTTTATTATTTTTTCTCTCTTTGCTGTAAATATTCAACTACTTCTAATAAGAATTACTCCCTTTACACGGGCCTTGTAATACATTAGTCTTTAAAAACATGTGTACAATAGCTTCCATCCGCATAAATTTGATGTAATGTAATCTTATGATTTTAGCAAAACCATCTAATTGTTACAATAAAAACATAATTATTAAAAGTGCTACAATTTTTTTAGCCCAAGCCTTCATTGAGATACTGGAATGCTGCAACTCCCAAATTTTTTTTCCTACAAATTACACCCTTTTCTCCATTAAGACTCCCGTACTGCTGCATAAACACAGTATTATTAAAAAAATTTGTGTGAATCGGTGCACCTACAATTTTTAGTGACAAACTTGTTTACACTAAACATCAAGATAAGCTTGACCCCAAGCCTCCACGAAAATACTAGAGTAAAGTGTGTCTCTATTTTTCTATGATTTGAAGTTGCTACATTATAACAATGAAAAAGGCTTATAATCTAGACTGTACACGTCATAGTATAGTGTGATTAATACAGTTGTTTAAGTCGGTGTACGGTACAGATGAAAAAATTAGCGTGTTCATACAAAAAGTAAAAGGACGTTTTGCCCGAGCCTCCGTTAAGGTAATAAACAGTTACACGTGTAAATTTATTTTGGTTACATGTTGCAATATTTTTTTGATAAAGGAACATCGTACTGTTGGATACTTACATTAATATTTCATAACATTATGTAAACTCGTATAACTACAACTTTTGGGTCATAAGATTGTAAATTAAAAGAATTAAAAAGTGATACTGCCCCAGCCTCCGATAGGATACTGGACAGTGGCACGTCCCAAGTTTTTTTATGTTCATGTTGCAATATTATATTAATAAAAACGGTTTCCACTGATACATACATATATTGTTACTCAATAACATCTTGCTACATCGTCTAACTACAACTTTCGGGTCATGAGATTTTTACTAAAAAAAAATTAAAAAGTGCTACAGCCCCAGCCTCTGATAGGATACTGGACAGCGGCACGTTTCAATTTTTTTTTTTTGTTACTGTTGCAATATTTTTTCAATGAAAAGGGTTTGTACTTTTGCATACGTATATTGTTACTCAACAACATCTTGTTACATCGTCTAACCACAACGTTCCAGTCGTATGCCTGTTAATAAAAAAATTGAAAAGTGCTACAACCTGAGCCTCTGTTAGAATACTGGACAGTGGCACGTCTCTATTTTTTCATAGTTTAGTGTTGCAAAGTTTTTGTAATAAAAACACCTTTTACTGTTGAATGTGTCCATTATTATTTCATGACATTATGGATATTCGTATAACTACAACTTTTGGGTCATAAGATTTTTATTAAAAAAAAATTAAAAACTGCTACAGCCCCAGCCTTCGACAGAATTCTGGACAGCGGCACATCCCAATCTTATTTGTGCTCATGTTGCAATATTTTATTAATAAAAAGGGTTTTCACTGCTACATACGTATATTGTTACTCAATAACATCTTGTTGCATCGTCTAACTACAATTTTTGGGACATAAGATTTGTATTAAAAAAAAATTAAAAAGTGCTACAGCCCGAGCCCCTGATAGGATACTGGACAGCGGCACGTCTCTATTATTTTTTTTGGTTACTTTTGCAATAATTGTTCAATGAAAAGGGTTTGTACTGTTGTTGCATACGTATATTGTTACTCAACAGCATCTTGTTACATCGTCTAACTTCAACGTTTGGGTACATGCCGGATAAAAAAAAAAAATTAAAAAGTGCTACAGCCCCAGCCTCCGATAGGATACTGTACAGCGGCACGTCCCTATTTTACTTGTGTTCATGTTGCAATAATTTTTTTAAAATTAAGGGTGTCTACTGCTACATACGTATATTGTTACTCAATAACATCTTGTTACATCGTCTAACTTCATTGTTTAGGTATATGCCTGATAATAAAAAAAACGAAAAAGTGCTACAGCCCTAGCCTCCGTAAGGATACTGGAGAGTGGCAAGTCCCAGTTTTTTTTCGTTTAATGCTGCAATAATTTTTTTATGAAAAGGGTCTGTACTGTTGCATATATTCATTACCGCATAATCTAGTTTTTCATTCAATTAATTTGGGTTTTTTTTATTTACATGACTTATTTTTATATAATTATGTAATTATACTGATAGTAGTAAAAGAATGTTAGGGAATAACTGTCTATTTGATCATTTAGAAAGATTGTTTATGATGTGATGCGCATGCGGTGAAGTCTCAGAACCGTGTTTTTTGGTACAAGATACAATTTGATCAAATCACTATTATCTTTTAGCGTTTTTAGTATTGTTTTAATATATACATATTATCATAAGTAATAAATGAAAATAACAGGTATTCGAGCCAAATTTAAATTAGTACTCTCCTTTTAGTTTAGTAGAAGACATAAAAGTGAAAAAGAGAGTCAAAAATGGTGAATATCAGATTCTTTTTCAAAAGTTCATTTTTTCGGTCTCTTATTACTTTTGTAGCATAGCTTTAAATGTCTAAAAAATTTTTAACAGAGTTAATTTGAAGGGAATTTTTTAAAAAACTTTCATTATTCCGCTTCGTCTCCTAACTAGAAACAAATGGTGTAGGTCTAAGTTAGTCTTCCTACACTTTTTCCTAAAAAAGTATTTTTAGATATCTTTTTATGCCATGTTCAGAACATTAGTGAAAACGCGATTACAATAATTTGGTATTAAACTAAACTTAAAATAAAAAGTGATTGGTGCATTGAAATTAGTGGTGCCCCCATACGTAAGCTAAAAATAACATCATAACTACAAAACAATGTCGTGAACGTGAATTTAAAGAATTAGTATTTTTTTAGCACATCGTAAATTTATAAAAGAACACTTTGAAAAATATTGTTCATTACTTAATTAAATATAATAAACAAATAGCATGGTCGCTATATGGATCCAACATATGCTACACGTCATAAATCTGGTATTGCAGTATCGAGTGAACTGTACTTTTATTTAAAATTTTGATGAATACATAACTTTTTTCGACACTAATATAAAAAACGTATGCAACAGATCTTTTGCTCTTAAAATTGGCTTAATTGTTTTTTTGAGTATCGTTCAAAACAAACTAAATACATGTTTGTATTTAAAAAATTCCACCTTAAATAATCTATGCGATTCTGGTACATTCTTAATCGGTTAATTAAGTTTGGATGTTAAAGTATACATAGAAAATAATAAAAAAAGAATAATTTATAATTTCATTTTTTCTTTTAAGCTAATTTTGAGAACTTATAAAAGAGTTGGACTTTTGCAAGGGAAAAATTTGAACGTCTAGTATGTATACGTTTATCAAAAAAATTGCAACTCCTACTAGTCTTAAACTTCTTTTAAAAAAAGGTTTATTTTAAATGATCCTGTTGATTATAACTTAAGTGTTTTGCGATCGAAAAAAAAAATAAATTTGATTGTGGAAAGCTTTAAAATAACTTATAATATAAAATAGTAAAAACCAAATAATTAACTTTTATTATCAAACGTGTTTTATAAAATTTTGTAACTCCTTTGACAGGTTTTTATAAAAAGTGATGGTTAATCAACTTTGTTATCTATTTTATGATTACATGCTCATGTCGTGTAAATAATATGCTTCATAAATTAAGGTAATTATTTTTGTATTCTTACATCAATTACAAATAGCTAACCATAATGGTCACGAACCGTGTGGCAAATATTTCTTAGCAGCTGGACCTGTGATATCAGTTTATAAGTTTTGATTTTCAAATTAAATAAAATTGGTTGATAAAATACAGTTATGTAACTAAAACTATTATTAAACTGCATGTCCCTTGACACAGTTGAAAAAATGTGTTTTTATTCCACTTCTTACAATAATCTCAAAGTGAACATTTGAAGTGATTTTTCAACTGTTTCAGCTCTATCCCATTTACTGAAAAGATTATACAAAACCAAGAAATTCAACATTTTGATTAAAAGCGCTTTAGGAAAAAGATTCAGGAGAAATTTTATTCTTAAAATAAGTTAAACACAGAAAAATTTGCGTGAAATTAAATTAAAAAAACAATTTTTTTCGTTTTAACAATTTCTTATAACTTTTTGAGCACTTGACATACAATGATGAACATAAATTTTCACTACTTTACACTACATTTCATGAGTGTGTTCAAAATTGGGGGGTAATTATTTTTTTACCTTAAATTGAAAGGTTTTTGGGATTTGCTCATATCTCTTTGTTCTTATAGATGTTGGAAATTTGTCATGTACTGCAATTTTTGTTTTTTTGTTTTTTCTAGACCAGCAATAACCTTTAATAATACCACAACATCAACCATACTATGTCACTCAGAATCAAAAAAGATATCCGATAGCTTAGTAGTTAACGTTCTAGCCTCGTATCCGGAGATGCTAGAGGGATCATGGGTTGGAATCCCGTCGAAATTGTTCGAGATTTTTTCTCAGTCTCTTCCAATGGGATGACTACTTAGGATTTTAAAACAGTTAGTCTATTTTTCTGATGATGTGTGGACCCCTAGGGGCTTCGTTTTCAAAGGACAGCCAACGACTGGCCAGCTTATCGGGTAAAATAACTATCGGTTTCTAAAAAGGTTGGTACAGCGACTTTACATGGGTTATTAGAAAAAATCCTTACATTAAACTTGATAAAAGCTAGGGTGTTCTTGAGACAATCGCTGCGCCTCTTAAAATAGTACTTAGGAGAATGGATGACCGATTCACAATAAGAGGAACTTTTCAAGGGGCCTGCACTAAAGACTTGCACAGCGTGCAGTTAGGGAGAAAATTGTAAGCAAAAACATCTGTGATATAGTAGTAAGACCATACCATACCATACCACTAAAAATGCAAATTAAAAAATGTAGGATTTAAAATTTTACACGTTCATACTTTTTTCAATATAATTTTTCAAGATTCTGCAATATTCCTGAGTTTTTGTTATTCATATTTACCTTATGTGCAAAATTTTGTAATGCAACATACAGTTTCATTATGTATTTACTTTGAAAAAGAATATGCATTATATTTATTATAAGTATTATAGAAGTTGAAAAATTTCTGACAATTTAAATTTGACAACAACATTGAGCTATATTTCATAAAACATGTAGTCAACAAATATACTTTTTCTGTTTGTATTTTTTTATGGAAAGTCTTCGCTTCTTCAAAGAAAACAAGTATAACTACTTATTATAGTAAATTGGTATGTAGAATAATAAAAAATGATTTAAAAACCCATTATTAATAAATAAAAAGAATGAACAGATACTTCGTTAGCTGCGATTGTTCTATAAGACTTTTATGTACACATAAAACTTTTGATTCTTACATAAATATTAAATAAACTACCACAACAATTAAAATAAAAACGCGATAAAACATAGACAAACAATGGAACTTCACAAAAAAAATTTATTTTCAATGCCACTTTTAATCGAAATATTTTACCTACATCTAAGCAAGAATGTAGTAAATATTACGAAAGAAAACAATTTCTGCGTTTATTACATTTAGCTGAAGATTAAATAGGTCTACTATCTATTATTTCAGCAAACTTTGCGTAAAAAAATTTGTGACTAACAATACTTTCATAAATCTCTATGAATCGTAGTAATTTCATTATTATAACAATAATATATTTTTTACCAAAGAGCACAAGGGAAACACCGTAATACTACGACACTTGTGGGTTGGTTTAAAAGCCGGATTTTACTCATTACTGAAATTTACTGGAGGAAATTGTAACTATATATTATACAATTTGCTAATCAAAAGCATTGCTATTATATTACATTTTAAAGGAATAGTCAAAAATTTTCCAACTGTAATTTTTGTAAATTTTTGTACAAGTAAGGATTTTTTCCGTGTGTTATTGGCATGAAAGTTACTTCCGTAGTTATTGTCTTAATCACTTTATCATTCTCACATAAATGAAAACTGGAAATATTGTATGTCATGCTTTAATTATTTTATTAACTGATTGTTCGTTATATTTAAACACATTTTAATTATTTATATTTTTAATTACGTAACAAGTGACTCTTTCATGCTAACATACATACGCACACATGAAAAATTCCTTACCTTACGTGTGTTGATAATTGTGTCAACGTAAAGTTGGCGACTGTGACTGTGACTCAATTTCTGCTGGTATAAGCGACGTCGCTTTGCATTATCTGGTCTTTTCTGTGGTTTTCTTTTTTTTTTTTTTTTTTTTTTTTTGACTCTACTGACACTCATTACAGCCTCATCTGTGAAAATTTTGTTTTTATCACATACACTGGATGATGTGCATCATGTTAAAATAATTTTGAGTATACTATTAAATCTTTGTTTTTCTATAAGTTACAGATATTTTTTGCTATTGTTATTGGATCGTTTTTAATTGTCACGTAGCATGGTAAAGCAACATGCTTTGATCGACAGACGACGCATAGCGTGATACCCTTATACCTGTCTAAATAAAACAACTGCATATTCGAAATTATGATAAAAATAGTTACGGCATTGCACCTCAAAAGGAATAATTACAATCATTTTCCTATCTTGGAAAGAGAAAGTTGTCTACAACTCGGACACAATAGTATAACAATCACAATAGTACAACAAAAAAAAGTGTGCTCAACAAATTGGTTATATTATATTTCATAAATGAGAGTACAACTTTGTTACGTATCAGTGATATTAATACTACTTGTAATGTAATTTTTTTTAAAAAGATTGATTGTTTTATCTATTTCAATATCAGCGACATGTCTCTGTGCTCGTTTTTTTTTGATTGAGTGACTAGTCAATAAATTATTTACTTTAAGTTTTTTGATACAACTAATGTTCTCAGTTTTAAGAAAGATGGAGTGCCTTTGAAGCTTAAACTAAGACCACTACTTTTAGTGTATTACACGATACGCCCAAAATAGTCAGCTTGTCAGATTCTTGTACTTATTTGTTTGTATAATTTGGTGGAATTACATAGTATAATGTTGTCGATAAAATAGGGTAACTGTGGGTATTACTGACGCTGCTGTAATTACTGGCAGTCAATAGAAATAAATACATACAAAATTTTTTTATAATGATGAATATGTAAAAAAAATTTTGTCGTAAAGTAGATAACTGCACAAATATTATTCAATCCCGTATCAGTACGAAACATAAACGTGAATTATTGTATCAATGATTAGACCGACAGGTGTGTGATTTTCTCTCAAAAAGTTAAATTTTACAGCAAAAAGTGACTTGTTTTCAATGGTATTTTTATTATTAAATATAGCAAAATCACACAAGAAACAATTTGTTGAATTAAAAATACCTCAATTTTTCGATAAATGCAATGAAAATAATTTTTCAATATTTTTTCTTTTTTCAATTTTGATGCCAGTATTGGGTACAATATTTCTCGCAACTGTCGAATTACTGGCAGTGATTCGGTAAGGTACAGCCATCTAACCAAACAAAGTCATCAACCACTAAAGCCTCTTGCTCAGTATTTGTCTTGGCCTTCTAAAGATATTTTTCAATCAGTAAACAAAAAGAAGAATATAACTAAAACTCCATCAGTTATATCAGGTCCTCTGTGGCAAGAAATCAGTGACGAAAAAAAAATGATAAAGTTGTTAAACTAGAAACAGCAGCAGACAAAAAAATGAGATCAGAGAAAACAAAAATGTTACAAATAGAAAGAGAAAACGACAAATGAATCAAGCAAAAAAAAAATTTTATAAAACAACAAACTAGAATTAAAAAAGAAAAGACCAAACTTGTTGCACACCAAAAAAAAAAATTAATGAAATTGAACAAAAAAAATAAGTCCCAAGAAGAAATTTTAGTGAAGATAAAACTAGAAAAAGATTTGAAGAACTAAATAAGCGAAGTGCAAATAAAATTAAAACACATTGATAGCTAAATCTTATTATTTTTTTCAATTATCATAGATTTTATTAGATTATGTAGATTTTACTGTGATTTCATATGATAAGGGTCAAAAAATTATATTTGCCAGTATTTCACGGCCAGTAATTCAAATTTAGACAGTATTGGGGGGCCAGTAATACAGGCATGGTGTCAGTAATAGGAGCATGTTGACTATTCGCAAAAATATTTATTATTATTAATATGATCTAATTTACATACACTGAAAAAATCATTTCCTGTTTTTTATTAAATAAAGTTAATAATAAAAAAAATGTGTTAGATTGATACATTGTTCTTTTTCATACCATACATTAAAGTAGCCTAAGTAAAAAAAGTGCCAGTAATATCCACAGTTACCCTATTTCTTTAAAAAACAAAGATATTGATACGATAAATTTGGTTTATAAAAAAACCAAACTTGGTGTGATAGCTTACCTCCCTACAAGGCATTTATGGAATGAGGATTCGAAACATCATCATCTGAAGGGTCTGAGTTGGGAACAACCATTGACTTATTACATGGTGTACTGTTAATACCTGCATCTTCAGTGTCTGAATCTGGAACTTCAACCTCTGACACTTGAACTTAATGATAAAAAGTAGTATTTAAGAAAGTATTGAATTTGCTGTCAACAACTTTAAAAAAAAATATTCTTGATTTATATCTTAGTACAACAATTCCTCTCCCTTTTTTTGGGTACGTAGAAAAAAAAAAATTTTTGATGATTATTAAAAACTAAATAATTATCAAAATTATTCAAATTCTTCCCATAAAAAGTGTACGAGTCTCCGTATTATTGCAACTTTAGTTAATTATAAAACCATTACAAGACTTTAAGTGAAATGGAGATCAAGTACTGTTGGCAAACAACTTATATACGTATAATGTACAATGAAATGATTACAGTGGAACATTAACTTACGGTGTTTATGATTGCCAACTTGTATGTGACGTGATAAGCTATAATCACTTTGTTCTGTATAGTCGCGGTCATTAAAGAAGGTACGACTCAAGTTACAATGGAAGCCATCATTTTGCGCCGTTAGATCTATGTTTTGGTGATTCGAATCAACTTCAGTTAGAGAGTTATCTTGAATGTCACTGCAGTTGTCGAAATTAGTAAAATTGTAATCAAAGTTTACATTACAATTCACTATGTTATACTGTTTTGGCATGGTTAGGTTTGTATTTTTAAAATTCATGGTGTATTCACTCGAGAGTGGCTCATCTAGGTCATTGTTGTTCTGTACTTCATCTAGATGACCATTTATCTTATGTACTAAAGGAAAATAAACATTTATAATTATGTACCACGATGTAATATTTTTTTCATTCGTTGCATTGCATATATTTTTTACGTATATTATAGTAATAGTAAGGTGTTATTTCGTTAATCGTTGATTTTACGTTATCTCGAGTACAAGTCGCGCGTGAGCATGACAAGGTAAGTTTAAAAAACAGATGAAACCTCGTCGACCACAGTACTATTTACCCGAGAATTACATACTCGAATTTTAAAATTATTATTTCTGTATTTTCGTTCAGAGGTTAAGAATTTTCATTATTTAAATTGATATTAATACTTTGTTGCTATAGATAATTCAGTATAGTGAGATAAGACAAAGATACTTTATTATTACATCATTTTAATAAATAAAAGCATTGTTTTTCAGAAGAGAACAACAAAAAAAGAGGTAGGACTTATAAAGTATCCCAACAAAAAGCGAGTAGTAGACATTAGATATATGATAAAAATACTAAATTTAAAAAGGTCCCGATCGTTCTCTGCATTTCATCCTTCGTGTTAAAAATATGCTTATATTTATATGAACTAACTAAAAGTAGCAAGGTCAGATAAACGACGCACAAAAATAATCAATTCTATACAGCCCAATAATAAAAAATAATGTTTTAATCTAACGATCAAGTTTGAATACTTACGGTCACGATAGGTGCCAACCTGACGACAGCTTATACTCTCATCATTTACTGAATATTCATTGGGACCAAGATTCGTGAAATGATTATTAAAGTTAAAATTGTAATTTACTCGGTTATATTGTCTCGGTAGACTTCGTTTTTATTCGTCAACGTTTGATGAATACATCATTGTTTGACGATGAGAAGAAACTGCTCTATTATTTACATTGCTGTGACAACCATCATTATCTAAATGTATTTTGTATAAAACACATTTTATTCAGGTGGAATGTACATAAAAAGATTTTTTCATATACTACACAAACTTTAAGAATAAGTGCTCGGCAAAAAATTGTAATGAAAGATTTCCAGTAACGTTGTGGGGAATATATTTTAGTGATCGCTATAAAAGTAACATTCAACTGAAGCTATCTTATAGTCCGCAAAATAGCTCTGGCGGCGGTCATGCTTCTGTGACGAAAACTACTTACAAATTACTTTACATTCATGTTATTTCGTGTGAAAAATTTACGAACAACAACTTAGAAGTATTAAAATTGGAGCTTGAACGTCTTACTTATAAATTGACATCTAATTAACGAGTATCTGAGCTACAAAAAATATTGAACGCTTTGCTGAGGAGGTTCATAATATCGCATTTGAAAGATGGGAATTATCAACTGCTAAAGTAATATACAGAGTTCAAGTATCTTAGAGATGTCTTGAATCGAACATGGAGCATCTCTTTAATAGGAGGGTTTGATTCTAATCAATTGAATATGTTACCTTGAGTATATGATTCGTAGCATTCAACGTTTCTTGGAGATCTGGTACTTAAAACTTCGATTCATGCTACTTCATACGTGTGAGTGTAACGTTTATAAATATTAAGATACTTACTAACAACATCTTATTATACTATCTATTACGAATTTGCAGTAAATTGTGAGTTCAAAAAGAATAGAGCCTTTATTATAATTTTTTTCCGTGTACTTACAGAATATATCTAGGGTATTATTATTACCAAAGTTGAATATATTCTCGTCTGATAAAGAATTTGCATTACCAGCACAGTTGTTTCGATTGTTTGCAGTAGAAATAGTATTGTTATTCCCATAATTTTCTCCATCGTCATCGCTTTCATCACCGAGAAGAGCTAACTTATCTGGTAATAGTGTCCGCAATGTTTCATTTAATAAATCAATTCTTTCCTGTTTGATCGTATTTTTTTCTTCCTCGTTACTGTTTTCTTCTTCATAGAAATTTCCTTCCTCGTTGACATTTTCCTCTTCATGAACATTTTCATTTTCATTGACATTTTCTTCTTCATTCACATTTTCATTTTCATTGACATGTTTTTCTTCATTTACATTTTCTTCCTCATTGATATTTGCTTCCTCGTTAACATTTCTGCAGCCTTTCGGTGCTTTTTGACAAAACCGAATTATATTAATTTAATACTTATTACAAAACAAGCCCAATGTATTTTATATTAAAAAGACTCCCAATGGTATTACAAAAATTTTATTGGTCCAAACGAAATAATGCTTATAAAAATGACAAGCCTAGAGAGTGTGTCCGTTTGTGTACAATGTGGGATAAATGTCAACGTCCAACTGTTAACGATGTTTATTACAGTAAGCGAGAGAAAGTTCAAAAAGGTGAGGAGAGCGCACTGATGCAGCAACGCTGACTATTTTTTTGCTTGAATAGATATATGTATACTCAACCCATTTTTCTTTTTTTTATTAAAAGACTCTTTTGTGTATTCATTTGAAAATTCAACATTATACTTATTTAATACTATTAATAATAATGTAATCATAGAAAAAAAATGATTGGGAAAAGTCTACGTATTATTACATTGTAAATGCAATTTTATGTGATTCCTTAAAAGGTTACGTGTTCAATTGCGATTACTTTTTACACGAAATGTACAAAAAAACGTTAAAATGAAACGAGTGGAAAATTTTATATTGGATATTTTATGGTATAGCAAATATCTGTTCCAAAATTTCAACGATATCCACAAGAAAAATGTATGTGTAAACGTCTTTAAAAAAAAAACACAAATTCGTGGATGTTTTATTATTTATAAAATAAGTAGCACGTTGCCATTACATACAAACACTAGTTTCTGAATCATGGGCGCAAAGTAAAAAAAATCTGTCCTAAAGGGCGCAGTTTTTTTACATGTGTGCTTAAGGTGTGAACGCCGTTTTACTTTGTGTCCGTGCGCACACTTTGTGCTGTAGGGCAGGAAAACGTTTGAAGGGGGCGAAGACTTTACTTTTGTGGTAAGAAAAATTTTATAATCATTCTCCATTATTAACGAAACTAAATTAATTTCTTTATCAAATGTCGATAGCCTGACGTTAAGCAATTAGATAATTATTAATTAACGTTTTTTAAATAAGATTACATTAAAAATGGAAATCAGATCATTTTTAGCTAACTTGATAATTGTGTAAGTCTTATCATTTCGTACTGATCCGAATGTACTTATGACTGGTAGGGTTTTTTTTGGGAACAGATTTACTTGAAGTGTAATGTGTGTATTTATTACATACATAAGCGACATCATTTGTATGTTCTACGAGAAAAATTACTAATATACTTATTACGTCCACTCTAAAACATATACTTACAGGGAATGATGTCATTATCGATATTATCTATAAAAGGCATTCCCTCAGCATTGTTATCAGCCAATGGAGGCTCATCATCATTATCAACCAACCAAGGCTCAGCATTGCCATCCTCAGCATTATTAACTGGAGATAGAATCTCAGTCAGGAGTTGGTCTACGTCAATCGTTGGATTAGACAATTCGTCATTCCGAGGACTTATGTCATTCATTTGCGACAAAAGGTTTTTTAAGCCTTCATCGAATTCAGGGTCTACGAAAAAATATTTTTTGTATTCATTTAGAAATTTTTCACGCAGAAGTGTTGACTAGTAGTTTAGATTAGTGGTTAGATAGGCACGATAAATAATTTGTGTAAGAGTATAAGCTAGGATACAGTAGTAGCCTTCGTAATGGACAAAGATCCAGCTTGTTCAATTGTGCAGACTTATATATAAATGATACAGAGAATTAATATTTGACCCGGTTTCCTTTAGTCGTTATAAATTCTTTGTGTATGCTAGTAAATGTTGTTTTCAACATTATTGTGTATTTATTTTCGTAGTGATGAAAAAAAAAACAGAAAAAAATATACACCGGGAAATACTGTATACGTGTTTTCAGAAAAATAGATATTGTCTGTGTCAAAAGTTTTATAATTTTTTTAATGACTTTTGTTACAAACAAAAGCATATAGCTATGCGTGCATGCGCCTTCGATAGTCTGGGCCCAAAAGATAGGGGAACAGAGAGGAGAAGTGACAGGAAAGGAAAAGTGAAGTGAGAGAGTAAAGGGGAGATCAGCTAGAGACACGAAAGCGAAAGGACCAGAACCGTGAGATCAGGACGCACGCGCAACTTCCCTCGAATATTATTTGTTCTAGTAAAGCATAAGTTAACAATAAGTCGTGCTTTCATTTATTCCCGCACCAAGAACCCCCGTTACACTGACAACTAGTGTTGCTGATTGTACAAAATTATACTGCATTGTTTAATAAATATCGTAAAAAATTTTACATTTATTAAATCGTGCTGTTTATTAAGTCGTTAGGTTCATTGCGCTTGTTGTGTTCGTCTTACCTTACTTTGGAATATTTATCTCAAGACTAATTCAATAAACGGTCATTTGAATTGAACCTTATAGTTGTGTGTTTAAAGTTTCAAACGTTAAAGCCTAACGAAAATCCAAAAAAAAAAATTTTGTATTTGCCGTAAATAACCCAATAAACCAACAACAAAAGGCGTATAATACCGTAAAAAAAAGAACTATCAACATTTAACAAGTTTAAACACAATTTTTAACAAGCAGAGTAACATACATATGAAACAAACCTTAGGCACTACACCTTTCAGTATTACATGGTAAAAAACAGCCGAAATAAATATTTCTTCGCATCTATGGTTGTGAAATCCTCAAAGAGTAATAAACTCCGAAAATTAAAAAAAAGTTGAATAAAGACGTTTTTATGCTACCTACGTCCATTAGGGGCTGTAATTAATGTAAAACGTATAGATATTCTTATGGGGCACTGAAAGTAATTGCCCTGATTTTTTACAGAATTAGGAAACCTAACCTCACCCCGCAAAATGTCAAGAATTTCAAGAAAATAGAATATTTTCTGCCATTTTTGGTAATAATCTGCCATTAGGGGCCCGTACAGAGTCCGAGTAATTTTTTTCAGTGTCTTTGTATCACACTTAATACTTATAGTCATTCTTAGCTCTCGAAAACATAACTTTGATTAATTGTGTATCCCTAGTTGTAAAAAAAGGCGAAAAAACCGTGTTTTAGTTACTTTTATGCATTAGGGGCTGCAATTGATGTAAAACATAGAATATGTTTTTATAAGGCACCAAAGCGGATAATTTGTTTCAGCAACGAGCAAACCTAACCTTATTTTATAATGTGACGGTTTTTTTATGAAGTTGTCTTAGTTTGAGTATTCTATAAATCATGAATAACATGATTTTCTAAGGCCTGAATAGTGTTTTTTTGTGGCTCTTGCGTTTAACCTTCTTTATTTGGGAATATTAGATATAACAGAAACTTATGCTTTTTATTTTTCTTCTTTATAAGCATATGAGGGTGAAACAAGCCGACAGACTAAGCCAACGTACTATATGGAGCGTCCGTCGAAAATTCATTTTGCAAACGATGCACAAAATGTGAACAAGTAACTTTTTCTTGATCATCGAAACCAAATACCAATAACCACTTCCTGTCAGGTACTTCCAACAGTTAAAAACAATGATATTCGATGAATAAATAATCCGAAACGTGCAGAAAACAAAAGTATTCTATTAAAAGATCTCTTATAACTTCCTTCCAGAGTATGGGATTGCCCTGTAAATTATCAAAGCATATCCCTGTGTACCTACCAACAATATCTTATAAGTTTTCCGTCGACAGAAAAGTTGATAATAGTCTAGTAGACGAAAAACTCACGAAATAATATTTGTTAGTACATAGAAATGAGCTGTGTAAATTCGTGCATCAATGCTATGCCTTAAAACAAAGTTCTAGACTAAATTCTACTTAAATTTGTATTTTCTCGAAAATTTGCTCTAAATCATTTATTTAATATGATTATTATTGATTTTTTTGCTGACAGCAAATGGATAAAATATCGTTAGAAGGAACACAAAGAGAAGCTGTTTAAGTTTTAACGTCAATCCTATGCTTTAAAACAAAGTTATAGACAACATTTCACAAAAATTTGAAGTTTTCCGAAAATTTCGTCTATTTATTTATTTAATAAGATTATTATTGATTTTTCTGCTGACGGCAAACTGATGAAATATTGTTGGTAGGTTTTTAGAGATAAGCTGTGTCAGGTTTTACATTATTTTTATGGCTCAGAACAAAGTTACAGACGAAATTTCACGAATATTTGGATTTTTAAGAGGATTTTGTGTAATTATTCAGTGAATAAGACTGTTATTAATTTTTATGCCGATGAAACACTAATAAGATGTTGTTAATAGGTACACAGAGATAAGCTTAATATAAATACGTTTCACATAAATTGCAGCCCCTAATGGACGTAGGTAGCATAAAAACGTCTGTTTTCGACTTTTTTTCAATTTTAGGAGTTTATTACTCTTTAAGGTTATGTTTTCTAGTTCTATGAAATACTGAATCGATTTTCACTACCATAGATGCGAAGAAATATTTATTTCGGCTGTTTTTTACCATGTAATACTGGTAGGTGTAGTGCTTAAGGTTTGTTTCATACGTATGTTACTCTGATTGTTAATAATTGTGTTTAAACTGGTTAAATGTTGATAGTTCTTTTTTTACGGTATGATACGCCTCTTGTTGTTGGTTTATTGGGTTATTTACGGCAAATATAAAAAATTTTTTTTTCGGATTTTTGTTGGGCTTTAACGTTTGAAACCTCAAACACATGTAATTTTTATTATCATTACATTACGTTAGGTAGTAAGTAGAGACTTAAGAGAAATAGTAAGTCAATAATTTCAAAATACCTTCACGGTTATCCAAATTATTTGTGTTTGGTAATGAAGCAGTAGCATTAGGTCTTCGTTAACTTTCTGCTTGATCTTTTGCCGCTATATCGTTATTATCAGAACAGTTACCACAACGATAATCTCCATTTTTTTTAGAATTCTAGCGTTTATTTTTCCCTTGAATGATAGCAACAATTCAGAAATTTCGTATACTGTTATTTCATTCCTTCCATATTTACTCCAAACTGTGGTAATAATAATTAGTCAGCTAATTTACAATAAATTGTTTATTGTTTTAGTTCTCAACTAAAAAAGTTGTTTTCCAAATGAAGAATCATCGTAGTTATTTATGTATCGATAAAAAGAGTTCGTAACCATACCATCAATAATTTTTTGTTGCTTGCTTTTTGATGAATACCTTGGATTCCTGCTGATTCTTCTTCCATTTCGTATGAGCGTTAAATCTTTATATACATTTTCTATCAAATTGACGAGCCCTCCTGTATTAGAATAATATTCATATTTCAGCTTTGTATATTTTTAATACCATTATTTCATTCGAAATATACTTAATCACCGAACGAGTGCTTTATAAATGTTGCATAAACTGAATTATATGCAATTGTAAAAAAGGCCGGTTAATGTATGTCATTTTTTTACCGTTGTTTTACATATAATTTCAAGAAGAAAAATAAATATCATTAGGAATAACAATTTTACAGATCACATTATTTCTGGGAATAATTTAAACAAATATGTGATATTGCACAACAAATCAAATTGTTGCCAACGAAATACCTGTAAGTAAAACCTCTAGATATATGTTGTATCACATAATAAAACAGAAATTACATATGAGGATAATTCAGAATGAATACGAAAATTACTTGGAAGCTGTATCTTCATTTTAATGCAGTATCGTCCAAATAAAAATATTTTAAAAATAATATTAAATTTTTTACCCGAAAATTGCAACAAAGTGTTATAGATCGAGAAATCATTTGAAAATCTTTAAAAAGACATTTATACTAGTGACTGACTTACATTTATGTTAGTGAAATGCTAGAATGGTATATAAAAACACATATTTCATCCAAAAACAATAATAATATTTACTTTGGAAAACACAAAATTTTAATAAATGACTGATGTTTATAAAAACATTTTTTTTAATAGTTTAACTCAGTCAAAAATTTTTAGCTATTAATATGTCTATAATTTAAAGCTATAATTATAGCTATAATTACCTATAAAACAGCTATAATAATGTATAAAATTCAGCTATAAAAATAGCTATAAATTACAGCTATAAATTTTTCAAAAATAATGAATAAAAATTAGTTTAAAATCAGATTTTTTCAACATATATCGATCAGTACAGATGGTATCATCCGTATGATAACAGTGAAACTGGGGGTCTGAAGTATTTTTGATTAAGTAGAAAAAAAAACAAGAAATCACATACAATTTCAAGTTTTTTAAAAATTGTTTAAAAATACTTTAGGCCCTCAGTTTTACTGTTATCACACGGATGACACCGTCTTTACTGATCGATATATGTTGAAAAATCTGATTTTAAACTAATTTTTATTCAAAATTTGTGAAAAGATTACAGCTGTAATTTATAGCTATATTTAGAGCTGAATTTTATACATTATTATAGCTGTTTTATAGGTATAATTATAGCTATGAATTTTTAACTGAGAAAAAACGTACAATAAATAGCATACAACGTATTAGGACAAATGTCTACAGAACAATAGACTGAAAGAAATTGTTCTGAAAATAAGGCTCTAATTTCAATGATAAGCAATACAAACAAGTATTCTTTATCTAAAAATATTTGTAACAACTATAATAGTGTATGAACCTGAAATTGTCCCATATCACTTTGACGATAAGAAAAAGAAAATCTTGAGCCCTTAACAACTAAAATCAATTATTACATTTCTGAAATATGACTGATTATACATTTACACACTAAAAGGGAAAGAGAGATAAGGACATCTTTTGATTGTGAAGCTACAGCATGCAGCAAAACACCGAACTTACACCAAAAAACCCTTTATGTTGATTTTTAAAGTAAAACAATGTTTTGCACATAAACAGCTGCCTTCGTAAGGAAGTAAAAATCGGTTTCATCAATGTATGTGTATAAATATGTATATATGCGTATGTATTACTTACGTAGGAATGCCCATGGTTTAGAATGGACTTTCAATACGTATGCTAATTTACTGTTGAACGATTCAATTGCATTGGTCGTTCGAAGCAATATACCGAACACAGTGAATCCCAGAGGACCAACAGTCTTGATCCAAAAGTTATTGAAATATTGTATGAAATTTTTTAACTTAAAGACACATGCTAAATTCTCCACAAGCTTTGAAAATTTGTTTTTTACATGCTCAGGTGGTAAGTATGCCAATAGTAGAACTTTTTTTACAAAAGTTTTTGCCTCTTCATTACTTTGTAAGTACGGCTGCAGTTTAAAATTGTTCAACTTTTTATAAACTGCCTAAAATCAAAATATGATGATTACATTTTTAGAATATTCATTAGTTTTGAATACGTACAATATATTTCAAAATTCAAAACACAATGATTACACAATGTCTTTAATAGAATACACGTATACGCAGATAAAAACAGTTTTCAATGAACGAATCAATAGTGAGGTATTATCATTTCCATAAGTATTTTCGGAGGTTGGATAGAAAAAAAAGTTTTCACAAATTGTTATAAAAAAACTCGACTTTACTTTTTGTTTTCTATATAACGCACAAAATTTCAGAGGGGTTAGCCATATACCTTACCATTTGAACATTACGCACCTGGTGAGCGAGATTAAGAATACCCCAAATTTCTCATAAATAAATGATTAATATAAAATCTAGAGCATTTCTTACCCTCTGAGCGTGCTGCATATACGATTTTACGTTTCCTGATGCTCGATAAGTAAAAATTAAATTATAAAAACGCGAAAAATAAACAAAATAACATACTGCATGTACCGTGGATGTACACTACACTTCTAATAAACAGTAAATAAATCTTTTGGTGTCTCAAAATTGCCAGTACATTGCAGGCTTTTATATTAAATTATAATCTAAATATGACGCACGATATAAATCTATGTTAAACTCATACTTATAAAGTATTTGATCAAGCAACGTTTACAGCGACTATAGTATTTTTGTGTTATATGTGAAGCTTGGTATGAAATAAAAAATGAAAATACTTACTCGATCCATATGAACGTTGCATCCAACACAACGTGTCAGCGGAAAATTCGCCTTAGCAGCATTACGAAGCCCAGTCTCAAAGTCTGTGATTAAAATTTGTATCTGAAGGGGATTAATTAGTTTTTTCTCAATTACTGACTCAAACAATGCATTATATGCATTTTCTGTTTTCCGGACTAGAAGTGAGAATACTAACGGAAATGCCTGGTAAAGAAAATAATATATTTGGTTTTATTTTACAACCTTCAAAAATTATTTATGAAACTGTTAGTTATTTTACTCTTTATTAATCGTTTGAAAAAAGAGTTCACTCACATTCTTGATGTGTTAAGGAATACTATAAGCCTAAACTTGACAATAGCACTTTTAAATTGAAGGTAAAAGACGAAAAATCTGGTATATAATGAAGAATGCACCATCTGCGTATCTGTCTGTTGTTTATGAATTACAACCAGTTCTAGTAATTTCGTGTACGATATGCGTGACGCGTTTAACGTGATTATCATGCTACTAAAATTTAATCGCGACAGGTAAGACTATACAGGGAGGCGTTGCGTAGGTAGTTGGGCAGTGACGTACGAGTCGTAGTAAGAAAGCTACAAATTGAGTGGAGCAGGTTAACATCGAGGGAAGCGACAGAATCAAACTCACGACACGTAGTAATTTCATTAGATAAGAGAACGAAATAAAATACTAATAACCAATAGTTACATTTAATTATTCAGAGAATAATTTAATTCTTCGTGTTTTATGTATTTCATACAGAGTCAATAATGTGAAACAATACGTATTATAATAACAAATTGGTTCAAGATAAGAAGTTTGTCTAAAACAGTCTAAACATAGACTAGAACTTACACTACGCATCAGTGTTCTACCCTACCGTACTGTAGGTAATATATGTTACTTGTAACAATTAATTAAGTATACGCATTGTCATGTAAATAAAAGCACCCTATCAGAAATTCTTTCCGGGTTTTTACGAGGCCCCTGTAATATTACCTGACTATCTTCGAGGGTTTAAACAAACCAAATACCTATAATACCACGATCGCATGATTTGCCATAATACACATAAGACCCTCGCATGAGTAGACGTGGCTGTCGAAATGGGACTGTACGTACATGTAAATAATTGTAGGTACGTATTATATATAAATAAATGTTATAAGTGTGTATGTATATCTATAGTGTGTGATACGTATCCATCGTAGACTGTGTTTTAAGTGCTCAAATGACCATGTTAATTTTGCAATGTTATAGTGCTTCTAAAAGTGTTGAAATTTTAAAATTCTAATTATTGTTAGAGCATTGGTTACGGTCACGATGAGTCTTCAGGACCTGTGATTACATTAACATTATAAAATTATTGTCAAACAAATAACTTAATTACAATTTGACTAGTGTAATTAATAATTAAAAGAAGATTAGGCAAAAACTTGGTTTTCGTTTTTTTTCGAGAGATTATTGAACAACATTTGCTTGTAATTGATGCACTCAAATGAATTTCTTATACAGAAATATAGGCACAGTAAATTATATGCTTTCAGATGACTATCGTGTTCACTGCACGGTTGAGAATACTTTTTTTTGTACGTACAAGTGTATTACTGACATTAAGCAGCATTCTATGAAATTAACTGCCCACCCTTCATCCCTCGTTTTTTTAAGTGCTAGGCACCCATAGTAGCGTGATTAGATGAATCAGTCATGTTACTCCAATTAAGTAAATACGTAAACAGAGAGAGAAATATATAAAAAGGATTATGCTAGAATGGTAATCTGGTAGAGTTTGGTCATCTAGAGACTTTTTACTAATGAAACAATAATTTTTAGTGTGTAGAACAGTAATTTTTGTTGTAAGTATAGTGATTTTTAATGTTTGTAAAATAAAAATTACCGTCTGGAATGATAAAAATTAGGTTGGCCTAAGTAAAAAGTCCCTAGATGTTGGAATGACACCAGATTACAATTTCAGCACAGTAGTTTTTATTATATTTTTCTCTCGGTGTATAATCAGACAGAGCTCTTATTACTGGCTATGCATGCCTTAAAAGTTAACACATTTTCATTGTCATTGAACAAATAAAAATCAATTTTCACAAGCACAACAGTCATAAAAAAAGCTTTATTTTTAATGAAACTAATGCGATAATGGATAACTAAGATTTTCTTAAAAAAAAGTGATTTTACGTGTTTTTTTTTTGTTTGTAATTTTAAATTTAAATCACGGTTAAATCACTGCTAAATCTTAAATCCTTAAATCACATGAGCTTGTAGCCTCACACTACCCCTAAATTTCATCACCACCCCCACCTTTCCACCCCTTACGTTTCTTATTTATTTATGTTTCTTGAAATTTTATGTGATAAATACAATTTTTTTTGTAACATCTTCACAATACTGTGAAAGTACGTTAAAAATTTTACTATACCGAATCTGTTTTTTATAACTTATAGATATACATTATTAGTATCTAGTAAAAATTTCATCTATTAATATAAATTTATGAAGATTCACAATTGATATTGTATTATAAAAAAATTGAAATATTATGTATGTCACGAATGTGTACACATACACGTACCTGTGTGTGTGTGTGTGTGTGTGTGTGTGTGTGTGTAAAATATTAATAGACTTCATTGTAAGTCAAAGTAGTGGAGAAAAGCTTAACGCGTGGAGGTGGAATGTGGAGAGGCAGACTCATGTGTGTGTAAGCGAGGTGTAAGTATGCATGAATGCATATGTGCATGCTAGTATGTATGTATGCACGTACTTACGAACATTTGTACACGTATTTGGATGTGTCTATGTATGATTGAATATATATATATATATGTATATATATACATATATACTAGTGGGGCTCCGCCCCCCTGCGCGCTCCGCGCGCCAACCCCCCCCTTTATTGTGTTATAAGTGTAATTTTTTCAAAATAAGGTTTGTATTAATATTTTTTAAGGCCTTAAAAAATGATAAAATTAATTGTTAGTATTAAAATAATATGTTGAAGTATATTTTACAGAATTCAGAAGACTATGGCATTTTTCGAAAATACTCGGGAATAAATTTTCTACGCTGGAATATGATTACTGGTCTGTTTTTAAAGAAATATAAAAAACAAACTGCTAATTTCAAATGAAAGTGGTAAAGTTTATATAGACAGAGAGATGTGCGCTTGAATTTTTGTTGGTGAGCTTTACTATTTCTTCTAGTGGCTCCCTTTTTTAAATGAGCTGTCTATCCTGTACGTGTCAATAGATATTTCTAAGCTCTTATAACTATATATGCCTAGAGCGCGCGGTGGCTCGGTCGGCTAGGTCGTGGATTGGCACGCGGGAGACCGTGGTTCAATTCCCGGCCAGTGCGACTTTTACGGGCAAAGTACCTCTGTGTCTTTCACATGTGCTTTTTCACCACGCAATGCTCCTCGAGGAGGGTTTAGGCGACCTTCTCGCAGCAAATTTGCCTAATTCCCCCTACCCCCCTCCCAGTGATGGGAGGCTTCCCATCCCTCTTCCCTTCCTTCTCCCAAGTGCTAAGTGCCCATTGTAGTGCCCTTATTAAAAAGGAGCCGGACGTAGAGCACTATAATATAAAAAAAAAAAAAAAACTATATATGCCCCCTGCGCGCTCTGCGCACCAACCCCCGTAATTGCAAATTAGATTTACGAAGTATGGAAAAAGACCCAAATTATTTTAATTGTTACTTTAAATTTATATATGTAATAAAAGTATATTGATCATAATTAATTACATGAATTTTTAACCATCACTTTTAATTTTCCCTCACTAATATCAGCTATTACTATGGGATTAGTAGAACACGATTTTCAAAACAATATAATTTTTGAAGAAGCATGTAACGTTATGCTGCCTTTTCAACTACGAAAATTTTTTGCATGGTTTATAATGTCTGAAAATTTTTTTGGTAATATTATTTGGAACAAATACAAAAAATTTTTCATTGAAAATTGTAAAGATGATCAAAATAAAGCTTTTTTACATTTAAACAAAATTTTTAATTCTGAAAATATGTCTTGTAAAGATTTCAGTTTACCAGAACCAACAGAAACGATGAAAAAAAATATTGATACTGACAATAATGAAAGAATATTTTGTAAACATAAATTCCATGAAATGTTTTTACAACTCAATCATGATAAATGTCGAATTTTTCAAGGAATAATAAAATTAAAAAAAAAAATTTTTTTCATCGATGGTCCTGGTATATCTGGAAAAACTTTTCTATACAAAAGATTAATTTATTATTTCATATCAATTGAAAAAAAATTCTTACAATGGCTTGGACAGGTATTGCTTCTATTCTGCTTCCAAAGGGAATGACCACTTACAGAGCTTTCAGACTTCCTTTGGAATTAAGCACTATAGAAAGCGCATTCTTCCAGTTTGAGCCAGATAAACAAAAATTACGTAATGTAAAATTAATTATTTTGGATAAAGCTTCTATGGTACCAAAAAAAGCGTTAGAAAATGCTGATAGGACTTAAAAAGATTTATCTAGCGGTAATAAACCTTTTGGAAATAAAATAATAATTTTAGGTGGAGACTTTCGTCAAATTCTCCCAGTAGTACAAAACAAAAGCAAAGTTACTACTGTTCAAGAAACCATAAAATTTTCCAATTTTTGGCCTTTATTTAATATTTTCTATTTAAAAAATAATATACGTTCAATTGATAAAAAATTATCTTCATTGCTACTGGATATAGAAGAAGGCAAAATTAAAACTTTTATAATTCCTCAGACATTGAAAACAAATGATATGTGTTCTTAAATTTTTAATAATGATGATTCTTTTATAAGTAAAGCTATATTAACATCTCACAATAAATACGATCACTTTTTGAACAAAAAAATTTAAAATAATATGGTAGGAATATTAGTAACGTACTATAGTATTGATAAAGCAAATCACAAAGGAGTAAATAAATTAGACAATAATATTTATACTAATTTCTCTACAGAATATTTAAATAGTAGTAAAGAAAGTCTTTTTTCACACGAATTAGATTTAAAAATCAACGCTATTGTTATGTTAATACGAAACTTAAACATATCTGAAGGACTTTGCAATGGTACAAGATTATGAATTACAAAATTATTTACATACAACATCGAAGCTGGAATAATCTCAGGTAAAAAAAAAGGAAATAAAGTCTTTAGTCTAAGTATAACACCTAATACAAACAATTCTTCTTCACTACCATTTATATTGTACAGAAAACGATTTCCATTTATCTTAACTCTTCCTATGGCTATCAATAATTCTTAAGGTCAAAGTTTTGATGCCTAAGGGTTGTACTTTAGAAAACCATTATTTTCTAATGGGCAATTATATGTTGCACTGTCTAGATGTTGAAACCAAAAAAAAATTTTTATTCCAATTGAATCAGAAAACAAATTTGAAATTAAAAATATTGTTTGGAATAAAATTTTACAGTAACAAAAAACTATTCTATAGTTCATTACTATTTTTATATTCTCTTGCAAATTTTATCTTTCATCAAAAAAGCAAATTTCAGTACCGTCTAGTACCCAGATTTATGTAATCATAAACAGTTCGTTTTTTGTTACATGTTTTCAGATGCACCATCATGGATGCAAAATTTTATCAGTGTGATAAATGTAACTCAAAATTTTCAAATCAAGAGTGTCTATCATCGCTCTAAAAAATTCACAAAAAAAACTTTTTGTATGTGATCTGTGTAGCATTATAATATTAAACAAGAAAAACTATTTGCGTTACACAAAGGAATGCCAAAACATTGAAAAAATTTTTAAGAGTATTAAATGCGAAAAAAGTTTTAAAAGAAATTGTCACTTACAGAGACATTTGAAAAGTCATGAAAAAAACGTTCAAAAAAATATTTGTCAAAATTGTGGAAAAGGTTATGTAGAGTTAACTTAATTTTTTATTTTTATTATAAAATTATTTTACTAATCTTCAACACCTCAAAAAAATTTCGGTGCTCTCTTGAGATGCTAAACAACAATTTAAAATTTACTGAGTCAATATTTAGTATCAAACTGTCTTACAATCATGGTAACAAAATAAAGTGAATTTACGGGTGTACGGTAGATGGTGCGTTTACCCCTAAAAGCAGAGCACCTAAAAAGACATTTTAGAGTATGTAATCAAAATAAACATCGTAAGTAAGATAATTGTGACAAAATTTGTTGTTATGGTCAAATAAAATTATATGTGAAAATTAGACCACTTGTAACGGTTAATATACAAGGCTTTACTAATATATTTACATTATATATGGGGAAAATGGTGGGGTGCTGAGGGGGAGGTGGGGGAAGCGGGGAAGAGCTATCAAAAAAGTAGGATTACTCGAAAAATGCAAGAAAATGAAAGAATAACTACCTTATTTGGGCGGGAGCTGGGGGGGAGCAAAACCTCGCTCTAACTCTTACGACTATACAATATACGAAGATATATATATATATATATATATAGTGTTTGTGTATGTGCTAACACATATGTAAGTGCGTGTGTGTTCGGTGTACACGCGTAAATTACAGTAGTCTGCAATGTATATATATGATAGTCTTTTTTTCTTGAAGATTTGTGAAATACTAAAAAAAATTTTTTCTGACAATGTTGCATTGTAAAAAAAAAATTATATTTTTCTAGGTTATTCATGCAAGGTTTTATATTGTTCGAAATATAAATTTTTTCAAAATCGCACTTACGTATAAGTGCGTTAAAAAAGACCCTGTAGCATGTGCATAAGTAACACAATTACCACGAATCCATATATATGTGCGCGTGTACGTATGTGTACGATGTACGAGGATGAAGTAGAGTGGTCCGTAACAGATCTGATTGACTTGATTTCGACGCTTCGGGCGAAAACCGTCCCAGTTCAGATTTTTCAATGTTATTTTAAATGGAAATATCTGAACTGGGCTGGTTTTCGTCTGAGGCGTCTATTTATTTCGAAGATTTGCTTAATATTAAAGAAAAGTTTTGCTGGACGATGTTGTTACTTATTTTATAAAGTAAAAAGAAGTAATAGAATAAATAATATTTTTTTAGGTTTTACATGTAAGGTTATATATTGTTCAAAATATAAATATTTTCAAAATCCTACATACATATAAGTGCGTGAAAAAATACCCTGTAGCATGTGCATAAGCAACACAATTACCACGAATCTACATATATGTGTAAGTGTGTATGTATGTGTGTACGATGTACAAGGATGAAGTAGAGTGGTCCGTGACAGATCTGATTGACTTGATTTCGACGCCTCGGGCGAAAACCAGCCCAGCTCAGATTTTTCAATGTTATTTTCAATGGGAAAATCTGAACTGGGCTGGTTTTCGTCCAAGGTATCGATTTATTTCGAAGATTTACTTAATACTAAAGAAAATTTTTGCTGAACGATACTGCTATGTTATAAAATAAAAAGAAGTAATTAAATAAATAATATTTTTGTAGTTTTATGTAATTTTAAATATTATCATATTTAAAAGATAAATTTTTTTTAAATCGCACATGCGTATAAATACGTGAAAAAAACTTGTTATAGCATGTGCATGAAGAAAAAAATTACTGCAAATATAAATCACATGCACCTAACGAGGTTCTTTCAGTACATTATTGTAACAACAACAAACGAAAATATGGTCGGCGAACACAAGTTGATCGACGCTGGCAGTATTAGTTTTAAGAACGTAAGGCAGCCTGCACATGGAGACCGCAACGCGTACCGCTTAACCATTTGAGCCCATTAGAGTGAGAGAGAGGTAAAATATGCGTACCTCTCTCTCGCTCTCATGGGCTCAAATGGTTACGCGTTACGCATGACGCTCTCCATGTGCCCGTGGCCTTAGCCAAACATAACTCGTTGGCGTGTGACGAAAGCGGATTCTCGCCAAAATTTTACAGCATATAGAAAAGAAAAAAATGATATGAATCAGAGAATATCTCCACATGCTCTGTCAGCAGTTTAAGATATATGGAATTTATCTATGCAATAAAGTTGCACGGAGGCCACGCTATTAAACTGGCTTTGCTTTGCAAAACTCACGAGTGCGCGCCATTAGCAAAGGCCACGCTTTCGAAAACAATCTACTGTACTAAAGAATATTGCTCGACCAAACACTACACTGCTGCAAAACTTAAGTGACGCACAAAACGCGGGAATCCGGTGGTTTGCCGCTTGCGACAATAGATACTTAGCTTAGCTAGTATACATACACACATATATGGATGATAGTTGGGTAGATTCTTGGAAATCCCGTTAACTTGCGCGTGATTAAGCAAAAATTGAATAAACGAGAAGTTTGAGGACAAATAAAAGGAAAAAAAAAATTTATTTTGTGCAGGACAAGGATAGATAAGACAGAAAATCTTGGAAATACGAGTTTTGTTAATTGACGTGAGTACGAGAATAAGAAAAAATAGAAAGAGATAAACGCAATATGGTCGTTTACTTGACGGTTCTTGGCGCGCGAAAGTTAGCTAAACGCGATCGAGGGGAAATGTAGGAGGCATCAAGTATGGGAAGTGGTGGACCATCTTCTGGTCACAGTTTTTCGGGCGTCACTGTTATCGATACATATGTATAAATGTATGCCTAGCTATCCGTAGCTATCATATACCACATGCCCTTGTTTCTACACTTTCTCGTCCTGATCTCAGCCGTCTCTGAGAAAACCCTAAAGAGCACGCGCACAAACATAAAAAGAAGGGTACGCTGTTGCTGTGTCGCTGCTTGTCCATTGACGCTTCTTTCCCTTTTGCTTATTATGTACAATAAGAATAATTCAAAGAAGACAAGCATATATGCGCATTAATGAGCCTATAGTGCATGGAGATAGTATGACGGATGGATCATGCATCTTCTTCGCACCTCTCCGTTGATTGGCTGTAGTAGTCCAACCATACAGCCAGCCTATATATTGATAACTGTGTCGGCAACTCGGCAGTTAGCAGAAGCAATAAGGTGTGAGGTGTGAGGTAGATGCAAGACACGTCCGGTTTTCTGTCTCTTTCTACCGACCAGACGCTTCCACGTACATCTGTACGAGCTAGTGAGCTTCCCTTGAAGCTTATTAACATGAGGCCCACTCCTATAAGTGTATCATATAAAGGTGTGCATATGCTGTGTTAACACTGACATACATGGCTAACGGAGCTCTCTAATTAGTCGGAGTGAGTGTATGTTGACTACATCACAAATTAATAAAATGTATCAAGTACAGTGACTTGCGTTGAAGAATCACAAGTGCTTGGAGCGCTTGTAGTGCGTATCAATGCCAACTTTGTTGGTTTTTTTTTTTTTTTTTTCATTGATTCCGAAAGGATTTCATGACTTGAGACGTTTGATTGATTTTAGATGTTGTTAACAGAGCCCATCCAACCAATCAAAAGGCTTTGGCAGCTCTGTGTCAACGTTACCTTCTGATCGACGTTAACATAGCCTTTTACGGTACGTGTAAAAGCTATTGTGCCTGGTGAGAACATTCACTGTGCGGGGCTGCAGGTTGCGGAACAAAGCGCCAGAAAGTGCGCATAATTTTCCGTAGGTACATCGATGTACAAGGATCTTGACCTCTCGCACACTTCTAATTGATTGTATGGTTTTTGCTCTGCTATATACGGACATGTTGGAGGTACTAAGTCTGGGGATGTCACGTCGTCAGAGCGAGTGGGTAATACTTGCTGGTACAGCAGTCATTCTGAATACTTATTGCATTAAAATGATGATAATATCTTAATAATCAATTAAAAAAGACCGCTTTTTATAAGCATACAGTACTTAATGAAAAGTATGTTAATATAAAGCATAGAGTAAAAATGTTATGTAGCCTGTGAGACGTATGATAAATAATTGTAACAATTACTCGTTTTGTAGTACGACGCTGTAGCGCAGGAAAAAAGATTGTTACTTCTAGATCTCTGAGATCTGTTTTGGAATCATCGTTACTGTTAATTTTTTTTTTCATTAGAACATTCAGATTTATTAAGGTAAACTTACAGGAGTAGTAAGGAAAAGCTTTTTCAAGACAATTTCATAGATATATGTCATACGGCAGACAATGATATATATCATACGGCTGGCGCTGGGGGCGTGGCCGGGGACCGTTTTTCCGCGGGGTCACGTGACAGGAGAGGCGAGGAAATGGACCAATAACCCAATACGAGTTTCGCGCGTGATTTAAAAATATAATTACCGACATTGGTCGGTCACAATAATTTTTGCACATGACCCAATAAGCCGAAAAAGGCGCGCCTAGCTTAAATGTTGCTAGGATGGTAACAACAATTTTTTCCTCGCATAGAAAAGATGTTACTGACATTGCTTGGTCAGTTATTTTTTTTCTTTTTAGCGGATAAGTGAAAATCAAGGGGGTTTCCCCGATTATCAGCTGTGAAAATCCATGAATTCAAAAGTGCGAAAATATGGCTAATGCTACTACCATTTTTCTTGCTAAAAATTTGAAATTATTATAAAGGTCAAGGGAGTGGGTGGTGAGCAAGGTTTCTTGAATAAAAACAATTCAAATTTATTTAATACATATAGTGTATAAAAACACACTTAACTAATAATATTTATAAGTTTAGAAGCGATGTAAAAATTTTGAAAATAGTTTTGTTTCAATATTCTACAACATTATTAATTCTATTTAATTTAAAATGTATGTCGTTAAGAAATATTTCTAAACAGTACGTAGTTAACTCTAAAAATACCATGTCAAATATAAAATACTTCAATCACTGAATTAAAACATAACAAGTTCACTAGCTGCATTAAACTGGCCCTGGCACTCACAACATCTTCTTTCACAGTTTGCCTCCGTACAATTCACTTCGTCAATACAGCCATCCCATAGTCGAAGGTGACGACTCATTTTCTCCAACATACGCTCCCATCGTTGATGTCTTGTGTCGAATTGTGTTATGGTATATTCGTAAGCATACTGCTTTCTTAGCAACAGCTCAAAAAACGCTATCATCCTCATGTGTTCCTCCAGTCCTCCAGCTCTTTCTGCTTTTCCTAAGAGATGGCATGCTGCACATGAAGTCCTTCTCAACTCTGAATGCATTGAACACATACCCATGGAATTATCTATAAAGTTGGTGCAATGGCGTCCTTCATAATAAGAAAGCATTTTAACCGTACACATGTATAACTTTCGGAACTGAAGTTTGTTTTCAACAAAATTATTCTGACTCATTTTCACTTCTAATTCTTCGTCTGACATTTTCAGACGTAAACCGTAGTCTTTTACGTCACTATAAATAAGATGTTTTTTCAGATTTTCGTGATAGTAAGTCATCTTTTTTATTAAAAATCGTTTAAATTTGTAACGGTACAGGTAGGTGTCGGAACCGAATGTTTCCCAACTGCATCTCACGATGTTTATTAAAAAGCGTTTCCAGTCATGGTTTATAAAATAGGTATCGAAACCTATTGTTTTATAACACCACATTGCGATAATTTCAAAAAAACTATTTAAGTAAACAAGTACGATATTTATCCACATGTTAACCGTTTTAACCGATCGACTGACCACTGGCTGACAGTTTTAAAAATACACTGAAACTAAATGTACAGCTAGCAAGGTTGGAGAAACCAAAGAGCAATGTAGAATTTATACATTACGAGTAAACATTTTATTACTCATAAGTCTGTAGGAATTGGGAAGACGTTTCAGCTTAAAGTTGAGCGTTGGTTAAAGTAAGGCACGTGCAGCTTATGTTTCTCAATAACATTTTGCTGAATTTGAAGTGGTGTCAGAAATTTTTAAAACTAAAAAAAATAGTTTTTAAGTTATTTTTTCATCAATGTACATCGTAAAAATTTTAAGGAATGGAAGGTATGCGAAGTTTCTTGAATAAAAACAATTCAAATTTATTTAATACATATATTTTATAAAAACACACTTGAAGTTTACATATGAGTTGATATAAATTTATAAAACATGTGCTATTCTATGATTACTCTTAGGTTTGCTAGTTTAAGTACATATGTTGCTTACAATGCGATTATTTTTAAAATTCTTACGTCTAGTGATACGATTAAAAAAGGTTACAGCTATTTTATCGTTGGTGAGAGTATCTGACGAAAAAAAATGAACGAAACATGCCTAAAGAATAGTTGTTTCACATGAAAAATAAAAAATCAATACAGTAGTTTCCGCAAACGCTAAAATTAATATTTTGAAGCTGTTGTACATTCCAATGATAAGTAACACAATTTCTTTTGAGTCTATCAATATGCTGGGGTACCATGGGACTCAGACCATAGCTGTCAAAGTACACTCCATGACCTTCAATATCGACATATATGTATAGCTACCCAATGCGTGCCCGGCTTAGAACTTTCATCGGTTTTAACTATGAGAGCACACGGTCACGCCCAAACAAAAGGTAACTGATCCGCAGGGAATACTCCTGTCGTCGCTACATGCATACTGCAAAGAGATCTACGTAGTTGCGACGAGTCCATAATAAACGATGTGTGAATTTTTATGAGTTGAAATCCACAACTACTTGACAATTTGAGTCAATTTCCAATATGTTGTCAAATTAAGCATGTAAAACACAATTTATAGTTTTCGTGAGAGCTGTCTCGAAGCGTACTTCTATTCGTACTATACCATTCTTAACTAAATTCCAATGACCTGCAAAATGCGCCGAAAGATCGGGTGTAAGATCAAATGCAAACAGACAATACCCGTTGGGATAGTTTTTCCTGTGAATACTATTTCCCTCATTCATGTAATAGATCCCGGTCCCCGAAAATAAAGTATGATATGCTTCCACGTACATAGGTGTGCTTCCTTTAAAAGTCGGTTGTAGCGGCTTACTTGGGAGTTGTACACCATCGACGTACAACGACAAAAAATTTATAGAATAATTTTGAAAGTTGAAAGGATTCATCTTTTGATCCCCAGTGAAGGCTTTGTTGTCAACAAAACCTAAAATGATTCTTTTCGGAAGTTGTCCGAGGATAACATTATCTAAAGAGTCGCCGTTTATACCACTATGTAGGGTAAAAGATTTGACTTCGACGCACGTAATTGGATATTTTGCCGTAGTGTTTGACAGAGTTTTTGCGTGCACAATCAAAACTGTAGGGCTAAATTTTACTCGCCGAACAAGAAGTGTAGCCTCGCTAATGCTGACGGAATAATTTTTCGTTGAAGCATCCATGAGACAAAAAGCATCTTTTGCACGCACTAAACTTAAACGAACTTCGACGCCATTTAATAATAATTTATCCTGATTGAATACGTCACAATGTAAATGACCCATTAAGTCTACGGTCTTTCCATCTTTTAAATATTCTTGACGCTTGGTAAGAGCTGAATTTTTTTTCGAACCGGGTAATTCGTCCATTTCACCAGCAATATCTGTTTCCCACGGATTTGTCGACAAAGGCGATGGTTTTGCAGCCGGACCGTAATTTAAAAGAGTTTGAATGTATGCTCTGTATGGGTAAGCATTATTTGGAGGGGTTACGAGTTTTTGATTAAAGTAAACGTCAACCTGGTTAAATATCGAGGGTAAAAAATTTTTCACTGGAGCTACAAGCGCATCCGCATCCTTGTCGTAAGGTGTCAATTTGACATTCACTCTGAGCATCGTATGAGCCAAGTCGATATAATCCTCGTTTTGAGAACTGATAACGAATTCTATGGGACTCTCGTCGCTTAACGACGAAACAGGTTTATAATGCACCCATCGATTAGTTTCTAATGCTGTCTGCGTGAAAGGAACGGAAAATGAATCCAACTCGCTCTTCAGACAAGGATCTGTATGACTATGTAGGAAAGACATGATTATCCAAAAATATCTACAGGTCTTAATTTTTTATTTTTTACCGCCTTCTTCTTTGTTTTACGACCAACTTTATTTACTTTTCTGTTTAGTTTTTTCTTCTTACGATTGTTCTAACGTGCACCTATTTTTCGTTTAGCTACTTTCAATCAACCTTTTCTTTTCTTTTTTTTCGCACTTTTTAATGAGATGTTTACACCACCGCTTCTACGTCGAGACTGTGCTCTTTTTTTATATGGTAAAGCATTATATCCTGATCCTTCCATCAACTTCACAATTTTTTCTGTAGCTTTACGTTTTAAATTTTTACCGGCTTCATTCATCCGATTCTTAAATGCGTTTTTAAAAGGTATATTGCTCTCTCCAATATCGTCTATTATATTCATCCCGTAAAGCTTCTTTTCCAACGGCACGAGCACCTCTGACTATGTAGGGCATAGCACTCCGAAATAGTCCAGTGAAAAAAGAGCCTAATCCGTGCCCTCTCTGTCTATATGACCCCGCGAACACATGCTTGACTCCTCTTCCACCCCCGTGCTGTGTGTGATACCCCTCGTAAAAAATCATTTTGTAACGATTCGCTCAAAAGAAAACTTTCCTAAAATGTAACACCACGGTCAGTGTCCCAAACTCAAATTATATTGGTTTACCAAATTGATCTCGTATATCTATATCAATTGTATGAAATCTATTATTAAGGAGGGGTGAGTAGACTGGTGGAGTATACCTCTTGACAATTGTCCTCCCGAAATGAATTTCCTCAGCGGCTAAATTTACTATCTTCAGCAAAGGTGCAAACGTATCACCAACAATACACGGTTCACATATGTTAGAATAGATAAAAAGTTGATCAGGTACCGCTCTTGATAAGCTTGCAGGCTGTTCACCGTGAAACAATAACCTGTAATCCGCTCTTATTTCGGCACGGTCACGCGCGATCTCGGTCAGCCCTTCCTCGAACCCAATAATACGTTTCACTATAGTGGACAAAAGAGGGGTTTTTCCACACGTTCTTGTACGTCCAGGTCCTGTTATTGGAAAACCAATAAATACAAACCTACCTTGATAATCAAAAATTAGCTGCTGACATTTCTTATCTTTATGATAATATTCCAACCATTTTCTATTTATTTCCTCGCATAAATTATGTACAGAGTCGTAGGTGCCGTGCTGAATAAAACAATTTTTTTCTTTACCAGGATCGCTTATCATTGCCTCTTCTCGTCGAACATGCAAAATAGTGAATGGTACGTGAATCTCGGAAATTCCTACCTCCCATTTACCGCTTAGCTCGATTTCACGGGGTAACTGTGTAGAAAAATTTGTTGTTGTGTTGCTCGGAAAATATTTCATACTACTGTTACTAGGTAAAGTAATCGTAAACTCGTTATGATGCATTGTTTTTTAAATCCCTCGAATTTACCCACGAATTAAATTTTTCAGGATATCCTACCCAACTAACAAAGAGTTGTTTGTTTTTTCCTTTTCCTCTGGTTTTCAAGATTTTGTTAATTTTGTGCTCCTGCTTGCTGACACGCTCCTTGTGAACAGGCTTGAGTTCTTGAGCGTAAAAAAACCCCTCAGTTTTCTCACCATCTAAATCGTTGAGCTCATACACATGTAAATTTTGTCTTTTCGAAATTCGAGTAATTTTAAATATCTTTTCACTCCAAGTTTTTACTGCACCTTTTTCAAACACACTTTTATTACGGCTTATGCGTACATAATCACCTACTATATGTTTATCTTTACTTTTACTGTGACTATGTTTTGCGCGAGATTTTCTCGAGTTGACTTAATGTTGTCTTGCTACGTGTGCATTATATATTGTTATGCTGCTAGGTGTTAACTTTGTTGTAGAGTGGGGGGTATTATTGTAACCACTAATTAAATCTTGTAAAACGTCTACATAACGGTATGTATTTTTGTATGTAAAATATCTGTACATACGCTCTTTAAACGTTCGAATGATGCGCTCTACTACGGCTGCTTTAACATCAGGGTTTTGGAAACTCGAAATTTCATAGCATTGTCTTTCAGAAAGTGCTGAAATTCACTGCCTAAAAATTCAGTCCCTCGATCCGTTTGTAACATAAAGGGGGAGCAAGATTGACTATTTTCAAGAATTTTTTTAAAAACTGCTGTTACATTACAGCAACTTTTATCTTTTAAAGGTTGCACCCATACAAATTTGCTTAATACATCGATTACAATTAAAATAAAAGACACTCCGTCGTTGTAGTTTTTTAATGACGTCAGTTGAATTAGATCTGCTTCCCACAATTCATCTCTAGCATTAACATCGTAAAACAACCGTGGAAAATTTTGCCAAATAGATTTATGTAAAGTATAAGCATCATGTTTTTGCAGCCACTCTTTGATTTTCTCGGGGGAGATTTTGTTTTTATTTACTGTTATTTTATTGCGGACCCCAGAAAATGCTGCTTCATGGTTAGGGGTAAAATATTGTTTCTGTAGCACATTCATTATTTATTAATATCGTAACCAGCTTTCAACACCGCTTGATTTTGGTGTTGATGAATGTACTACATGCTTATCATCATTAGATTTGTTATCGTAAACAATTTTTTCCAAAGGTGATGAAAAAGTCTCGTGTTCAAACGTTTCTTCGTCTTCTCCGAACGACTTTATATTACTTGTCTCATCCAACAGCAAGCTTGAACTGTCACGATCTACGATTTCCAAGAGGTCTGTATTTCTCACAAGTTCTTGAGGAGTGTTTATCTCCTGAAGTACTTTAGCAAAGATTTTTCTCCCCACCGATTTAACATTTTTCCTTCGCCTTGCAGCATCATCAATTAAATCGATAATATTTGACCCATCAATTTTTTTACCTTTATAAATTACTGTACCTGTACTATCCCACTTAATATTGTTTTTGTATCCTTTTGAATGTTTTAATAGCAGCATAGATTTTTGTTGGTACACTTTAGGTACAGTACTGACAATCGTTTCTTCGCTCATTCCATAATCATCTGTAGTAGTAGTGATATTTTTAACTTCGTTTTCAGCAATCTGCATTGGCTCACGCTTTTCATCGATAAAGTATAAATACCTTTGTAAAACTCTCAAGTATTCCTTCAATTGATCGTATTCATTGCTATACGAATTTGAATCTAGAATTTTTTTTATTGAGTCGTCTAATCGACTCAAGTTATCTCCGGCTGTCTGTGTGGTTTGTAAAATAGAATGTGTGAAAAAATTATTTGCGGCTGTAGGAGTAGAAGGACCGGGGTTTTCCTCTACGGTAGTGCTTTCTCTTTTTATTCTTTCGAGTTGGTCTTTAGACAGTAAAATCATTTTTTTCCCTCTTTCCATTTTATTATTTTTACAATATTCTTGATAATAGGAAATTCAAAGTGATCAGTGATCCGTTGGGGGCGAAATGTAAGAAAATAAATAAATACAAGTAAAGTGTATTTAAATTTTCTGCGTTGATTTATTGATGCGCAACGTTTCGCTGACAATATGCGTCAGCCTCATCAGGCTACAAAATTAAAATTAAAAACACACAATGAGTGATCTGGAAGGCTCAAACACAAAAATACAATAAATTTATTGTAAATTGTTACCGCAGATACGCGAGAATTCGTAAGTTTGGTTGGCTTACTCGTCACCTGTCGTGCTGTCGACTGACAATCAATTACAACCACAAGCCAGCGCTTATATAGGCGGAGCCGCAAAGGTAGACGGTAAAGGGCGATGAACTCGATCGGGACATTTAAACTTTCGTAGTAAAGGAAGGTATGCTCTATTAAAGGAAAGCACATCCTCCTTTCTATTGATGTTGTGTTTATCGAGTTTTATATAAAGCATTTCGGAAATAATTCTTTTTTTATAATTGGATTCTTTGTCAAGGATTTTAAAGTTATCCCAATCGAATTCATGGTCAAAATTGATTTGGTGTGCACAAACAACGGAATCGGAGTTTTTACTTTTCATATGTTCACTGATGCGGACCTCCGCCGCAAACAAAGCGAGCGGCGGAGGTCCGCATCAGTGAACATATGAAAAGTAAAAACTCCGATTCCGTTGTTTGTGCACACCAAATCAATTTTGACCATGAATTCGATTGGGATAACTTTAAAATCCTTGACAAAGAATCCAATTATAAAAAAAGAATTATTTCCGAAATGCTTTATATAAAACTCGATAAACACAACATCAATAGAAAGGAGGATGTGCTTTCCTTTAATAGAGCATACCTTCCTTTACTACGAAAGTTTAAATGTCCCGATCGAGTTCATCGCCCTTTACCGTCTACCTTTGCGGCTCCGCCTATATAAGCGCTGGCTTGTGGTTGTAATTGATTGTCAGTCGACAGCACGACAGGTGACGAGTAAGTCAACCAAACTTACGAATTCTCGCGTATCTGCGGTAACAATTTACAATAAATTTATTGTATTTTTGTGTTTGAGCCTTCCAGATCACTCATTGTGTGTTTTTAATTTTAATTTTGTAGCCTGATGAGGCTGACGCATATTGTCAGCGAAACGTTGCGCATCAATAAATCAACGCAGAAAATTTAAATACACTTTACTTGTATTTATTTATTTTCTTACATTTCGCCCCCAACGGATCACTGATCACTTTGAATTTCCAAATTCACCGGAGGGCACCGATATATACTAGCAAATCATTCTTGATAATATTTTACTTAGAATAGGTTGTAATATTAACGGTAAAAAACCGTTACCTTTTCGAACTATAATTTTCCTCTTTTTTTCCACGAATGTTTACCTCTACTCTTAGCGATCAATTGTCGTAAGATGCTTTTAAACTTTTTAAAACTTTTTTTTTGACTGTTTTTCAGAGAAACAACACCTTTGAAAACGTTTAAAATACACTCGCACAAGCAGTTGATTAATTTTTTGTCTTTTTTTTTAACAATGCAGCTCTCTGTTCTCTGTTTAGATGAGTGAGAGCTTCAAAAATCGCAATGTACCGTCTCTCGAACGGAGCTTCGCGAGACTCGTCTGCACGACGAGGCGGTTGTTTTAAACGCCCGTTTTTCGATTTTGATGGCTTCATAGTCAAAAGAAAACTGAGAGCTGAGGGTTACTACTAACTATTTTATCTGTTAATTCAACCCAGATACGCAAATGCACTCGTAGCATATTTTGGCAGGTAAACATATTGATACTCGTCGTCGGGAAATATACTCGCACGGAATCCTAACTCATCCAAAGTGTCTTGCTTGCAATCAATCATTAGATAACCATGACCTTAAGCTGTTGCGTCTTGATACCTGCCTCGCCAAATGTTGTATTTGCGCACGATCGCGAGGGTTTTTAAACACTATGATATACGACGCGTTCAGACTTATGTCTCGCGAATGAGTTGACTTGTGAAAAATATTTTGCGTTATAAACATTACACTAATATTTTTATGATAACTCCCTTTTGTAAAAAGATCTACCACAACATGATTCGACGACTCGCGCATCAGATCGTCGATAATTAAAAGCTTTTTAAGATGGGGATCGTTTGAATAATCTGAAGGTTTTGGCAGTTCCTCGCAAAATTCAATTTAGTGTCCATTTTTCAAAAAATTTTCACTTTTATAACTATCCTGACACTCTGCAGAGTAAAATAAAATACGGTCAAACGTTACGCTAGACATCTGTTCTAAATTATTTAAAAATCTTTTAACGAAAACTGTTTTTCCGCAGCCGGTTGGACCGCAAAGCATGCTTGTCCAGGGATGTTGCCATCGGGTATCCATTATGACAATATTTTTCATACTAATTATAGTTTGAAAAGTTTGTAAGTTAAATACTTTTCCGAAAAGCATACCTACATACTATGTGGCAGAGACCGCGACACTACGGTGCTGTAGCTAATACTTAAGCTTTTATATATATATATATATATATATATATATATATATATATAAACATATATACTCCTATATAGGTATAAATCTACCCATGGATTGCCTCTATGTGCGAGCGTCAGCTGGTTTGTCTCTACATACACGTCAAACGTCACTCTCTCCTTGTCTCAACTACTCCCTTGGGGAAAATGGAACGAGCATGCAGCGGAAAAACATTACCTTCCTTGGTATCTATCTATGCGAATGATTGACTAGCATATTTTTGTTACTTACAAGATAGTTGTAGTACCTTATTCGAATTTTGGAAGATGCAAGTCCTGAATGGCTCAGTTGATTAACGATTCCATTCGTATGGAACGTTGATTCAATTCGAACTCTTCAGGACTTGCATATTATTATTATTTTTTTTTCAATTTTATTTTTAATTCTTTCATATATGTTACTATTTCCCTACTGGGATAGTACTCTCAAAAAGCAAAAATATTAGTTATACGGTTTTATTTTGCAATAACTTTTTTGAAAACGTACAAAAAAAAAATTTTTGTTTCATTTTTTTTATTTTCACTGACACTAGCTACAACGTCTGGACATCCGGAGAACGATGGTAGCGTACTTGGACGTTTTGACATTTGCTTGTATCGATACCACTGCAACTTCTTTAGGTATAAAATGTCTGTCAGAGTCGTAAAAACCTTGGATATCTACGGTGAAAACTATGATGGTGAACCACTACACTCTCTTGTAATGTTTATTCTCTGGACCAAATTTTTGGTTACTGGAGATTCGATCGGTTGTGAATTTTTTCACCGATAAAAATAGCGATTTTTTTTTGTCCTCATCCTCCTCCCTTTTTAGGAGAGGGGTCTTCTCTTCTATAGTACCCTTGCTACTTGCTGACATCGTTAAATACTAAGTAAAAACAGGTTGCAGCATGCATTTATAATATCTTTTTTAACCGAATGTAGTGACATCTTTCTTATACGTTTGAGAAAATCATCATTAATGCGGCTATATGTTTAACTGTATTAGAACCACGCCCCTCTCTCTCTCTCTCTCTCTCTCTCTTTATCTTAAGAAAGCCTTTCAAAAATATCATTAAAATCATCATGCAATGAGTAAAAGAGATAAATAAAACAAGTGACTCACCTTTTCACAGATATAACCATCGTAGTTTCTTCTTTTACAGAGTTGGAATATAATGTATGTGTAAAATATAAAATTAGGGAAAAATAAATGGTTTCAATTTTTTTCAAGTACAACACTATTTATTTAAAAATTTACCACACAATTTCTTTACATTATCAAATTTCACAATATGCATATTTGTTACATTTTTACAAAATTATTACAATATATTTTGTCACCATCTTTTTTTTCTTTTTTTTTTTACAAATGCATACCAACAGACGCACACCACTCATTCCGACAGTCATCATCTAGCATAGCTATTACAAAAATATCTGTTATGGTGTTTGTATTTATAATAAATAAAGTTTCAGCAATCGTTAAACTTACAAATTCCTGAATATTATCGTGATTTTCCTTAGAACTATGATAATTTATTACAGTTGAAGTTATGAACTGTCCAATAAGTTTTATGTGGACTAACATATTTAAACCTGTTTGCATACTGTACATTTTTTAATATAATTGTCTATAGACGAGTATCTCCATTTTATTTTTTAATTCTAATAGTGTGTGAAATAATGAGTGCCACGATAAACCTTGCAATGTCTGGCGAAAAGTTGGAAAGCGTACACACTCAGAAAATTTACAAACGCTTTCAAAACATGAACATTTTTTTGATGAAGAGCAGTATTTTTGAATAGTACGCTAGAGATCTACAACAAACAAATAAAAGTATAAAATTGGTTTACTTAAATAATATAAATGAAAACAAAAATTCTTAGAATTCATTTTCTAATCTTAGTCGACGTCTATGTTTAATCACGTCAATCCATCGGTTGCAATATTTTCTTTTTATTAAATGACCGTTGCGACATTTATAAATTACACCGTCATCACGATGCTCTTCATTCAAGCGTTGAACTTTGTGAAACTGGATTTTTATAATTCGGTTTGTATCAATTATGTGTAATAGTCCTGCTGTTGAAATATTTGAAAAAACATGCGCGTCTAATAGCTTATTATATGGTACAGTGTTTAACTCATCGTCGAAGTCCAAATTTTTAACAGGTTTTTAAAATTTCCATATAACACTCGACTCATTAAAATAGCCCAATACTCTTACATATTCAAACGACATTTCAAGCAAATCATACTTAAACAGTGTCTCATACATTTCACGATAGACTCTGATTTCTCCATCAGCTTTAAGTTTAATTATAGTATGTAAAAGGGAGTGCCATGCTAAACCTCCTAATAAAAATTTATGGGGGGGATAGTACTTGCATGTTGGCACTCGACAATAGTACAGATGGCAATCACAATTTCCATCAGCACAGACTTTTTTGATTGCGCGTACTGTATCTATAACAAAAATAATTTGTTCATTTTATTTTATTTTTTCTGATAGCCAGAAGGATACGATAAGGTTTCCGAAATAAACCACCGCTTTTTTAAAACTATCGCACATGTTTTTTCTTCACTACGCGTTACCACTTCATGTATATCAGACTTTCTAATCATCGAATTTTTAATTTTGATTATGTTATCTGATTCTACATTATTATTTTCATTTAATCGATCGACCATTGTTACTATAGAATTGAAATTTATTTTTAACGAGTTTTAGTAATTTAATTTAATGCCCTTGACTTTGCAAACATCGTGAAAGTCCCCAGTAGCTGTTCGCACACGATATGCATAAAATTTAGGACCTCCTGAAACAAAGCTCTCTATATACGATCCTTCACCATACATTTCTAATTCGTCTGTTAACTGTCCTAATAACAAACCAGTGGGTGGTTGATATTCACTGAGATTTTCGTCATTACTAGTAAATATCACCGAATCTGTATCATAGTACAAAACATCATATCATATCATAGTACTCTTCGATCAAGTTTTTCCAAGTATGAATATAGTTTTAAGCGTGCTTGAGCTGTCGTATAAGCCGCTATAGCAACGTTTGTACACGGGTAAGAAAGTGACGCTTCCTCTTTATATCGCCACGTTACGTACATAACACTATCATTCGACGGTAGACAATTTTCTACATACTTTTTACCATTGCATAACACCTTTACTAACTCTTTATAATCATTAACTACACTAGTTTGTGGTAAATTTCCCCGCTGACCGAATTTTCCCCAAAATGAATTCAAACATAATTTTTCCACAGATCGCAACCCAGGATTTTTTTTAATGTTGTCAATATCTAACTTAACACCTTCCTTATGTTCATAATTATTGATGTATTCTAATTTATCTTTTTCAGTTTTAACTGTACAGGGCCAACCACTTGCTTCTTGCTTAATTTTTAAAAAAGTGTCTATATACTCTGTAAATAAACCACCGCTTTGGGAAACAGGGTCATATTTAGCAACTTCATATTGCCAAATGACATTAATTTTTAATAATTTATATTCTAATTCTCGAGCTTTCCTGATTTCTACGGATACCCATGTACCGGATAATGCTCTATCCGACTCTAAATCGTGAATACATTCGCCCTGAAAGGTTGTTGCCATACACGTGCGACATAATCCGAAAAGTAAACGACTATTTATTTTTGTAGGGAGTATGGGGTGGAATAAATTTTGTGGTGGTAAAATTGAACATTTTACTAAGCCTCCGACATTTTCTTTAAAATTTTCAAAATTTTTTCCTGATAATTTCAAACAGTCGTTCCCTGTATACATTTTCGGATGGTTGAGTGGAAATGTCCCTGTTTTACAAATATAAGGGTATAGTGAGCAAACATCTGAATATTTTATCCTTTCGCCATCTTTAACCGTATAATAAGTAACAATATTACCCGTACGACCGCCGTAAAAAGCATCTCGAGGGTTTAAAGTACAAATTTCAGCAATTAAGTGATTTTGTATATACTCTAAATACTCGTTATTATTTTTTATAAATTCATCAAAATCATGCTCCCATATCTTAATTAGTTCATAGCCGTATTCTTTTATTTTTAAAGTTGTTTTTATAGTATTTTCGTAGCGTTCG